>NC_141069.1:45048230-45573230 GCF_041138505.1 Cibotium barometz | reverse complement strand
ATTAGGTTGGATTGATTCCTATTAAGTCACAACTAATTACTGATAACATGCACTACACTAAAGCACTGATTATTTTTAAGTTACAAACTACTTAAAAGCTTTATGTGACTGTCAATGCTTTGAAGCATTGATCACTACACTAAAGCACTGATTATTGTTAAGTTACAAATACTTTAAAGCACTTATCACTGCACTAAAGCACTGATTATTGTTAAGTTACAATTGCTTTAAAACTTTACCAATTTCAATGCCTTAAAGTAGTCCAGATCTTCTTTAAAGCTCAGTGTAATTGCTTCAAAGCATTGATTAACTGTTTTGTTACATCTCTAGTCCTTTGCTTCAAATGTTGCCATAGTCTTTGAAGTAACAACGGATTTGCATCTAGTGCATAGTTTTTAGAACCCATTAAAAGATAAAATTAGCACCCAAGACGGCATAAGCTTCCCTGACATTATTAAATTTTTAAGGCATGAAAGACACGTACACAAAAAAGGATGTTAATAAACATAGAAACAAAGAAAGAGCATCACTTCAACAAGGCATTGAGAAGAACAATTTTGAGTGATTCAATCAACAATAAGAAGAAATGTGGAAGTTGTGGAAGGACCAATCACCAAACCAAAGATTGTAACACCAACCCTTGTGTGAATTATGGAAAGGCCAACCATCTACCACACAAGTGCTAGTTCAAGGACAAGAAGAAAGGTAAAAAGAAGGCCAAAAATTCTCTAGAAGAAGAAAGCAACTTTTTAGAATTTTGTGGTTTTGTTGGTCTTGGAGATGAGGGTGACTCCAATGCTTTGTAAAGGATTTGCCATTGTTCACTTTTATAAGGTCAAGCCTTTGTTTGTTGTCCATACCCTTTGATTGTTTTCTATAGAAGAGTACACACCCTTCATTGTTTTTAGGGGGGACTCTATGTCATTGTATAATCAGGGAGGATTATTGCTAGGCAAAACCTATTGTTGAGTGTCAAGTCATTATATCCAAGTTTAGCTTAAGGGGGGTGTTAGACATATAAGACCAACTTGTCCCTTAGCCATAAATCAAATGTGCATAGGATAAAATGTTAGCCTGAGCTAGAGTCAAAGTATGTAGCATCACTCCACATGTCCATCCACATGTCAAGGGGAATCCCTAGCATCAAGGGGTCATGGAGAAATCAATGGAGAAGAATATATGCGCACATCATCAGTGATGCCAATAGTGCACCTTCTCAAAGGCTATAATGTTACAAGTTCATTTTAAGTAATGCAATCAAGTTTTTTTTTTTTGGTATTATGAATGGCTGAATAGCATTTCCTCCATGATTCTAACACTTAACACATTCAATGAATACAAAAATAGTAAGTTTTTCAGAGCACGATCGATGAAATCATGGTTTTATCCTTCCAATAGATGAAACTAGAATACCCTAATGTAAACAAACTTCAAATCAAAATCAAAGTTAATGACTTAACACATCTAATGAATACAAAAATAGTAAGTTTTTTAGATCATGACCTCCTAATCAACATTGGACAATATTTTGTAATCATAATAGCTTGGAATGGATGGATGGATGGAGATAAGCTGTAGGCTAGTCCTTGGTAGTGGCACCAAATATGGTTAAGTCAAGAGCTTACCTTAGCCTTGAGGAATTATGTGGTGTCATTGGGCTGGCACCAAATATGGTTAAGTTAAGAGCTCACCTTAGCCTTGAAGAATTATAAGGTGTCATTGGGCCTTGCCCTTTGAGTTGCAAATGTAACAATGGAACTTCTCGATGTGGGTGTGGTAGCTTATACGTCGTCCTCAATCACTACTCCTCAAACCAGAATGCTCCTTGTCCATGTCAAAATTAATAAAGAGATCTCTTCATGAGGCAAATAGAGATGATCCTTCTTGATGTTTCTCTCACAAAAAACATGAGGAAAGAAGAGGAAGCTCTTGTCTAGCATGCATTGATCAACAAGAAAGCAAGATTCAATTGCACACATGAAAGAAAGAAGAGGGACTTAGAGAAGAGCTCTACTGCTTGCTGCTCCAAGGGAATGATTTTGTATTTCTTATTTTGTCAAAAATAAATTATATACAAGTTATCATTAGTTTTTGGTATTGCTTGTGTTATTAGTTGCCTCTCTTGGCTCATTAGTTTGTGATACTTCTCTATTATTACAAGGGAATGATTATGCATTGCTTATTTTGTTAAAAATAAATTATATACAACAAGTGCTCATTAGTTTATGGTATTACTTGTGTTATTACTTGTCCCTCTTTGGCTCATTAGTTTGTGCTACTGTTTGTGTTATTACTTGCACCTCTCTGGTGTTTTGGTTCATTAGTTTGTGGTATCGCTTATGTTATTACTTGCCCCCTCTGTTTGGCTATTTCTCTTTAGTCATCAAAAGTAGGGGTGGCCTCTCATGAAATATCATAGTTGTAGTGCCAGTCTTCTTATTTTCCTCCTGTTTCTCTGATTCTAATCACTTTTATGGTGTACCCATTGAATCAAAGTGGGTTGACCTCCTTTTGTTTCTCTTCATGCACCTTTTAGTGATATCTTTGCTAGGGTTTTCTTCATGCACCTTTTATCATCCTTTTCTAGTGATATCTTTGCTAGGGTTTTCTTAGTTGCAATGATCATTACTCTAGGATCCTCCATGGTAGCATTTGTTGCTTCCTCATCAAACTTCCATTGATTGGAAAATTCATCTTCTTGTGTTGAAAGAGGTGTCCCTGTAATGTGACTTAAAACCTTTGTGATGAACAAGTATGGGTTCACTATTGTACTCTCCTATTTCTTAGAGGTATGCGTTTGTCTCTTTGTAGATATAATGTGCACATGATCCTATTAGGTTCAAATATACCTTTTGTAGCTTACGGAGGTTAATACAGTTAACAAAATCCAGTCACTTCACAATATAATTATTGAGACATCCCTGCCTTTTGATGCAAGTTATTTTAGCTGTTTGTTCCTTAATTTTGTCATATTTGAGCTTGTTATTATTGCACTTGACCTCTATTAGAATTTGTTCCTTGATTTTTTCATATTTGAAAAGTAGGGTGGTGTTGATCATGTCCTTAAAAGTAGTATACATGTATGAGGGTTGCCAATATAGCCATTGGTAGTAGTACATGATACCACTGTCGGGAGGCCCTTTTTTAAGGTCAGAGCGCATCCCCTCACAGTTGTAGCTGTGGACATAGTCATCCTGGGATATCAATGAGAAGTATAATTAGCTTGAAGAACTGCACAATGGCCATAATAGGAAGATATGGGATGACCTTTCATGTATGCACTTTGGTGAGCATGAATTGCCATTGTTTGTTAAGAGTATCAAATTAGCTATGCTTGAATTAAGGAAAATTGTAGATGAAATGTGAATTGGCGAGCCCGTCTTTCTTGAAACTCTTTGGCAGTGAACTTTCATTTGATTTTGGCATGTACAAGGGGTTAATGTGAAGGTACTATGGAGATGCTCTACATATGTCAACATATTCCTTTATGGTAAGGATGCTGAGATGTTAAGTTTAACACGAGTTGATACACATGTACCTAGTTGACCATTTCACTTTTATACCAATGGCTCATTTGGTAGCTGACAAGATGAATGTTCACTATAGTGATTCTATAGTTGGACTATACCTACCTAGTCCAACCAAAGTTATGGCACACTTATCTTGATAGCTCACCTACTTAGTGTGTTCACACTATGGAAGGCTTGTACATAGTGCTCTAGTACTTATGTTGGTTTTCATTATTATTTTTAGAACTCTTTTGAGAGAAAAAACAACAAAAAGAAGATTTTAGCCTTCCATCTTTATGTGTGTCTTATCCATTAAACTGAGAGTGTGTGTGTGTGTGCTTGCAAGAGATCAAGCTCTTTCTCCTCCCCCAATCTTTTCATAGTATCAAAGCCTCTGGCTTAGGCTAAGGAGCTGAGCAAAAAAAGCAAAGAAAGCTACAAAGGTAAAGGAAGTGATATACATGAGTAAGAGCATTATCATCTCATCCCCTTTTGGTTTCGGTAGCTACACATCTGAGGAGTTGTCTTTGTAGCAGTAAGTGCTGCATAGGTACATGTATGGTGTGGAGTACTTTGTTTTAAAATTTTGTAGGTAGATTCACATTTCGGCCTCCATTCGACCAATTACAAGGTGTTTTCGGGCACTAATTCTTTGTGCGAAGTTTTGGTTTAGATCTATTTTTAGTGGGAAGTTCTAGTTTGGAACTTTTTCTATTTGAACTCTAGTTATTGCAGTGTAACACTATATTTTGGGTGTGTGGATAGTGATTCCACATGTATTGTTGATTGTGCATGTGATATATAGATTATGCAGAAGTACCGTTACACGAGTCACAACAACATATATTGTTGTGTTGTTGCAGGTTGCATACGAAAATCATCTGTTTGTAGATTTCTGGCTATTTGCAAGCAAAGATGTCTATTGCTACTGACAAACTAAATTATCAGTGAGAAGGTTGACAAGAATAACTTCCATGTGCATGGAAGTCCAGAATGACCAAATTTTTAATGGAAAAATGATTTTGGGACTATGTTGAAGGAGACAATGAGGATATTGTGGAATTGCGTAAAGAGAACGTAACTTCATTAGAGATAAAGGAATTCCAAGATTGGAACCAGGGTGCAAGGAAAGTCATTATTGGCTTCCAATTTAGCATGACACACACTATGATAGGGTAAATATAGGATGCCAACACTCCAAAAGGTTGTATGGAAAACTTTTGGTGAAGATTTTCCAAACACACACAAAGGCAAGAGTTGCATATAGTGATGGAGAAGAAGAACATGTCCATCAATGAATATGTATTAAAGATTAAGGGTATTATTGAATCCTTTGGATCTATTAATGTCTTAGTGGAAGACAACAACTTGGTGAGTGTCTATTTGAATCGTCTTGGCAAAGAATACAAGCCATTAAAAACCTTAGTGGACTTGGTAACTGTCCATTTAAATGGGCTTGGTGAGTGTCTATTTGAATGGGCTTGGCAAACAAGCCATTCAAAATCTCTATTGTTGTAAGAGAGAGAATGCTCCCAACTTTTGGGATTTGGTGTCTATGTTAATTATAGAAGAGAAGTCTCTAGGTAAAGACTCTTCCTCCCAAAGCAAGAACACTTCAGAACATGCCTTCTACTCAAATTTAGGTAGAGGAAAAGGTCGTGGTTGAGGACAAGGTGGTGGCCATTTTAGAAATCAAAATCATGGACATTAGTAATCCAATGATTTGCAATAGACACCAGCAGTAACAAACACGGTGGAAGAGGCCAATTTCAAGATAGGCCGAGGTGATTGCAAAGATAGCAATCAAGATTAGGTTCAAAGGAGGATTACTTTTACTATGGCAAAATAGGTCACTTTGCAAAGCAGAATGTTTCAAGAAGTAGAGTGACATAAAAAGTGGTTGGTTGTAGCAAAACAATTATGTATCTTCAAAGCAAGCAGGTTGAAGATAGCTTGGCTCATTAGTTTGTGATACTTCTCTATTATTACAAGGGAATGATTATGCATTGCTTATTTTGTTAAAAATAAATTATATACAACAAGTGCTCATTAGTTTATGGTATTACTTGTGTTATTACTTGTCCCTCTTTGGCTCATTAGTTTGTGCTACTGTTTGTGTTATTACTTGCACCTCTCTGGTGTTTTGGTTCATTAGTTTGTGGTATCGCTTATGTTATTACTTGCCCCCTCTGTTTGGCTATTTCTCTTTAGTCATCAAAAGTAGGGGTGGCCTCTCGTGAAATATCATAGTTGTAGTGCCAGTCTTCTTATTTTCCTCCTGTTTCTCTGATTCTAATCACTTTTATGGTGTACCCATTGAATCAAAGTGGGTTGACCTCCTTTTGTTTCTCTTCATGCACCTTTTAGTGATATCTTTGCTAGGGTTTTCTTCATGCACCTTTTATCATCCTTTTCTAGTGATATCTTTGCTAGGGTTTTCTTAGTTGCAATGATCATTACTCTAGGATCCTCCATGGTAGCATTTGTTGCTTCCTCATCAAACTTCCATTGATTGGAAAATTCATCTTCTTGTGTTGAAAGAGGTGTCCCTGTAATGTGACTTAAAACCTTTGTGATGAACAAGTATGGGTTCACTATTGTACTCTCCTATTTCTTAGAGGTATGTGTTTGTCTCTTTGTAGATATAATGTGCACATGATCCTATTAGGTTCAAATATACCTTTTGTAGCTTACGGAGGTTAATACAGTTAACAAAATCCAGTCACTTCACAATATAATTATTGAGACATCCCTGCCTTTTGATGCAAGTTATTTTAGCTGTTTGTTCCTTAATTTTGTCATATTTGAGCTTGTTATTATTGCACTTGACCTCTATTAGAATTTGTTCCTTGATTTTTTCATATTTGAAAAGTAGGGTGGTGTTGATCATGTCCTTAAAAGTAGTATACATGTATGAGGGTTGCCAATATAGCCATTGGTAGTAGTACATGATACCACTGTCGGGAGGCCCTTTTTTAAGGTCAGAGCGCATCCCCTCACAGTTGTAGCTGTGGACATAGTCATCCTGGGATATCAATGAGAAGTATAATTAGCTTGAAGAACTGCACAATGGCCATAATAGGAAGATATGGGATGACCTTTCATGTATGCACTTTGGTGAGCATGAATTGCCATTGTTTGTTAAGAGTATCAAATTAGCTATGCTTGAATTAAGGAAAATTGTAGATGAAATGTGAATTGGCGAGCCCGTCTTTCTTGAAACTCTTTGGCAGTGAACTTTCATTTGATTTTGGCATGTACAAGGGGTTAATGTGAAGGTACTATGGAGATGCTCTACATATGTCAACATATTCCTTTATGGTAAGGATGCTGAGATGTTAAGTTTAACACGAGTTGATACACATGTACCTAGTTGACCATTTCACTTTTATACCAATGGCTCATTTGGTAGCTGACAAGATGAATGTTCACTATAGTGATTCTATAGTTGGACTATACCTACCTAGTCCAACCAAAGTTATGGCACACTTATCTTGATAGCTCACCTACTTAGTGTGTTCACACTATGGAAGGCTTGTACATAGTGCTCTAGTACTTATGTTGGTTTTCATTATTATTTTTAGAACTCTTTTGAGAGAAAAAACAACAAAAAGAAGATTTTAGCCTTCCATCTTTATGTGTGTCTTATCCATTAAACTGAGAGTGTGTGTGTGTGTGCTTGCAAGAGATCAAGCTCTTTCTCCTCCCCCAATCTTTTCATAGTATCAAAGCCTCTGGCTTAGGCTAAGGAGCTGAGCAAAAAAAGCAAAGAAAGCTACAAAGGTAAAGGAAGTGATATACATGAGTAAGAGCATTATCATCTCATCCCCTTTTGGTTTCGGTAGCTACACATCTGAGGAGTTGTCTTTGTAGCAGTAAGTGCTGCATAGGTACATGTATGGTGTGGAGTACTTTGTTTTAAAATTTTGTAGGTAGATTCACATTTCGGCCTCCATTCGACCAATTACAAGGTGTTTTCGGGCACTAATTCTTTGTGCGAAGTTTTGGTTTAGATCTATTTTTAGTGGGAAGTTCTAGTTTGGAACTTTTTCTATTTGAACTCTAGTTATTGCAGTGTAACACTATATTTTGGGTGTGTGGATAGTGATTCCACATGTATTGTTGATTGTGCATGTGATATATAGATTATGCAGAAGTACCGTTACACGAGTCACAACAACATATATTGTTGTGTTGTTGCAGGTTGCATACGAAAATCATCTGTTTGTAGATTTCTGGCTATTTGCAAGCAAAGATGTCTATTGCTACTGACAAACTAAATTATCAGTGAGAAGGTTGACAAGAATAACTTCCATGTGCATGGAAGTCCAGAATGACCAAATTTTTAATGGAAAAATGATTTTGGGACTATGTTGAAGGAGACAATGAGGATATTGTGGAATTGCGTAAAGAGAACGTAACTTCATTAGAGATAAAGGAATTCCAAGATTGGAACCAGGGTGCAAGGAAAGTCATTATTGGCTTCCAATTTAGCATGACACACACTATGATAGGGTAAATATAGGATGCCAACACTCCAATAGGTTGTATGGAAAACTTTTGGTGAAGATTTTCCAAACACACACAAAGGCAAGAGTTGCATATAGTGATGGAGAAGAAGAACATGTCCATCAATGAGTATGTATTAAAGATTAAGGGTATTATTGAATCCTTTGGATCTATTAATGTCTTAGTGGAAGACAACAACTTGGTGAGTGTCTATTTGAATCGTCTTGGCAAAGAATACAAGCCATTAAAAACCTTAGTGGACTTGGTAACTGTCCATTTAAATGGGCTTGGTGAGTGTCTATTTGAATGGGCTTGGCAAACAAGCCATTCAAAATCTCTATTGTTGTAAGAGAGAGAATGCTCCCAACTTTTGGGATTTGGTGTCTATGTTAATTATAGAAGAGAAGTCTCTAGGTAAAGACTCTTCCTCCCAAAGCAAGAACACTTCAGAACATGCCTTCTACTCAAATTTAGGTAGAGGAAAAGGTCGTGGTTGAGGACAAGGTGGTGGCCATTTTAGAAATCAAAATCATGGACATTAGTAATCCAATGATTTGCAATAGACACCAGCAGTAACAAACACGGTGGAAGAGGCCAATTTCAAGATAGGCCGAGGTGATTGCAAAGATAGCAATCAAGATTAGGTTCAAAGGAGGATTACTTTTACTATGGCAAAATGGGTCACTTTGCAAAGCAGAATGTTTCAAGAAGTAGAGTGACATAAAAAGTGGTTGGTTGTAGCAAAACAATTATGTATCTTCAAAGCAAGCAGGTTGAAGATAGACGTGAGAAATTGTTTATTATGCAACACGTTAAATTCAGTGATTGCAGATGTACCCACAAATGGTGATTGCAGATGTACCCACAAATGGTGATGATGTATGTTATGTGGATTCGGGAGTCTTTAACCACATGACTTGTCATGGTGAATGGTTTAAAGATGTCAAAAATCTAGAAACACTAGGTTATCTAGAGACATGGGATGGCAAAACTCATCCTATTACTCACATTGGGAATGTGCCATTAGTTATGAAGGATGGTAAAATGAGATACTTAGTTGATGTACTTCATATGCCTAATATAACAAAGAATTTGGTTGGCAAGATAATGTACTTGGCAAGATGAGGTACTTGGTTGATGTACTTCATGTGCACCTAATATAACGAAGAATTTGATTTCTATTAGGGAGATGGTTGAGCAAGGTTTAAAGGTACGCTTTAACCCTGAGGGCTACTATGTTGAGGACTTTAACCCTGAGGGCTATTATGTTGAGGACTTTAACAAAAAATACTGTTTGGTTACAAAGGAAAAAAGAGTGGACTGAATGTTTTCTTTGGATGTAAGCATGATTGGGGTGAAAGCTGCTATGTTTGCACAAGGTGCAAGTGTTGTTTTACAATAATAGATATCTAGCACAAATGTATTGGTCATGTGAATGAGCCTATGTAAAATTCAAAAATTGTTACAGGTTTGCCAAAGTTTAAGGTAGATGGAATACATAAAATATGTGAAGCATGTCAATTTGGAAAGTAAATAAAGAATGTATTTTCATGTGATAGGAATGTAAGTAAGGATGTAGTGCACTTAAATGTATGGGGGACGACAAAGATGGCATCAATGGGAGGATGTCATTACTATGTATCTTTCATTGATGACTACACAATGAAGGTGTGGGTTTATTTCATGAAAGAGAAAGTGAAGTATACTCACTTTCAGAATGTTGGTTGAAAAGCAAACAGGTTTGTAGGTTAAGCACCTAAGGTCAGATGAAGGGGAAGAGTACTTCTCCAATGAGTTCAATGAGTAAGGTTAGATGAAGGGGGAGAGTACTTCTCCAATGAGTTTAGTGAGTAAGGCTAGATGAAGGGGGAGAGTACTTCTCCAATGAGTTCAATGAGTAAGGTTAGATGAAGGCGGAGAGTACTTCTCCAAATTCTTCAGTGAGTACCTGAGAAAGCATGGAATTTAGAGGTAATTCACATGCATGCACACTATATAGCAAAATGGTGTTGCTAGTAGGAAGAATAGGCACATTATAGATGTTTCTCATGAATTGATGGTTGAGAAGAGCATGCCTTATTGAGTTGAAGCAAATGTTGCTCGTGTTGTGAGAAGAGCATGCCTCACCAATATTGGGCTGAAGCAGTTGTTGTTTTATGGTTGTAGTTTATATTATGAATAGGACTCCCACAGTAGCACTACATGGTGTGACTCCAGATAAGTATACTAGCAAAAAATTAGAATTTTCACACTTGAAAGTGTTTGGATACATTACATATGTACACATTCTTGAATGAGCTATGCAGCAAGTTGGATCCAAAGGATACAAAATGTGTGTTCAGTTACTCCGTTGAGTAAAAGGGGTACATATGTTACAACCCCTTGTCACACATGTGAGATGAGGGTGAGTAGGGATGATGTCTTTAATAAGATGATAAGTTTTGGTATACTATTGTAAAAGACTCGATTTGGGTTGATGCATAGGAGCAAGTGGTTGTGTAGAATATAGGTTAGCGAGACAATCACAATCACATTGAGTGGATCGAGAGAGTTCTCTAGGAGTGGATCTATTGATATACCATGGAGTGGTATATAGGTTAGCGAGACAATCACAATCACATTGAGTGGATCGAGAGAGTTCTCTAGGAGTGGATCTATTGATATACCATGGAGTGGTAGAGGTTGTGTGAGAAAATCAGTCCTGCAAGTTCAGCAAGTGCATCACATAAAGGTAAAGAGATTAATGAGTCTCTTGGTATGCTTGATACTTCAGCAAGGCATTCATATGTTAATGGAGAGTTGAGTGTCTTAGGTAGTAAGAGCCTTGATGAGGTGTTTGGGATTATAGCTATTAGTACACTTGGTGTAAGGAAGAGGCTAAGGTAGCCTAAAGGACACTAAGGACAGATACAAGGCCACATGGGTTAGGTAGGGTGGATAGGATAAAAAATCATATTAAGAGATTGACGTATGATGGTTATGTAGCTCACCATTATGGATACATGGTAAAGGTTGTGTAAGAGGTAAAACCCACATGTTTTGAGAATAGTATTAGGTATGTACATTGGGAGAAAGCTATTGAAATGTGTAATGTAAACTAAAGCTTGGGTTATTTGGTTGTGTGAATGCATGCTAGAGGTATAAAATATTGTGGAAAGATAAGAATGCCACATGAGATATTATGTGGGATGTGATTTCTGAGTCACATAAGAAGATGTGGGATAGAGATTGCCACATGGAATGAGGATGTGTAAAGGAGATTGGGTCAATGGTTATCTACATTAGAAGACTTTCATTATATGATTTATATTATATGAAATAGAGCTTGTGTTGATTGTGCTACTCTCTCGCTCTAGAAATGGCTTTCTTGATGTGGTTTAACCCACCATAGTTTATGTTTAATCTATGTTGTAGAACACCATGATCAATCCCATATTAGGTTTTTCAACATGCTATCAGAGCTAGGATGGGATCTTGATTATGGTGGATATCTGTGTATTAGACTTTGTGAGAGTTCATTTGATTAAGCATATTGTATGATTTTGCTTCTTTATTATGAAAAACATTCAACACACTCGTTATCATAAGTATTGCATTTGGAGATAGATTATATTGTTGGTGATTGGAGAGATCATGAAGCTACCTACAAAGTTAAACACAAAGATTTTAGCAATATGAAGAACTTTGGAGTCACAATCATCAAAGGAAGCTACCAAATGATTTACCAATCAAAGAAGGTTGCTTTTGTAGGTGTTTTGCCTCAATGTTCTAGTTTTTGAGCATATATGGGATGCTCAATTTATGAAGGTGGTTGCTATGAGAATGGGATTTGCGGATCTCATCACTTCTTCTGTCAGGTAATGAAGTATATGAAGGTGCAAACTTGTCCTATTGGGGGCAAGTTCTTGTGGGCTCAATGTAGCTAAGAAGACAACAGCTTGCAGTAGCAGCTACAAATTGTAAACATTATAAAGCTTGGCCAGATACTCAAGTAGAGGCAGCAAAGAGAAGAGCCAAGCTTGAAATCTTTGGCTATATTTAGCTTGAGCAGCATGGAAGGAAGAGGAAGCAATAAGAAAGAACAGCACGGGTGTCATCAACAACACATTACAATCGCAAGGTCACCATGGAAGCTGAAAAGAAAGATCCAATGATGGCGACATACATTAGGCTCCTTGTGAAGATGAAGACCGAGTATGCAGATGCGAGTCCTGTAATTACAGATGCCCACACGATCTGGTTTGGTGTGTAGCAAAGAAGGCTTGGCACTATGAAATTTCCAGCAATGATGCAATTTAGAATGTGTTTCTTTTTTGGTTCTTATTAAAGTTTTAAGGGTGGTTTCACACACACGCTCTTATAAACACTTAAAGCCTTGTTCACATGCATAAAATATGTGGCATGTGTTTTCTTTGTTTGTATAAGATATCCATGTATATGTGTTCATACATGGGTACCCTGTTTGTTTGCAGCCAAAGTGGAGTTATATACCATACACACAAAGGTTGTATCACCCTGAAATAATGGGCGAATATCGGCTTCATGAAAGCCATTGTAGTTTTTACCATATTGTACAAGTGTCCTGTCCTTGCCTTAATGCATAAAAAGGATTGCATTTTTTCTCGCCCAAAATTATGAGGGTCCTCTACCCGAGCCCTGGGAGCTCAAAATGTTTGTAATGTGGTGTGAGTTGAGTTGAGTTGTGCATGCATGGGCGATGCACTTTATGGATTCTTTTCTTTTCCTAGGCACATGGGTGTATAAAAAGCACTTGGGTGGCTCTTCTCACGCAAAATGGTGCTCGAAACGGACTTGAGGTGTCTAGGTTGGCTGAACACATGCTCACTCACTTCTTGAACAATCCAATTTGCATTGAGCGGAAGTGTTGAGTTTGGAAATGCCAAATTGATGGGGGTGAGAAGTGAAGAAATGGTTGTACTAGATGCAAATAAGACATGAGAATTGTTGCATTTTCTGCTTGAGGGTAAACAAGCTATTGGATGTAAGTGGGTCTTTAAAGTGAAGCACAACTCAAATGGAAGCATTAGGTAGGTACAAGGCAAGATTGATTGCCAAAGGTTATGCTTAGACCTACAACTTTGATTATGAGGAGACATTCAGACCCATTGATAAGATGGCAACGTGAGAGCTATTATCATAATGGTTATGCCAAAAGGTTAGGTTTTGCATCAAATGGATGTAAAGAATGCATTCTTGCATGGTGACTTTCTAGAAGAAGTATATTATCATAATGGCTATGCCAAAAGGTTAGGTTTTGCATCAAATGGATGTAAAGAATGCATTCTTGCATGGTGACTTTCTAGAAGAAGTATATTTGGAACAACCACATATTATTAAGAAATAGGGATGAGAGTGGAATGCATGCATTTTGACACCTCTGCATGGGGAAATTCCCCTCATGAAGGAGGTGCCTATTTCACATGCTTGAATGAGTTTTAAACTCCTAAATAATGAGATATTTTTATCTCTCCTCTCTCCTGTTTCAACTAGATCCAAAAAGTGAGCAAAACTGACCTAAAAATGGTTAAAAATTGACCAAATTGATATGGAAAATTCTAGAATCAGTTGGCTTGGTTAGAAGCTCACTTTTTCCTATAAATAGAAGCCCTCCCCTTTGTTGAAACTCAATAATTTTTATGCACTGTTACTCTACTCCTCCCAAGCCAAGAACTGTGAATTTATTAATAATTCACTAGTTTTTGACATTTTCCTCTTCCAAAGATTGTGGGCCACTCTTGTTACAAACAAGAGTTGAACCCTCAAACCATCAAGCCAAAGGAAAGCTCCAAGAATTTTGTAAGGAGAGATTCTTATAATTTTCTTTATTGATTTTATGTTTTTCTAATGTTTATGATTGTTTGAAGTGATAAATGGATGCTATGCCTTGATCGAAAGGCTTTTCGCCTCTCTCCTCTTAGAATCAACCCTTCTTTATCCTAGTTAAAGTGATAATTATTGGAATTAAACTTTTTATAATGTTTTCTCTTTTATAAGTGAAGTTTGATTAGTATAGATTACTTTAAATCAATTAGAGTTAATTTTTAAGACAAAATTAAGTAGGAAAAATTAAAAAATGGTCAGCCATACAAAGGAGGTTATGGTGAAATTTTTGGAAATAAGAATTATCTTTTATTATGCTAAAAGAGTAATTCCTATCAATTCTATACTCTAAAAGTGTCATTTTCATGCATAGAAGATGCATATTAATTATTATTATTATTTTTAATGCATAAAAGAATAATCTTTTTATTATGAAAGTATTACTTTCATCAAAATAGTTTTTTATGCATGAAAGAATAATTTTCTTTTTATTATAAAAGTGTTACTTTTATCATATTTGATTTTTTTGCATAAAAGATTATTTTTTTAATTATAAAAGTGTTACTTTTATCATATTTGAATTTCATGCATAGAAGTATGCATAAAAGATTATTTTTTTATTATAAAAGTGTTACTTTTATCATATTTAATTTTTATGCATAAAAGTATGCATAAAAGATTATTATTTTTATTATAAAAGTGTTACTTTTATTATATTTGATTTTTATGCATAAAAGTATGCATAAAAGAATTTTTTTAATTATAAAAGTGTTACTTTTATCATATTTGATTTTCATGCATAGAAGTATGCATAAAAGATTATTTTTTTATTATAAAAGTGTTACTTTTATCATATTTTATTTTCATGCATAGAAGTATGCATAAAAGATTATTTTTTTATTATAAAAGTGTTACTTTTATCATATTTGATTTTCATGTATAGAAGTATGCATAAAAGATTATTTTTTAATTATAAAAGTGTTACTTTTATCATATTTGATTTTTATGCGTAAAAGTATGCATAAAAGATTATTTTTTTATTATAAAAGTGTTACTTTTATCATAATTGATTTTCATGCATAAAAGTATGCATAAAAGATTATTTTTATTATTATAAAAGTGTTACTTTTATCATAAATGATTTTTATGCATAAATGGGTGCATAAAAGATATTTTTTTAATTAAAAGTGTGACTTTCAGTCATAAAAGATTTTTATGCATAAACATATGCATAGAAGATATTTTTTATATTAAAAGTATGATTTTCATCATAAAAGATTTTTATGCATAAACATATGCATAGAAGATATTTCTTTTATATTAAAAGTGTGATTTTCATCATAAATGATTTGTATGCATAAATATATGCATAAAAGAATCTTTAAGGATTCTCTTTAATCTTCTGTTAATTTTCGTAATTAGAAAAATGAATAGGTAGATAATATGTGAGAGGAAATTTTACCATTTCATATTCACTAAGATGAGAAAATTCAATTAAACTATCGAAGTCGGAGATCGAGATAAATGATTATTTTATTCCTCTCAAGAAATCCATGTTTTATAAATCTATAAGCAAATATTCATCGAACGAAATTTAGAAAAAGAGAAATTAAAATAGTACCTTTCGAGAAAGATAGTTTAGGAAGAACCTTTCCAGACCCAAACTCTGATTCAGACTATTGACCAAGACCTAATTCATGCGTCAATGACGATGTGATCAGTTCAGGAAATCAAAACACCCACCGAGAATCTGAAACTAGTTAGACTTTTGATTTTGATTTGAGGATCAAAGAATTCGAGGAATTATGTTTGAAATTCAGACCTGGATCTAGAAGTATTGGGATACGGATTTAAGATTATTCATGGTTTTCAAACAAAATCTAAACTGAAAACTTGCATAGAAACCTTGTTTTCTTAAAAGGACTGTCTTACGCCAGAATGCTGGAGGGAGCATTTGGCATTTATGTTTTCTAAGGGAAGTTGGGTTGCAATAGCTGGCGGGGAGTGTTCAAGGGATAGCTCACGCGGCAAAGCCTGCCCAGGTCTTGACCAGCCTCGGTATGGTTAAAATGATGCGCTTCCAGTACGATGGACGAGGGCCGACGAAGCGGTCCCTGAGTGAAGTGCCAGGACACCTAAGGAGGATCCTGGAGGGTTCTGACCAGGAGATGCATGGGCTCGCGGTGCCGAGGACATCCATGCGTATGTCGAGGAAGATATTATATGATGGACCTATGTTTATTGTAATCTATCACATTGGATCTCGTTGTTGACTCGCTAGTCTCAACGGAGAGTCCAGAGTGATATTGTTTTGTGAGAAACAAAGACTCAATGGAAATTTTGAAGTATGACATGTGTAACCCGTTGTTGTTGCAAGATCAGGGTGTCCAGTTTTGTCCAGTTTATGCTGGATTGGGACAATGCTTGGAGAGCAAATTTGGGGGAGCAAGGTACTTCAAACGAGATCAAGCAACTAACATAAAATACACATGCACTCAAATTAATCCAATATAACTTAAATTAACATAAATTAGTCTAATCAATCAAAATTAATAAAAAAATATGATGAAATGATTAAAAATAATCTTTCCATGCTAAGAGTGATCCAGTTTTTTTTCTAAGATGCACCATTACAAGTACACTAGTCCCTATACGTTTTAGATAATTTACATCAAAAATGTATTTTTTCTAATTATATTTTTAATACTTGTAGGCCTTTTGATAGCCTGGAAGAATTTTGAAAAAGAGATAATTAAAAATCCAACCATTGGATTTGCAATTTTGACTAACCACCACATTCTACTAATTTCTCACTATCTACCACTCTTTTGATCTATAAGATTGAGCATTTTAAGTGGTAGTTATTATGGGTGCAAAAAGTGGCATATATTATAATTATTTAAAAACCTTGAATATTTAAATAAAATAGACAAATAGCTTAAAACTTTCTCAAAAAATCAAGTTAAGTTCTATATTATGTGAAGATAAGCTCCAAAGTGGTAATCTCATATGAGTTTATATGTAAAAGATATTAGCATTTTATGGAATTAGCCCAAATTCGGGACAGGGTGTATACATCGACTTTGTACCTAAGGAAATGAGGACTTTCGACTATCTAATGCTTAATAAAATTATGCAACTATATTCCCAACTTTGCATGTGATGTTCCAACAAAAGAACTTGAAAGGAAATTCCTTCGTTAGCTAGGAGAGATTGGCAACTAAAGGTAAACCAATGCTTGTTTTTTTACTACTTATAGGGTGCCTGAGTGGACAAAACTGGGCACCCTGATCTTGCAACCACCCATAAATTATTTGTCAATGGATTGTTTTATAGATTAAAGTTTTAAAGAGGAGTGTGTGCGTATCTGTTTTCTAAAGCTAAAGTTAAGAATGGCATTTCAATTATGGGTGGGTGAGTACTTGTTGGATCTAACGATTCCAGTGGGGCAGGGTGGTGGCTAACCCATGGGCTGGATGGGGTTAGGTTGGAATCAGTGGAGTTTTAATAATCAACTGAAAAATCTTAGGATTACGCTAGGATCCGAGTAGCTAGTCAATTCCCTGATAAATTTCTCAAATGAGTGGATCAACGGCTATGCCTGATCTTGATCAGGAAAAAAGCGTTGAATTTACTAAAATGATCAAATTATATCAGTGATAGTTTCCTTCTATCTAGTTTATTCAGTTGAAGGATAGCTTAGAATTGATCACGTTAGAAAAATTCGGTAAGAAAAATTCAAAAAGGTAGAATCGTCCCGCTTTTTGGGCATGGAAAATTTTCCCGGTTTCGGTTTTCGGAGTGACCACCAGCGTAGTCTTGTGCCCGGACATTCGTGGGTGAGGCCCCGAGTGAGAAATCCTGCCCCGCGCATGAGGGGGCTGCTTTCGCTATCAGCTAGTGCGTGGAGGGGGCAGAGGGATCTCACAGTTGGTATCAGAGCGCTGTTGTAAAATTTACGTAACAATAGCATAAATTGCTTAAATTTTTGAGAAATAATATTTTTCGCTTGCTAATATTATGTTGAGTAAACTTCAAAAAAATTAAAAACTTATAAATTGAATTGGAAATTATAGATGGAAGTTCCATACTTATCCGTTATTCCCGACCTCACCCAGTCCACAAGAGATATGACTGCGTTCGCCTTCGAGCATCTCATCTCTTCCGAACAAGCCGAGCAAGACTCGCAAGCCATTTCGAGGAATTATATTTTCCTGACCCAGCGGAGAGACGACAGTATAAGTGGTTTGCAGGGCAGTATGTCCGCGCCTCTTGTGACCGACGTGCAATGTTAAGGCAGAACCTCTCATTGGCAATGATTCAGTTAAAGCTGAAAATGGTGCGTGGTGTCATTCTATATCATTCGACGCCTCGAAATTTTAGACTTTCATGTCAAGTCTACAGACCCTTTAGTTGCTTTATTCCTAAGTGGAAGATAATAGCTCCCTTATCAGTAAGGGGACGTTTGTATCAGGGCATGGCTATGGCCCAGTACCGTCGTCACATGCGTCTCCCGAGGAGATTTTGAATTCTGGAGCCGAGCTGCTCTATGTACATATTGCAACTTGTATATAAATAAAGAAATGTTTTCTGGAGAAAAATTCCCTGTTGTATAAGTAATTGTTTATGGACGATCTGATAAAGAAAAATATGTTATCGGACATATGTCATAGATCTCTAATAAGATCATTGTCTTGTTTAAGAAATTATTCTCTGAACCTCTTAAGTCTTAGGATCTCACGAGACGATATCAATATAAAAATTTAATAATATATAATTTTTGGCAAAATCATGAGACGAGGAAACCGTGGCCGTCAGCCAGACCCTCTCTCTGAAGATGACGAGCTTGACCCTGATGTTCGTAAGGCTCTTCATAGGACTCAGCCAGGACCCTTCAAAGGAGAAGGGGAGAACCTAGGCGAGGCTGTGGAGAAATGGGTGGAAGACATGGAAGAATATTTTGATGTCACAGGTTACAATGAGCGGAGCAAAATGGCTCTTGCCAGGCTCAAAATAGTGGAAACAGCCCGGGTAGCATGGAGGAACCAATGTGACACCAACCGTTTGGACAGAAATACTCAGTCCTGGACTGACCTAAAAACCTATTTGAGGAAGAGATTTTGTCCCCTTGGATTTTTGGAAACCAAAATGAACGAATTCTTAGAGCTAAAGCAGGGGAGCAAAACCATCGAGGAATATCACCAGGCCTTTGCTCTTCTACTCAAATATTCACCACCTCTTGATGAAGAGCAACTCATGGCGAGGTGAATGAATGAACCCTTGGACACATTGGTCAAAAATGCCAAGCCAGTGTCCATGGCTAAAGCTGTCAAAATGGGGAAGGACTTTGCCAAAGCCTTCATCATAAAAGTTCTGCCAAAGCCAGCTCCCTCATCCTTCAAGAGATTTCAGACACCGGGAAGTTCTTCCAACTTTCCGCCTCCAAAGAGACTCCAAGGTCCTAACCAGAATGTGGAGACGGGAAGCTTTAGAAATGAAGGGAGACCTTCCCCCCAAGGTACATTCTCCGAAACTCTGGCTCTCTCCAAAATGCAAAGAGAAGACCTTCGAATGCCTTCGGATGTCAAGGTCTTGGGCACCAGCTCAAGGACTGCCCATCTCCTTCTGTGGGCCAAGGAAGCCAGGGTCCCAGAGTTCCGAGATAGACTCCTTCTTATCAGTCCAATCAGGGTCCCCCGCGCCAGAATCAGGGAAATCCCAAGAGAACTCCAGCTCAGCCATCTGCCTGTGTCCAGAGTAGCCTCAAAACTCCTTCCTAGAACTGGGGCAACCAAAGAGAAAGAGTTCCGCCTCAGACTGCAGCCAGAGCAGTCACAATAACAGAAGTAGTGGAAGAAGAAAGAGGCCAGATTTATGCAGCAATTGAAAATCAAGGGCCAAATCATCAATTCTTCGTCATCAATACTCCAGCTGAGTATCAGGGTAAGCCTTTTAAGCTTTTGATTGATTCAGGCAATCCTCATTCTTTCATTTCCCCTGGATGCTTGCGTAAGCTAGTCTTAGATCAGAAATCAGGGAAATCTATGCAAGTTGAATTGGCAAGTGGGAAGATTCTTTTCACTCACCTTGAGACAGATCGTATTTAGTTCCATCTAGATGGGAATTTAACTAACTGTCAGTTCAAAGTTATACCTTTGGGAGTTTTTGATGGGATCCTTGGAATGGATTGGCTCCACAAAAATCAAGCTGACATTCACTGTCATAATGGAACCATTTCCATCCGTGACCTTCACGAAAACAAAGTTCAAAAGGAACCGGAATCTCAGGATCCCCAAGTCTGCAGTTAGTAAAAGCTTCTAAGTTACTAAAAGGACTTAGAAAGAAGCACCACATTTATCTTGTTAAAATGAATCTGGTAGACTCAAAGTTAAAAGCTAAAGAGCCTTATTGGTTAAGTGAATATGATGATTTATTCCCAGCAGAGCTAACAGAGATGCCTCCAATACGGGAAGTAGATCATGTGATAGAATTGACCCCAGGAGCTCAGCCCAGTAGCCCTGCGCACGTACAAAATGCCAGTTCCTGAAGCCATCGAACTCAAGGAATAGATTAGACAGCTGTTGGAACAAGGGTTTGTAGTAAGACCCAGTGTTTCACCTTGGGGTGCGCCAGTTCTCTTTCAGAAAAAGAAAGATGGAACGCTAAGACTCTGTGTGGACTACAGAGGTCTAAATCAATTGATAGTTAAGAATAAGTATCCTATCCCCAGAATTGATGAGCTTCTATACAAGCTAAGTGGAGCCCAGATCTTCACAAAGATAGATCTCAAATCAGGGTATTATCAGATCAGGATTAATGAGCAAGATATCTCGAAGACAGCCATCAATACTCGGTATGGGCATTATGAATTCACTGTCATGCCGTTTGGATTGACAAATGCCCCAGCTCCATTCAATCGCTTAATGCAAGACATTCTCAGAGAATACTTGGATGATTTTGTTCTTGTTTTCTTTGATGATATTCTGATTTACTCAAAGAATGCAGCTGACCATGAAGCTCATGTCAGAAAAGTTCTTGAGATTCTAAGGAAGCACCAACTCTTTGCCAAAAAGAGCAAATGCACTTTCTCTACCGACCATGTTGAATACTTGGGCTTTCTGGTATCAAAATATGGAATTTCTCCAGATTTCGCAAAAGTCCAAGCAGTCATAGATTGGCATGAACCAAAGACAGTGAAAGAAATCAGAGGATTCTTGGGATTGACTGGTTGGTATAGAATTTTTATACCAAATTATGCTCTCATAGCTTCCCCCCTGACTAATCTTCTCAAGAAGAATATTCCGTTTCAATGGTCTGCCAAGTGCCAGAGTGCTTTTGATAAGCTAAAGACTGCCTTGGTAACCAATCCCATCCTGAAACTACCAGATTTCTCTCTACCCTTTGAGGTAGTAACTGATGCTAGTGGTTTTGCCCTGGGAGGTGCACTCATGAAGGAAGGTCATGCAGTGGCCTATGAATCCCGAAAACTCAGAACGCATGAGAGGAATTATGCTGTCCACGACTTGGAACTACTTTCAGTAGTATATGCTCTGAAATTGTGGAGACATTACCTATTGGGTCAAAGATTCACTTTGATGAGACTGATCATCAGAGCTTAAAGTGGATCTTCACTCAGAAGGATCTCAACATGTGCCAAAGAAGGTGGATGCAGACCCTACAGGAATTTGATTTTGAAATCAAGTATCGTCCAGGCAAAGAAAATGTGGTAGCAGATGCCCTCAGCAGAAAAGCCTCCTTGCTTGCAATTATTGTAGTATCAAATTCCTTGATTATTGAAGCAAGAGAGAAGATTATGCAGGACAGATTCTTTGGCCCTATTGCTACCCTACTTATGCAGGAAAGCAAAACTCCTTAGGAGTTGAACAGAGTTCAAGGGTACAGCCTGGATGATGGCATTATGTATTATAATCGCAGGCTATGCATTCCCAATGATGAGGGAACTAAGGACCAAATTCTGAATGAAGCCCATGACAGCCTTATAGCAGGACATCCAGGTTTCATCAAAACCTACATGTCTGTAAAGAAAAGCTTCTTTTGGCCTGGTCTGAAAAAGGATGTACTGAATCATGTACGTCAATGTCTAACATACGAGAAAGTCAAAGGTGAAAGAGTAAAAATGCCAGGGAAGTTACATCCATTGGACATCCCCCAGATGAAGTGGGAATGTATCAGTATGGACTTTATTACTGGATTACCTTCAGTGCAATCAGGTTACAACTCCATTTTTCGTGGTAGTTGACAGACTAACCAAAGTTGCCCATCTGATTCCAGTAAAAGAAACCTACACTGCAGTGGATGTGGCCAGAGTGTTCCTAAAGGAAATCTTCAGATTGCATGGCTTACCCAGGAGAATAGTAAGTGATCGAGATCCCAAGTTTACTTCAAGGTTCTGGACTGCATTTTTCGAAGCAGTGGGAACTTTCTTGGATCTCAGCACAGCTTATCACCCTGAGACCGATGGTCAAACTGAAAGGGTAAACCAAGTAATCGAAGATATACTTCGGTCATGCTGTAGAGCAGGGAACCCAAGAAGTGGCTAAGCTATCTGCACCTACTCGAGTTCGCCTACAATGCTTCTTATCACCGAAGTATCGGGATGAGCCCTTTTAAAGCTCTGTATGGACAAGATTGCTTAACTCCATTAACTTGGTCCGACCCATTGATTAGGGTCGAGATGTCTAGATAGATGCTTGACGACATGGAACACCAGATGCAGGCAATTCATAAAGATATTAAAGCTGCCCAGGATTGACAGAAGCAATATGCAGATAAGAAGAGGACAGACAGAGATTTCAAAGAAGTAGATATGGTCTTCATTCGAGTACGCCCCAAAAGAAGTTCTCTATCTCTTGGGAAGTACAAGAAGTTATCCTCCAGATATTGTGGGCCATATTTGATTACAAAGAAAGTAGGTGACTTAGCCTACGAGCTTCTTCTGCCTCCTCATCTTAAAGTACATAATGTATTTCATGTCAGCCTTCTTAAAAAGTATATACCAAGCCCGAATCATGTGCTTGATGATGAAATCTTAACTTCTTCAACCCAAGGGCAGATGGAACTCCAACCTGAAGAAATCCTTGATGTTCGAGAAAAGATTCTCAGGAACAGAATTCTGAGAGAATTATTGGTCAAATGGAAGTTCTATCCTTTTGAAGATGCCACCTGGGAGAAAGAAGCCGATCTGTTGCAAGATTATCCTGAGTTTGGGAGATGAGGACATCTCGCGTTTTCAAGTAGAAGAGAATGTAAGATTCCTCCCCAGCCTCTCAAGATGTCCAGCATCTTTCCCTGTAATCAATTCCCTCTTCAGAAATATAAAAGATCTTATTTCTACCAGTTTTGGCCTAGAGAGAGAAAATATTCTGGAGAGAGAATATTCAGATTTTAAATATTTTTGGATGGAAAAAATTCTCATCTTATTAAAATAAGTTCCCCTGAAACACAAGTTCAAAAAGATTTTCAGAAGGTGCATTAGAAATTAAGTAAAGAGGCATTATCCTGGGGGTGAATATTTTTTTTAAAATTTTAAATTAAGGTTCCTATGGACCAATAAGATTCATCCAAATGTAGGGAGGAGATAAATGAAGAAATAAAAGAAAAATCTCCCAAAAATGAGTAAATACTCACATAAGATGAAGAGTTGACTAAGGATAAGGTTAATAGTTAAAAAAGAGAGATATTTAGGTGAAATGATGCATTTTGACACCTCTGCATGGGGGGATTCCCCTCATGAAGGAGGCGCCTATTTCATATGCTTGAATGAGTTTTAAACTCCCAAATAATGAGATATTTTTATCTCTCCTCTCTCTTGTTTCAACTAGATCCAAAAAGTGAGCAAAACTAACCTAAAAATGGTCAAAAATTGACCAAACTGATCTGGAAAATTCTAGAATCAGTTGGCTTGGTTAGAAGCTCACTTTTTCCTATAAATACAAGCCCTCCCCTTTGTTGAAACTCAATAGTATTTATGCACTGTTACTCTACTCCTCCCAAGCCAAGAACTGTGAATTTATTAATAATTCACTAGTTTTTGACATTTCCCTCTTTCAAAGATTGGTGGCCACTCTTGTTACAAACAAGAGTTGAACCCTCAAACCATCAAGCCAAAGGAAAGCTCCAAGAAATTATGTAAGTAGAGATTCTTGTAATTTTCTTCATTGATTTTATGTTTTTCTAATGTTTATGATTGTTTGAAGTGATAAATGGATGCTATGCGTTGATCGAAAGGCTTTTCCCCTCTCTCTTCTTAGAATCAACCCTTCTTTATCCTAGTTAAAGTGATAATTATTGGAATTAAACTTTTTATAATGTTTTCTCTTTTATAAGTGAATTTTGATTAGTATAGATTACTTTAAATCAATTAGAGTTAATTTTTAAGACAAAATTAAGTAGAAAAAATTGAAAAATGGTCAGCCATACAAAGGAGGTTATGGCAAAATTTTTGGAAATAAGAATTATCTTTTATTATGCTAAAAGAGTAATTCCTATCAATTCTATACTCTAAAAGTGTCATTTTCATGCATAGAAGATGCATATTGATTATTTTTTTTAATGCATAAAAGAATAATCTTTTTATTATGAAAGTGTTACTTTCATCAAAATAGTTTTTTATGCATAAAAGAATAATTTTCTTTTTATTATAAAAGTGTTACTTTTATCATATTTGATTTTTATGCATAAAAGTATGCATAAAAGATTATTGTTTATTATAAAAGTGTTACTTTTATCATATTTGAATTTCATGCATAGAAGTATGCATAAAAGATTATTTTTTATTATAAAAGTGTTACTTTTATCATATTTGATTTTTATGCATAAAAGTATGCATAAAAGATTATTATTTTTATTATAAAAGTGTTACTTTTATCATATTTGATTTTCATGCATAAAAGATTATTTTTTATTATAAAAGTGTTACTTTTATCATATTTGATTTTCATGCATAGAAGTATGCATAAAAGATTTTTTTTTATTATAAAAGTGTTACTTTTATCATATTTGATTTTCATGCATAGAAGTATGCATAAAAGATTTTTTTATTATAAAAGTGTTACTTTTATCATATTTGATTTTCATGCATAGAAGTATGCATAAAAGATTATTTTTTTATTATAAAAGTGTTACTTTTATCATAATTGATTTTCATGCATAAAAGTATGCATAAAAGATTATTTTTATTATTATAAAAGTGTTACTTTTATCATAAATGATTTTTATGCATAAATGGGTGCATAAAAGATATTTTTTTAATTAAAAGTGTGATTTTCATCATAAAAAATTTTTATGCATAAACATATGCATAGAAGATATTTTTTATATTAAAAGTATGATTTTCATCATAAAAGATTTTTATGCATAAACATATGCATAGAAGATATTTCTTTTATATTAAAAGTGTGATTTTCATCATAAATGATTTGTATGCATAAATATATGCATAAAAGAATCTTTAAGGATTCTCTTTAATCTTCTGTTAATTTTCATAAAAATTGGAAAAATGAATAGGTAGATAATATGTGAGAGGAAATTTTACCATTTTATATTCACTAAGATGGTAATGAGAAAATTCAATTAAACTATCGAAGTCGGAGATCGAGACAAATGATTATTTTATTCCTCTCAAGAAATCCATGTTTTAGAAATCTGTAAGCAAATATTCTTCGTCGAACGAAATTTAGAAAAAGAGAAATTGAAATAGTACCTTTCGAGAAAGATAGTTTAGGAAGAACCTTTCCAGACCCAAACTCTGATTCAGACTATTGACCAAGACCTAATTCCTTCGTCAATGACGATGTGATCAGTTCAGGAAAAATGCACTCAAAACACCCACCGAATCTGAAACTAGTTAAGACTTTTGATTTTGATCTGAGGATCAAAGAATTCGAGGAATTCTGTTTGGAATTTAGTCCTGGATCTAGAAGTATTGGGATACGGATTTAAGATTATTCATGGTTTTCAAACAAAATCTAAACTGAAAACTTGCATAGAAACCTTGTTTTCTTAAAATGATTGTCTTACGCCAGAATGTTGGAGGGAGCATTTGGCATTTATGTTTTCTAAGGGAAGTTCGGTTGCAACAGCTGATGGGGAGTGTTCAAGGGATAACTCATGCGGTAAAGCCTGCCTAGGTCTTGACCAGCCTCGGTATGGTTAAAATGGTGTTTCTCCGGTAGATGGACGAGGGCCGACGAAGCGGTCCCTGAGTGAAGTGCCAGGACACCTAAGGAGGATCCTGGAGGGTTCTGACCAAGAGATGCACGGGCTCGCGGTGCCGAGGACATCCATGTGTATATCAAGGAAGATATTATATGATGGACCTATGTTTATTGTAATCTATCACACTGGATCTCGTTGTTGACTCGCTAGTCTCAACGGAGAGTCCAGAGTGATACTGTTTTATGAGAAACAAAGACTTAATGGAAATTTTGAAGTATGACATGTGTAACCCGTAAATTGTTTGTCAATGGATTGTTTTATAGATTAAAGTTTTAAAGAGGAGTGTGTGCGTATCTGTTTTCTAAAGCTAAAGTTAAGAATGGCATTTCAATTATGGGTGGGTGAGTACTTGTTGGATCTACCGATTCCAGTGGTGGCAAGGTGGTGGGTGGCTAACCCATGGGCCGGATGGGGTTAGGTTGGAATCAGTGGAGTTTTAATAATCAACTGAAAAATCTTAGGATTACGCTAGGATCCGAGTAGCTAGTCAATTCCCTGATAAATTTCTCAAATGAGTGGATCAACGGCTGTGCCTGATCTTGATCAGGAAAAAAGCGTTGAATTTACTAAAATGATCAAATTATATCAGTGTGACAGTTTCCTTCTATCTGGTTTATTCAGTTGAAGGATAGCTTAGAATTGATCACGTTAGAAAAATTCATTAAGAAAATTCAAAAAGGTGGAATCGTCTCCGCTTTCCGGGCATGGAAAAATTTCCCGGTTTCAGTTTTCGGAGTGACCACCAGCCTAGTCTCGTGCCCGGACATTCATGGGCGAGGCCTCGAGTGAGAAACCCTACCCCGCGCATGAGGGGACTTCTTCTGCTGTGTCAGCTCTACGAGGAGTCTGGTGCGCGGAGGGGACAGAGGGATCTCACAGGCATAGAAACATCACTAGACCTTTAACCCATCTGACTGCTAATTGCGGACAGACTGCTGCTAACAAACTTCTAACAGTCATCTATGGCTCACAAACAACTCTCCCAAACGTAAACAAGCCAGAGCAAATCTTCTACACCTTTAGCTGATGATTCTAATGTTCAGTACACATAGTTGACTCTATACCTTCTTTTATATGGTTTTGAATGAGTCACCACCACCACTGCCTCTCAGAATCAACTCAACACACACCAAACTAACACCCATAGGTGATCTACTCCCATAAACTGAATCAAAACCACACATACATCACCAAAAAAACATCTAGATCAAAGATAACAGTCAAACTCTTTGTCTGTTTTAGATAGACTGAACACAACAGTAGTGTCTTGATAGCCCTAAGAGTTGGGAACCAATATTTCAAAAGTGTAAGATTTCTCCCCAGCCTCTCAAGATGTCCAGTATCTTCCCCTATAATCAAATCCCTCTTCAGATATATAAAAGATCTTGTTTCTACCTGCTGTTTTAGCCTAGAGAGAGAAAATATTCTAGAGAGAGGTTATTTAGATTTTGAATATTTTTGGATGGAAAATATCTCTTCTTATTAAAATAAGTTCCCCTGAAACAAAAGTTCAAAAAGATTTTTAGAAGGTGCATTAGAAATCAAGTATAATCTGTTCAAGAGGCCTTATCCTACGGGTCTAGATTTTTTGAAAATTTTAAATTAAGGTTTTGAGGGGCCAATCAGATTCATCCAAATGTGTGGAGAAGATAAATAGAAGAAATAAAAAAATCCCCCCAAAAATGAGTAAATACTCACATAAGATGAAGAGTGGACTAAGGACCAAAGGAAATACTAAAAAAATGGATTTTTGACACCTCACAATGGGAATTCCCCCCCTCATGAAGGAGGTGCCTATTTCACATGTGTGGTGGAGTTTCGAATTATCAAAAATTGAGATACTTCATCTCTCATCTCTCCTAAGTCAAGTCTAGTTTCAAAAAGTAAGCTAAACTGACCTAAAAATAGTCAAAAATTGACCAAACTGATCTGGAAAATTCTAGAATCAATTTGCTTGGTTAGAAGCTCACTTTTTCCTATAAATAGAAGCCTCCCCCTTTGTTGAAGCTTAATAGTGTTTTATGCACTGTTACTCTACTCCTCCCAAGAGCCAAGAACTGTGAATTTCTTAATAATTCACTAGTTTTTGACCATTTAAACCTCTTCTAAAGATTTGGTGGCCACTCTTGTTGCAAACAAGAGTAGATCCCTCAAACAATCAAGCCAAAGGAAAGCTTCCAGAATTCATGTAAGTTAGAAATCTTATATTTTTCTTTACTCTTTTAATGGTTTTCTAATTTTTGTTTTGTTTGAAATGATAAATCGACGCTATGCCTTATTGGAAAGGCTTTCCCCCTCTCTCATTCTTAAAATCAGCCCTTCTTTATCCTAGTTAAGTGATCTAATAGTTGGAATTAAACTTTTCATATTATTTCTCTTTTAAAAGTGAAAATTGATTAGTTTAGAGTGCTTAAAACCAGCTGGGGTTAATTTTTAAGTACATTAAAGTAGGAAAAATTAAAAAATGGTCAGCCATATAAAGGAGGTTATGGTAAAATTTTCTAAAATTTTATGAAATAAGTTTCATCTTTTATTCTTCTAAAAGAGTAATCCCTATCGTTTGTGTATTCTAAAAGTGTCATTTTCATTCTATGCATAGAAAAATGCATGGTAGAAATATATTTATTCTAAAAGCGTTATTTTCATTAGATATAAATTCTATGCATAGAAAGATGCATATTGGTTATATTTTTTATTATTATTATAAAAGAGTGATTTTCAATAGATATAAATTCTATGCATAGAAAGATGCATATTGGTTATTTTTTATATATAAAAGAATGATTGTCATTAGATATAAATTCTATGCAAAAAGAAAGATGCATATTGGTTAATTTTTTTATTACAAAAGTGTTACTTTGATCAATATTGATTTTTATGCATAAATAGATGCATAAAAGAGTAATTTTTATTATAAAAGTATTACTTTCATCAAAATGGATTTTTATGCATAAATAGATGCATAAAAGAATATTTTTTATTATAAAAGTGTTACTTTCATCAAAATGGATTTTTTTGCATAAATAGATGCATTAAAGAATATTTTTATTATAAAAGTGTTACTTTCATCAAAATGGATTTTTATGCATAAATAGATGCATACAGAATTTTTATATCAAAATAAGAGTTCTCTTTAATCCTTGTTTAAATCCCATGAATATGGGAAAATGAATTAAGTAAATACTCTGTGAAAGAAAATTTTACCGTTTAATATTCTCTAAGATGATAATGAGAAAATTCAAAAAATCTATCGAAGTCAGAATTTTAGTTAAATGATTAATTTATCCCTCATAGGAATTCGTGTGATTAGTTTTGAATTCAGTTAAGCAAATACTCATTGAATGAAATTCAGTAAAGTAGTAATTGAAATATTACTCTTCGATAAAGATAGTTCAGAGAGAACCTTTCCAGTCTAAAAACCTGAATCAGACTATGACCAAGACATAACTCCTTCATCAGTTTCAAGAATAGACGATGTGACCAGTTCAGTAATCTACACTCAAATCACCCACCGAATCTGAAACTAAGTTGAGACCTTTGATTTTGATTTGAGGATCAAGATTACAGAATTCGAGGAATTCTGCTTGGGAATCCAGACCTGTGATCTAGAAGTATTGGGATACAAATTTAAGAAGTACCCATTGTATTCAAAAGAAATTCAAAACTAAAAACTTGCATAGAAACCCTATTTTCTTAAAGGACTGTCTTACGCCAGAATGCTGGAGGGAGCATTTGGTATATGTGCTTTTCTAAGGGAAGTTCGGTTGCAACAGCTAGCGGGGAGTGTTCAAAGGATGGCTCACGCGGCAAAAACCTACCCAGGTCTTGACCAGCCTGGGTATGGTGTAAAATGGTGTGCTTCCGGGTACGATGGGCGAGGGCTGACGAAGCGATCCCTAAGTGAAGTGCCAGGACACGTAAGGAGAATCCTGGAGGGTTCTGACCAGGCGATGCACGGGCTCGCGATGCTTAGGACACCCATGCGTATGTCGTGGAAGATGTATATATGAATGATGATGAGAAAATTATTGTAATATTACTGGATCCGTTTTGCTGACCCACTGGTCTCAACGGAGAGTCTAGAGTGATACTATTTTGTGAGAATCAAGGATTGAATGAAAATTTTGAGTTATGGCATCTGTAACCAGTAATTGTTTGTCAATGGATTGTTTTTTTTAAATTAAAGTTTAAAGAGGAGTGTGTGAGTATCTGTATTCTAAAGCAAAAGTTAAGAAAGGCTTTCAATTATGGGTGGGTGAGTACTTGTCTGGTTCTACTATTCTAGTGGTTGGGCGGTTCCTAACCCATGGCCCCGGATAGGCTGGAATCAGTAGAGTTTTAATAATAAAATTGATTAATAGGAATACGCTTAGAACTCGAGTAGTTAATTAGAATCCTGAAGACTTCTCTAAAGAATAAATCAACGGCTGTGCCTGATTCAATTAGAAAAAAAGAGTTGATTCCTTCAAAGTTAAGTCTGTAATAGTTTTCCTTCTATCTGGTTTTATCAGATAAAGGTAGTTCAGTATCTTGACCTTGTTAAAAGAATTTGTTAAGAAAATAAAAATGGTGGAATTGTCCCCGCTTTTCGGGCATGGAAAATTTTCCCGATTTCGGTTTTCGAAATGACCAGCAGCTTAGTCTCGTGCGCCCGGACATTCGAGGGCAAGGCCTCGAGTGAGAAACCCTGCCCCGCACAAGAGGAAGCTACTTCTGCTCTGCTACCATCCGGGAATCCAGTGCGCAGAGGGGGTAGTGGGATCTCACAGTTGGTATCAGAGTGCTGTTGTAAATTTACGTAACAGCAACAGAAATTGCTTAAAAATTTTAAAGTAAATCTGGGAAATAATGTTTTCGCTTGTTAATATTATGTTGAAGGAACTTCAAAAATTGAAAACTCATAAATTGAATTGGAATTTATAGATGGATACCTCGAATCTATCTGGCATTCCTGAACTCTCCGAGAGTCAGGATATGATAGCATTTGCATTTGAGCACCTCATCAACTCTGCTACGACCTGAGTGAGCAAAGTGAGACTCGCGCGTCATTTTGAGAGTCTTTACTTTCCTGATCCTCTTGAGCGACGTTGGTATATGTGGTTGTGTGGAGGACGATGTATTAATGTCAGTACCAGTCAGCGTAGAGGCTCAAGCAAAATATTTCCTTAGCCATGATTCTGATAAGGATAGGACTTGTTCAGCATGTACAATTCTTTGATCATTCACCCAGGAACTTCAGAACTTCATGCTGAGTTTTTAGGCTTCTTAACCGCTTTATCCCTACAGATAGAATTAGAGCACCTCTTTCTATAATAATGAATCGTGTGTACCTTGGCATGTCTCCTTTGCAGTTTCGCTTCTTTATGCGAATACGATCGAGGCAGTGATTTTGGGAGCCGTGATGCTCTATGTATATATCGAAAACTTTTGATAATAAACGATCTTTTGCAAAATAAAATAAAATAAAATTTTGTATTGTTTTCATGATTGTGAATATGGTTAATCTTGTTCAAGAAGTATGATGAAATAATTATCTGTTTAAAGAATAAATCGTAAAAATTAAATAATCATAAATCTGTTGTCAAAGTTAAGTTGACGAAAATCTCGTTTTGTCAGAGTCATGAGGCGCACGGCCCGTGCAAGGCAACCGGATCCTCTAACCAATGACGAAGAGTTAGATCTGGATGTTCGAAAAGCCCTGCACAGATCCCAACCTGGTCCCTTCAAGGGTGAAGGGGAGCAGTTAGGTGAAGTAGTGGAAAAGTGGATTGAAGCAATGGAGGAATACTTTGATGTAACTGGCTTCAATGAGAGAAGCAAGATGGCTCTCGCCAGGTTAAAGATTGTGGAAACGGCCAGGGTCGCTTGGAGGAATCATTGCGAGACTAACTGTCTCGATCGGAATACCCAGACGTGGACCGATCTTAAAGTTTACCTCAGAAAGAGGTTTTGTCCTCCGGGCTTCCTTGAAACTAAGATGAATGAGTTCTTGGAACTAAAGCAAGATAGCCGGACAATTGAAGAGTACCATCAAGCTTTTGTCCTTCTCCTCAAATATTCCCCACAATTGGATGAAGAGCAGCTATGAACGAGCCATTAGACACCTTAGTGAAGAATGCCAAACCTGTCTCAATGGCCGAAGCAGTAAGAATGGCAAAGGACTTTGCTAAAGCTTTTGTTGTTAAGGTCCCGCCAAAGCTTGTACCCTCTAACTTTAAAAGATTCCAAACCCCGGGAAGTACTTCAAACTTTCCTCCCCCAAAGAGGCAGCAAGGCCTAATTCAGAATCAGGATGTGGGAAGATTCAGAAGTGAAGGAAGACCCTTCCCTCAGAACACTTTCTCAGGAGCCCCACCTATTTCAAGGATTTAGAGGGATGAGCTCAGAAGTGAGAACCGATGTTTTGGATGCCAGGGTTTTGGTCACCAGCTGAAAGACTGCCCAACTCCTGCCATGTCAAGGGGACAGGGAAGTCAAGGACCGAGAGTGCAAAGACCAACCCCTTCCTATGAGTCAAATCAAGGTCCATCTCGCCCAAATCAAGGAAATCCTAGGAGAACTCTCGCTGAACCGTTTGCCTCCGCCCCAGAGTAGCCTCAGAACTCCTTCCCATAACTGGGGCAACCAAAGAGAAAGAGTTCCACCTCAGACTGCAGCAGCCAGAGCAGTCACAATTGCAGAAGTTGTGGAAGAGGAAAGAGGAAAGATTTATGCTGCAATTGAAAACCAAGGGCCAAATCGCCAATTCTCCGTCATTCATACTCCAGCTGAGTATCAGGGTAAGCCTTTTAAGCTTTTGATTGATTCAGGTAGTACTCATTCTTTCATTTCCCCTGGATGCTTACGTAAGTTAGTCTTAGATTAGAAATCAGGGAAACCTATGCAAGTTGAATTGGCAAGTGGGAAGATTCTTTTCACTCACCTTGAGACAGATCGTATTCAGTTCAATCTAGATGGGAATTCAACTAACTGTTAGTTCAGAGTTATACCTTTGGGAGTTTTTGACGGGATCCTGGAATGGATTGGCTCCACAAAAATCAAGCTGACATTCACTGTCATAATGGAACCATTCCTTCCGTGACCTCCACGGAAATAAAGTTCAAGGAACCAGAATCTCAGGATCCCCAAGTCTGCAATTAGTAAAAGCTTCTAAGTTACTAAAAGGACATAGAAAGAAGCACCGCATTTATCTTGTTAAAATGAATCCGGTAGACTTAAAGTTAAAAGCTAAAGAACCTGAATGGTTAAGTGATTATGATGATTTATTCCTAGCAGAGCTAACAGAGATGCCTCCAATTCGGGAAGTAGATCATGTGATAGAATTGACCCCCGAAACTCAGCCCTAATAGCCTTGTGCATGTACAAAATGCCAGTTCCTAAAGCCATTAAACTCAAGGAACAGCTTAGACAACTGTTGGAACGAGGGTTTGTAAGACCCAGTGTTTCACCTTGGGGTGCGCCAGTTCTCTTTCAGAAAAAGAAAGATGGAACGCTAAGACTCTGTGTGGACTACAGAGGTCTCAATCAGCAGCTGAGAGTTAAGAATAAGTATCCTATCCCCAAAATTGATGAGCTTCTGGACAGGCTAAGTGGAGCCGAGATCTTCACAAAGATAGATCTCAAATCAAGATATTATCAGATCAGGATTAATGAGCAAGATATCCCAAAGACAACCATCAATACTCGGTATGGACATTATGAATTCACTGTCATGCCGTTTGGATTGACAAATGCCCCAGCTACATTCAATTGCTTAATGCAGGACATTCTCAGAGAATACTTGGATGATTTTGTTCTTGTTTTCTTTGATGATATTCTGATTTACTTAAAGAATGCAGCTGACCATGAAGCTTATGTTAGAAAAGTTCTTGAGATTCTAAGGAAGCACCAACTCTTTGCAAAAAAGAGCAAATGCACTTTCTCTGCCGGTCATGTTGAATACTTGGGCTTTCTAGTATCAAAAGATGGAATTTCTCTAGATTCCACAAAAGTCCAAGCAGTCACATAGATTGGCCTGAACCCAAGACAATGAAATAAGTTAGAGGATTCTTGGGATTGACTGGTTGGTATAGAATTTTTATACCAAAGTATGCTCTCATAGCTTCCCCCAGATATGGACCACAATATCTGGGGGATAACTTCTTGTACTTCCCAAGAGATAGAGAACTTCTTTTGGGACATACTCGAATGAAGACCATATCTGCTTCTTCAAATTCTCTGTCTGTCCTCTTCTTTTCTGCATACAACTTCTGTCTATCCTGGGCAGCTTTTATATCTTTGCGAATTGCCTGCATCCGTTGCTTCATGTCGTCAAGCATCTGTCTGGACATCACAACCCTAATCAATGGGTCGAACCAAGTTAATGGAGTTAAGCAATCTTGTCCATACAGAGCTTTGAAAGGGCTCATCCCAATACTTCGGTGATAAGAAGCATTGTAGGCAAACTCAACTAGGTGCAGATAGCTTAGCCACTTCTTGGGTTTCCTGCTACAGCATGACCGAAGTATATCTTCGATTACTTGGTTCAACCTTTTTGTTTGACCATCGGTCTCAGGGTGGTAAGCTGTGCTGAGATCCAAGAAAGTTCCTACTGCTTCGAAAAATGCAGTCTAGAATCTTGACGTGAATTTGGGATCTCGATCACTTACTATTCTTCTGGGTAGGCCATGCAATCTGAAGATTTCCTTGAGAAACACTCTGGCCACATCCACTGCAGTGTAGGTTTCTTTTACTGGAATCAGATGGGCAACTTTGGTTAGTCTATCAACTACCACGAAGATGGAGTTGTAACTTGACTGCACTGAAGGTAATGCAGTAATAAAATCCATACTGATGCATTCCCAATTCATCTGGGGGATGTCTAATGGATGTAACTTCCCAGGCATTTTTACTCTCTCGGCCTTGACTTTCTGACAGGTCAGACATTGACATACATGATTAAGTACATCCTTTTTTAGACCATGCCAAAAGAAGCTTTTCTTCACAGACATGTAGGTTTTGATGAAACCTAGATGTCCTGCAAAATAAGGCTATCATGGGCTTCATTCAGAATTTGACCCTTAGTTCCCTCATCATTGGGAATGCATAGCCTGCGATTATAATACATAATTCCATCATCTAGGTTGTACCCTTGAACTCGGTTCAACTCCTATGGAGTTTTGCTTTCCTGCATAAGTAGGGTAGCAATAGGGCCAAAGAATCTATCCTGCATGATCTTCTCTCTTGCTTCAATAATCAAAGGATTTGACACTACAATAATTGCAAGCAAGGAGGCTTTTCTGCTGAGGGCATCTGCTACCACATTTTCTTTGTACTTGATTTCAAAATCAAATTCCTGCAGGGTCTGCATCCACCTTCTCTGACGCATGTTGAGATCCTTCTGAGTGAAGATCCACTTTAAGCTTTGATGATCTGTCATCAAAGTGAATCTTTGACCCAATAGGTAATGTCTCCACACAACTTGAGGGCATAAACTACTGAAAGTAGTTCCAGATCATGGACATCATAATTCCTCATGCATTCTGAGTGTTCGGGATTCATACACCACTGCATGACCTTCCTGCATAAGTGCACCACTTCCCAGGGCGGCAAAACCACTGGCATCGATTACTACCTCAAAGGGTAGAGAGGAATCTGGTAGCTTCAGAACGGGACTGGTTACCAAGGCGGTCTTCAGCTTATCAAAAGCACTCTAGCACCTGGCAGACCATTGAAACGGAATATTCTTCTTGAGAAGATTTGTCAGGGGGAAGCTTAACAGTGTTTTATGCGCTGTTACTCTACTCCTCCTAAGAGCCAAGAACTGTGAATTTCTTAATAATTCACTAGTTTTTGACCATTCCCTCTTCTAAAGATTTGGTGGCCACTCTTGTTGCAAACAAGTGTAGATCCCTCAAACCATCAAGCCAAAGGAAAGCTCCCAGAATTCATGTAAGTTAGAAATCTTATATTTTTCTTTACTCTTTTAATGGTTTTCTAATTTTTTGTTTTTGTTTGAAATGATAAATCGATGCTATGCCTTGTTGGAAAGGCTTCCCCCTCTCTCATTCTTAAAATCAGCCCTTCTTTATCCTAGTTAAGTGATCTAATAGTTGGAATTAAGCTTTTCATATTGTTTCTCTTTTAAAAGTGAAAATTGATTAGTTTAGAGTGCTTAAAACCAGTTGGGGTTAATTTTTAAGTAAATTAAAGTAGAAAAAAATTAAAAAATGGTCAGCCATACAAAGGAGGTTATGGTAAAATTTTCTAAAATTTTGTGAAATAAGTTTCATCTTTTATTATTCTAAAAGAATAATCTCTATCGTTTGTGTATTCTAAAAGTGACATTTTCATTCTATGCATAGAAAAATGCATAGTAGAAATATATTTATTCTAAAAGTGTTATTTTCATTAGATATAAATTCTATGCATAGAAAGATGCATATTGGTTATTTTTTATTATTATAAAAGAGTTATTTTTATTAGATATAAATTCTATGCATAGAAAGATGCAAATTGGTTATTTTTTTATTCATAAAAGAGTGATTTTCATTAGATATAAATTCTATGCATAGAAAGATGCATACTGGTTAATTTTTTTATTACAAAAGTGTTACTTTGATCAATATTGATTTTTATGCATAAATAGATGCATAAAAGAATATTTTTTATTATAAAAGTATTACTTCCATCAAAATGGATTTTTATGCACAGATGCATAAAAAGAATATTTTTATGCATAGATGCATAAAAGAATATTTTTTATTATAAAAGTGTTACTTTCATCAAAATGGATTTTATGCATAAATAGATGCATAAAAGAATATTTTTATTATAAAAGTGTTACTTTCATCAAAATGGATTTTTATGCATAAATAGATGCATAAAAGAATATTTTTATTATAAAAGTGTTACTTTCATCAAAATGGATTTTTATGCATAAATAGATGCATACAAAATTTTTATATCAAAATAAGAGTTCTCTTTAATTCTTGTTTAAATCCCATGAATATGGGTGAATGAATTAAGTAAATACTATGTGAAAGAAAATTTTACCGTTTCATATTCTCTAAGATGATAATGAGAAAATTCAAAAAATCTATTGAAGCTAGAATTTTAGTTAAATGATTAATTTATCCCTCATAGGAATTCGTGATTAGTTTTGAATTCAGTTAAGCAAATACTCATTGAATGAAATTCAGTAAAGCAGTAATTGAAATAGTACCCTTCGATAAAGATAGTTCATAGAGAACCTTTCTAGTCTAAAAACCTGAATCAGACTATGACCAAGACATAACTCCTTCGTCAGTTTCAAGAATAGACGATATGACCAATTCAGTAATCTACACCTCAAATCACCCACTGAATCTGAAACTAAGTTGAGACCTTTGATTTTGATATGAGGATCAAGATTACAGAATTCGAGGAATTCTGCTTGGGAATCCAGACCTGTGATCTAGAAGTATTGGGATACAGATTTAAGAAGTACCCATTGTATTCAAAAGAAATTCAAAACTGAAAACTTGCATAGAAACCCTGTTTTCTTAAAGGACTATCTTATGCCAGAATGCTGGAGAGAGCATTTGGTAGATGTGTTTTTCTAAGGGAAGTTCGGTTGCAACAGCTGGCGAGGAGTGTTCAAAGGACGGCTCACGCGACAAAAACCTGCCCAGGTCTTGACCAGCCTAGGTATGGTTTAAAATGGTGTGCTTCCAGTACGATGGGCGAGGGCCGATGAAGCGGTCCCTTAGTGAAGTGCCAAGACACCTAAGGAGGATCCTAGAGGGTTCTGACTAGGCGATGCACGGGCTCGCGGTGCTTAGGACACCCATGCGTATGTCGTGAAAGATGTATATATGAATGATGATGAGAAAATTATTGTAATCTGTTACTGGATCTCATTGTTGCTGACCCGCTGGTCTCAACGGAGAATCCAGAGTGATACTGTTTTGTGAGAATCAAGGATTGAATGGAAATTTTGAGTTATGACGTCTGTAACCAGTAATTGTTTGTCTCAATGGATTGTTTTTTTTTAAATTAAAGTTTAAAGAGGAGTGTGTGAGTATCTGTATTCTAAAGAAAAAGCTAAGAAAGGCTTTCAATTATGGGTGGGTGAGTACTTGTCTGGTTCTACTATTCCAGTGGTTGGGCGGTGGCTAACCCATGGGCCGGATAGGCTGGAATCAGTAGAGTTTTAATAATAAAATTGATTAATAGGAATACGCTTAGAACTCAAGTAGTTAATTAGAATCCCGATGAAGACTTCTCTAAAGAATAAATCAATGACTGTGCCTGATTCAATTAGGAAGAAAGCGTTGATTCCTTCAAAGTTAAGTCTATAACAGTTTCCCTTATATCTGGTTTTATCAGATGAAGGTAGTTCAGTATCTTGACCACGTTAAAAGAATTCGTTAAGAAAATAAAAATGGTGGAATCATCCCCACTTTCTGGGCATGGGAAATTTTCCCGGTTTCAGTTTTTGGAATGACCACCAGCTTAGTCTCATGCCCGGACATTTAAGGGCGAGGCCCCGAGTGAGAAACCCTGCCCCACGCAAGAGGAAGCTACTTGAAATCGCTCTGCTACCATCTGGGAATCCGCCGGTGCATAGAGGGGGCAGTGGGATCTCACAAGAAGAAAAACACGCACTCAAGGATCCCCCTTAAGTGGACCTTGGCAAAATAGCTTCAAACTCTAAATTCACTATCATGAATGATAGGTCTAGCACTCAGCTGATAGAAAGTAGCTACTACAAATGATCGTAATTGAACTGCATAGCATCTAACGGAGTGTAGCTCCGTAGAGATCCTAGGGGACATACCTCCTATAAGACTCTCTGATCTCCAGCTCTCCCTCCACTTTGATCCAAGCAATTCCTCTCACACTGCACTGTCTTCTTCTCTAAAATCTAGAAAAAACTATAGGATCTCCATCGTGCAAGCTTCAATCAAAGAAAACAGACATGTAGGAGACACACTCCACTGTAGTCTCTTAGTGGTGGTCTCTCTTCCCAGTGGTCACTCTAGCCACACTCTCAAAACGAACCACACACATATCACTATCATTCTCCCTCTTCTACCCCGTTTGTTTCCACCTTGATTTGTTCCAAAACGTTGCTCCACCTGGCTTACTTGTTGTCCCATGCACTTTCTTTTTTTTGTTCACGCACCTGCACAAATTCTCTTGACCATGCCATTTTTTGCCACCTTGGATTTACGTCACACCCTCATATATACATTTCCTATATCTATATATCAGGTTTAGGATGGGCTTCTGATTTCCCTCACATATAGCCCACTCCTTACTGCCTTCTTTATGTTTCAAACCCTCTTCTCCACACCAGTCTATACAGCTCTATTTATAGCAACAAAACATGATTCAGCACTTCAACATCCCCTTGGATCAAAAGGGTATAATTCCATTCTCCAAAGCTTGCCAACAAGACCGATCCATCCTCCTAGATTAAAAACTTGCAAATAGTATGTAGACCACCTCTTTTAGCCTTGCCTCTATCAAAAGGATGCATCATCCAAGCATACTTTCTGTCTAGCCTCCTTTCAATCCCTTCATCAAAGACACAATGGGGTTTAGGGGCATATGGTCCTTGAAGTGGCGGGGAGTTGATGTATAATGGCACTCAATCACACCGTTTAACATATTCTATTGCGTCAGCCATTAGAGTGGACCACCATAACCCTACCGTGAGAACCTTCTGTGCAGTGATATCTGCTACAAAGTGCCCCCAGCATAGGCAGAGTGAGTCTGTTTGAGAAGGAAGACATACTCGTCTTCCTAGACATAGCGTCATAGGATTTTATCTTTTCCCTACTTATTATATAAAGTTGGCCTGCAATGAGTTGGTAGGGGGCTGCCTATTTTATTAGACGGAAGGCTTGGTCTCTATTGAGGAGGGGATCTACAAGTAAGCCATTGGCTAAGAAGTGTGCCACCTCCTTGCCCCATTGAGGAATCAAGCATAGTTGGAATAGGGCGGTTCATCCGTAAACCTATCAGGTTGATTGTATAAATCACCTAAAGTATGGAACTAGAGAAAGAAATGCGGCGCTATGAAGATATTGTCAATTTGCTTGGCCAAGGGTAGGACATTGTGGAGGGGGAGCACAAAGGAGAGAATTTCAGGTGCAATGTAGTGCATTCTAGTGTCTCCTTTCGATTCTTGCGAGCTTGTACCACTTTATCTACTCATTTCTGTTACGAGCGGTGGATGAGGAAGAAGGGTGCATGGATACCCTTACAAGCTCAAGAGGAGGTTGTAGAGCCTATATATCTCTCTATAGGCCTACCTAATGCGGGGATAGAGATTTTCCAAGCAAGTAAGCATTGGAGCCTTTTGAACGTCCGTGATCACGTACGCATTTTGGGGTTTGAGGGAATCAATAATGCTTGCTAACCACAGTAGTCGCCTCCACACTTTATAACCCACAGTAAGTAAGATGCTACCTTTTGCATGGATGCAAGATTTGCAAGGCTAGTTTAAACAATGGAAGGTAGACAAATACCTAAAACTGCCCCATGAAAATATGGATATGGAAGTTTTCCATCACACCCTCCTAGAGACACTTTGTAACAAGTGGTAAATAGCTTAGAAAAAAGCTAAATTTGAATACTATTGTGATGCCATTAATCTTGATTTTTGGTCATTCTATAGACAAGGAGAGGACAACACTCAAGCATACATAAGCACACTATGCCACCCCATGCAACGCAGGAATATAGCATGTCTTTGGACAAGATCACACAAGCTCTTGAGACTGAAAGAGGAGCATGGTAGAAGGTACCAAAGCAGGAAAGAATCTGCAAATTTTGTGACATGAAGGCCATGGAGACAAAAGAACATATGGTCATGGTTTGTCCTTGATATACACATATTTGAGGTGGTTTTAGTAAACTCCTTGAAGGCCACACACAACTACCCCACAAGTATTGCTTATAGCCACACCCACTGTTTTGGGGGCATTCATCACTCGACACTTCAAACATAGAGAGGAGCTTGAGTCACATTATGCCACACACTAGCTTGCTAGTTTTACCCTTCGTATAGTAATAGAAGGAGATTTTTTTTTTGTCTTGTACTAGTTTGTTGGTCTCATGGGTCATATTTGGCCCCCAGTGGACGATAATACAATCTTTTCTTCTTCTTACATGTACACACACATCCCTCTCTCACATCACACACACACACACACACACACACACACACATCACCTCTCTCTCTCTCTCTCTCTCTCTCTCTCTCTCTCTCTCTCTCTCTCTCTCTCTCTCTCTCTCTCTCTCTCTCACCCAATGACCTAGTAGGATGGTGGAGAGCGCGGATTGGCAGAGAAGCAATAGTGAAGCTTCAAGCAGATGGCTCCTACGAATTCGCGCGGGAGCCATCTATTTTGGTTTTTTTTTAAACTTTCTAGGGCATCGTGCAAGTGACACCTCTATTAGTGACATCGCTTAAGCAATGCTTTGTAGTTTGTAAGCATTGCTTTAGGCATTGTTTATATGATGCATAGTAAGGCATCGTTTATGGAACCACGAGTGTGATGGGGTTTTCAACATGACATTCTCACCTTTAAAATGTGTCACGTTCATCATCGTTTAAACGCCGCTTTTGAAAAAACGCATCATTTTGGACTCATTGCGCTAAAGGGGGGGTTTTGTTGTAGTGCTAGTAGTAGACATGATACCAATGTCATACAGGACAATATTGTGGAAATATTCAAGATATTCTTGAGGTTGGGTTTAGAGCATTTAGTCTATTCATCTTTGATGTCAAATGGTTCAAGGTGATATATAAAGGTGGCTCAAGCAAGCGTTAAGAAACATCCAAATGGGTTCTTTCAAATTTATTCCACAAAGTTTTGGAATGATGAGAAAGATACTTTTGTACTACCTCAATATTGTCAAATAGGTTAGTAACCCAACCAGTCCACCAAAAAATCTTGATGTAGTATAATAAAAGTGTAACTCTTTTGCTTTGTAATTTTAGGTTATATTTCATGCCGATCGAATTGATCCAAAGTGGTGCTATGTTATACAAGTTTCCCCTCATTTAAAACATATCTTTCAAGATCAAGATTTTGAGGCCAAATCTTTGGATGAGGTGCAACACTACCTTAAATCGACTCTCATTAGAAGAAGAAGATGAAGAAAACAATTTAGATGAGGCCGATCAAGAGCATGAGGAATATCAATCCAAAGAAGATGATGAATCACCTATCAATCATGACAATGATTCATTGGATAATGATAGTGATATTGATATGGAACCTCATCTTTTCATTGAGCTTCCATCAGATTTAGATATTGATGAAGAAGCAACACATATGGATCTATTACAAGATGGGATATGTTCATGATCTTGACATTATTTACCTTCAAAAGTTTTCAACTATCTTTTTTTTTCTTTTTCAAAACATGGCTCTAAGGGTTTTGATGGATGTTTTTTTAAAAACTATGATCATTTTCTATATATATGTGACATGTATAACTTAAATTCAGCACTCAATAACTCTCTAGAATTTTGTGCAGCAAGAATAGTAGTGAAATCTCGCTGCTCTACTATCACTTTATTGAGCAACAAAATTACAGTATAACAGTGAAATTTTGTTGCTATTGTCGCTGCTGCTCAGCAGTATAATTTCACTGCTGGGCAACAACAGCAGTGAAATTTTGCTACTATGGGCATTGTTGAGTAGCGAAATATTGTTATCTGAGCAGCGTTATTTCATTGCTGAGAGCAACGACACAATTCCCTGACATTATGAAAGCTTAAACACTGTTTGGAACACTACTATTCCCCTGACGTGTTGTATTGTTGATGGATAAGTATTATTTGGATATATAAGTAGATCCTAATTATGTGATTTTGTAAGGTAATATATGGTGATGGTATATCCTAATCCGGATTGATCTAATGGTTGTATAAAATCAATATCTATTACAGATGGATTTACCTATAAGAATCTATTTGATAAGATATATAAATATAAAAACAATAACTAATTTTCTATATTATTGGGGTTTTCATTTTCTTTAGTTTGCACCTTGCTATCCATATTGTTACTTTGTTTAACCATATTCTACTTTATTTATGATGGCTATAAGGCCTATGAACCATATGTCAATATCCCCAATGTCACATGTATGATATTAAGGTGTATTATTTCAATACCCTCCCTCAACAAAATACCCATAGCTATTAAGATGACAATGCTAGCTCTAGTTCTGTTTATAAATCTAGTTATGATGACCATCCAAGTGCCCATAGGTCTTACTCATGGTGGTTTACAATGCCATAGGATGATGAAAAATTCTAGGAATCTAGTTATGTTTACATTTCACTTAGGATAGAGGTGTGACTACAGGTAGGTAGTCTAAGAAGCCCGTTTGTCCTTAATGTAGATGGCCTCGGATGAGGCTTCTTCTTCCTTTCTCGAAGATGTTTCCTTCTTGATCTTGATCTTGTCAATGTAGCACTTGTCAAAGTATCTATTGATCTTATCAATGTAGCTTTTGTTATTCATCCTTGATTTCATTGTGTTATGAAATCCACATAGGCAAAGATAAAACATTTTCTCAATGTGTTCATAAAGCCTTGCATGATGATAATGTCCATCCCTTTCAAAAGATAATGCAAAAAATGCATAAGGGTGTCTTAGTCTTATCCATGACCAATTTCTTACCCTTCTATAAGTGATTAATGAGCATGATCAATGATTTACATGATGCATACAAACTCATAAATCCCATTGTTCCAAACAATGCGAATGCAGATTTATACCCTGTTTTGGATTAACAAATTGACCACTCAAATCAAGGAGGAAATAAAATTTTATGCTTTACAAAGGTTTAGCAACATCTAAATATGTAGATCCAATCATAAAATGCCCAAAAAATTCATATCATTAGCACTAATAAAAGTATTATGGAAAACAATTTTTTGTTATCTGTGTAGAAAATACCCTAATTTGTAGACCATTGTCGGAGGGGAAAATAAAGGGCCTTTTTTCAAGATTATGATTTGGAAGTTTGTAGCAAGTACTCAATGGTAGGGTTTAACCCTCAATGGTCCAAAAATTATAAGATTAATGTTGATTAATCATTGGCAATTAACTGTTTGTAAACTTATAGCATGGGTTTGGATGTGTTGTAATCCCATAAGCACATGTTTAGTCATAGTAATCAAAGAGTAAACCAAAGTTTAGCAAAGAATTGGACGTTTTTGGGTTTAGAGTAAAATGTAAGTAATGTTTTATGCATTTGTTTCCACAAAATGAGTGGTTTTTTTAAAATGCTTGACATGAAAGTATGTCTTTTGTCTCCATAAATTTTAAAAAAATGTACATTTTTTTAAAATTTTTTTTCTTCCAAAAATGGAGTTGAGTGAACGTTTGCACGATTTTGTGAACACTTTCATGACTCACTGTTCAATGCTTTTTTGAGGACCCCATCGTGAATGAACTATGACCCTCCAAAAAATACAACCAATGGATAGACAATACATTTTACTATTTCACGTATAAGAATCATGAAAAATACTTTCAAGTGGACCAAAAAGCACAAAATACGTCTGACCAAGAAATAACATATCCCAAAATTGGAAGGGAATAGGCCAAAATACTGCAAGTTTCTAAGTAACCAATCACCTCATCAATTGAACAATTGATATTCAAAGGTTTTATTTGATGATGCTGGCTCAAAATAAATGCAAGGCATCTTTTAGAGAGACATGGTTGATGTTAAATCATGTGATGATTGCGGTGCAGACCTAGTACATGAATATAAATAGGCCAAGAATGGTTTTTTTTCCTTTCTTGTTTTTGAAACTCAGGGTAGGTACACATTGTCTCCTCTTTGATGTGTATATCATAACAATTCTTTGTCCAACAAGAAAAACACAACATGAATTTTAGGTTTTTAAATTTCTTCTTCAATGAACAATGCCTCCATTATGATTGTAGATTCCAATTTCTTCTTTGCTTTCTTTGAAATACTAGGCTTCCATTTCTCGCTTCGTTTACTTGACTCTTGGGAGCATTCCACTTCCATGTCACAACATTTTGGGAGCATCCTACTTCCATGCCACAACATTCTCCCATCATAGGTGTCAACGATGATGATAGGCTAGGCTTGAAAACAAATAAAACAAAAAATATTAAAGAATAGAAATATACCTTTCAAACTAACTAAACAATCACAAGGCAGGCTCGAAAACAAACCCTTCTCCTTTCAAGCTTGCCATTTCTTCTTTGGTAAGATGTTTTCCTACCTCCACTCCCCAAACAAATGGGGTCTCTAGTGGATTTCTCATATGTTTAGCAACAACCTTGCCTTGTAATTGTTTAGATAGTTTGAAAGGTATATTTGTATTCTTTAATATTTTTTTATTTTATTTGGAAAGTCTATTCTCTATTTAGTGTTTCCATTTAGAAAAATATTTTTTGTTTGCATTAATTTATAGGATGAATTTAATCAATTTTTGTTGAAAAAGTACGCTCATCCATGACCTCTGGTTTCTTGGCAATCTAGTAGCACTCCTAGGTGTGGTAACTTATGCTCCACCTTGCTGATATCAGAATGGATGTGCCAACTTTGTTAAGATTTGAGGGGACATGTGAGCTAGAGAGAAGATTTGAGAATTATCCCACATTGATGTACAAGTCCAAGAGTTCACCTCCTCATATAAAATGGGGCCATTTCAAGTAATGAAATATGAAACAAGCTCTCAAGCCTCTTTATGAGTACAATTCTCAATCTTGTAACCTAATTGTGCTTGAGTCTTAAGCTTAGTTAGCATAATCTTTTCATCATCATGTTGTTAATTAGATTGCACCCACCATAAGTTCCTTAATCATAGTAATTAGGGTTAAGCACACTATAGCCATGCATGGTGAGGGTTCATCTTTGTTGACATGGTGTTAAAGCCACCCCTCTCCATTAGCTTAGCCTTAGCTCACATTAGTCTAATTACTTTACTAATCATCTAATTAAACACTAATCTCAATCTTATCTAATCTTTCCATTTGTGGTCCCAATTTTAAATGCTTGCCATTTCTCATTCTCTCATCCATTAGCCAAGATATTTTAGAAGGTTGTTGCTCAACCTAGGCGAATCCATAGCCGAGAGGGTTTGATCAATTTTGCTCTAAATGGCCCAAAATCGATGCATTCTCCTTGAGTGGTTTTTTTTGTTGGTTCTTCATCTATGTAAAAAATTGGGCCAAGCCCTTCTAGTTGAAGATAGCCCATGATCTAAGCTTTAACTTGACCAAAGGGTTCTTCATTTGATGTAGTGTATTAGCCGGGGCAAGTAGGCCGGTCTCTACTTATCCCCCTCGTTCTCCTCGCATATTGCCTCTTCTTTAGCTTCCTATATCACATAAGATTAAGTAATAATTGATTCCCCATTATCACTTACATAGCTTTCGAGGGTAGTAATGGTATAGGATGTGTATAGGCCTCTTTGAGTGTGGTACTCTTCGGTCATCACCCAAAAGTTTGGAGGAGATGGCCTCAAAGATTTTTTCTTCATCCCCTAAAACTTGTTTTGAGTTTCCGTGGGTTGTTGTGGAGCGGATTATCTCTTTCCTTGGCCTTCTCTTCAGTAAGGTGAAACTAGTAAGGCTTGTACTTGGTTTGTTCTCTTCGGCTAGACTTGGAGTGTTGAACCTAGAGCGGATTCTCTTAATGGGCAATCCTTGTACATGTGGTCAATACCATAACCTATGTAGAGTGGTACTAAAGGATGCGGGTTAGTTGATGTGGCTACAATAGACTTCTTGTTGATGGGAGACTCTGCCACACCCAGTGAGGTCTCTTTGTAGTGATCTCGGGGGATTCACTTTAAGAATATGTGAAGCAGCATGAGAGTTCAATAGGAGTTTTTTTTTTAAAAAAAAATTTTGGGGATAATTTTATAAAACCACTCCATGGAGTTGGTGTGACTAGTGGTCTGAGGTGAGGGGAGTCCATGTTGGTGTGGTTTGCACGGCATATTGAACACCAGACCAACTCACGTCTGGGATGATACATATGTGGTTGGCCTATGTTATCTTTTCTTAATTTGACCTTCCACTTCTTAGTCATTTGCTGCTGCATGAGCACGATTGCCCACTAATAGGTCTATCTGATGTGTAGCCTTTCCCTTTGATGTGGACCTTTTAAGGTTGCCAAAGGATGATTTAGAAGGGGTTTCTTCAAGGAGATTCCTTAAAGATGTTCCTATGAAGTTATTGTTAAAATTAAATGGCTATGATGATACTTTTATATCATCATGATGGCTCAAAGTTTTTATGCTTTTCTAAGTACAAGGCATTCTACAAGATTGAATCAAGGATCCTTCTAAGAATCTACCTTTTAATTGTTTGTCAAAGAATTTGTCATTGTTCGAGCATCGAGAGTGAAGGTATCTTGCTCTGTTGATGTAGACTCTGATTGATTCTTTCTTTTGATGATTAACATGGTAAAGTTGATCGACTGGGCTCCATCGGGTACCCAATTGTGATGAAAGCAGTCTTCAAGGTATCAAAATCATTCTTGTTTTTGGTTTTAGTGATCAGAACCAGTGACCTACCTTTCCTTTTATGGTAAAGCCGTTACCCGAACAGGGCCATGAAGCTAATCACATGTGGTGCACATATGATCAAACACTTCCAAGTGTGTAATGGGGCCCCTAGTCTCATTGAAGTTGCACTTTAACAGAATGACAATATAGCAGCGTTATTATAACTACACGCCTTGGCAAATGTCGGGGTCATTTTGGTGCTACATGCGCTCCTATATTTGTTGTAGCGAGAGCGCTACTCAACATCATTATAAGCAACAAAATTTCATTACCGAGCAACGAGATAACATTGCTAGGAAGTGTTATTTTGTTGTTATAAATGCTGCTCAACAACAAAAATAAACCTGCAAAAAAAGTTGGGGCAAACTGGGAAGTTGTCCCAGAACTTCCCAGGCTACCCCAACTTGTTTTTAAATGAAGAGATAGTAGAAAGAGGTGGACAAAAACATTAACAAAAATATGTACTCGTCGTTGAGTTCCAATGATTACAAAAAAATCTATGGAGTTAGGGGCTACATCAAGGGGTCCACATCTCACACTTTTTAATTATTATCATCCCTTATAGCTCCACACTCTTCTCTCACATTTCCATTACTTCTCGCTTGCATATTTGCACTGTTTGTAGTAACATGATGCTAAAAAATAATAAAACTAGCATAATTGAAAATAAAAAGGGATTAGTGTTTTAGGAATTTACTTGCCATGCTTGCTAAGCATGTCCTCCATAAATAATAATCCATCCTTTGTCTTGCACCCTTTCAAAGAGATCTTCCAAACCCCATTGTTATGCAAATTCATATTTATCCTGCGTAAGGAGATGGTCCACTGCTTCAAGCTATAGAGATACAAACAAGTGAACATTAATTTTATGTTGTTATTTAAGGTAACCTTTTTTTCTTAAAAGATAAGACACAGTTCGAGGCAATATACTTATAAAGATTGTTAGGGATAGGAGAGGTAGAAGTGATCCATTAGACATAAACCTCCAAAAAAAACAAAGATATCAAGTTTAGGACATTTAAATGATAAAATCGAAGCAACGACGGTAAAAGAAGTGGGAGTACTTTTTCCACGCCATGCTATAGCAGTGTTTTGTTGTTTTATAGCGTAGCAACATTTTTTCGCTACTAGAAATGCTATTGAGTACAGTGAAAAAGCGCTGCTTAGCAGTGTTTTTTAGTAGTGAAACTTCTCAGTAGTAGCGTTAAAAGCTTTGACATTCCCCTTACAAAAACGTTGTTGTGCCCTCGATGTGTTGTAGTGTTGGGCATCAATTTTACAATTTGGATGGGTTTTCTAGTGTTTTGGTGTCTAGGCTTTGGTCCTATGCCAATGGCGGTGTTACTGCTAGCCCCATTTCTAATGGACTACTATCCTCAAGATATCTTCAGTGGTTAGAGTAGAGGGTAGTGGTGTAGGTGGAGGTTGAGGTAGTGATTGTGGGTGATAGTACGGGTATGGGTAGGTTGGTGCATGGTATAAGCTGGGTGTTGCCCTATCATCTAGGGGTGTTTCCCTATCATCTGAGGCAAGTTTAGGTACTACGGAGTATAGTCGTGTAAGGCCAATTAATTTTGAGGCATGTACATGCTCCTCCTAGGGTAGGGTCTACTTTGGAGCTTCCCGCTTCGTGCCGCAAGCTGGTTCCCATGGTGGTGTATAGTAGCTTAGATTGACTCTTTAGCCCTAGTAGCTTGAGTGTTGTTGTGGTCTCTATGGTCATGTTGAACCTAAATCCCCTTGCACTTCTCGTATTAGGGTTTGATGCAGAAGGAACAGTGGGTCTCCAAGCTATTCTGAGCACTCTGAGGTTCGTGTTATGTGAGCTGGCTAAGCCAAATGCTACCATTGTCTCGATAGGCAAGAGCTAGCCATAAAAGCTCTTGTGAGATATATATCATTTTCTTATTTTTTGTAAACCCTAAACCTTATCAAATTTTGACCATGAAAACTAGATGGTTTTCTTCTTGAACAAGAAGGAAAAGTATCCATGTGCTTTGATAGAAGGAGAGCTCTTGAAGTAAATAGGGAATTTTATGGCATAAATGGGGAGAGAGAGAGAGAGAGAGAGAGAGAGAGAGAGAGAGAGAGAGAGAGAGAGAGAGAGAGAGAGAGAGAGAGAGAGAGAGAGAGAGAGAGAGAGAGAGAGTTGCATGTACCATAAACAAAGTGGTTGAAAATTCATAGTACGGTAGTTTGTAAAGGGGAGCCACATAAGGGCATGGACGTGAAGTGCTCATGTTTTACAAACATTAAAGATTGTAATACATAAATAGGAGCATATTGTTGTAATTACACGAGCCCAACTACTTGATATCTAAGAAGGCCTCCTTGTAATACCTAATTAGAAGCATATTATCTAGTTGTAATTACATGAGCACAAGTACTTGATATCTAAGAAGGCCTTCTTATGCATCATACATTGCACATGATGATACTTAGCAAACAAGATGGAAGAGGATGCTTCTAGGTAGGGTTATTTTGTCTCATTCATGTGTGGTGGGACCCTCGTGGTGCCCATAGCCTTTTTCAATTGAGTATTCCGAACGTGGAAGGAGAGAACACTTGCTCATCCCAAGCCATGAACTTCACCATCTCTGCGCCAACTTTCTCATGTGCTCATATTAGCTTTTAAATAAGCTATAATTAAATCTTATGCGTTTTTTTTTGGCTGCCATGAAAGTGACAATCGACCTTTGGATCCTTTAATGGGTCGCTAAAAACAAAGGGACCGTATGTAGAACTATCTACAGCCCACAAAATATACTTCATGTATTAATTTTTTACACATTCATCATCCCACATCCTCCCCACATCATAGATGAAACATAGCTCATGATACATTTTAGAAATTCCTTGTACATAACACGTGGCATATTATTACATGTAGTATCCACATCATACACGATCGATAATGTGAAAAATTGCTTTAGTAACATAACGCATGGCATAGCAGTTAACCTTTGCATAAATTATAAGATTATAGAAGATTGTAACCCACTATGTATGCATATAAGTGACTCCCATATTTTTTCCACATTTTTTTTGACGGCCACTCAATATAAGTGATTGCATTTTACGGCCAAGAGACCAAAGATAGGGTAGGATCCCTGTCAAAAAGCAACCGTGCTCGTCGCTCGACGCTCTCGCGGCGAGTCTAGGGGGGGAAGAGGGAGGAGCTAGGAGGATGGAAGCTTTTCAAGGAGAACTTGGAAAGTTGAAACTTGAGTTGTCAAAATTTAATGGTGGCATTGGGCAAGTTACAACATGGAACCAATTACTACTTTTATGACATGGTACTATGGTGTGGGGGGCATATATTACATGGTACTATGGGGGGAAATGAAATTTATTAAATTATAATAGAGATTCCGCCCTAACTCATGGAGGCCGGGAAATGGCGGCCGACCGTTGGCGGGAGACGGAACGGCGCCAAAAAAAGGTCGTATTGTTGGTTGGTTGGAAAAGCTCGCGTTGCTGAATCGTGAGCTAAAATAACGTAAATATATATATATGAGGGCACAACCCCCCCCTTTTTCAACAGGACGCCTTCCCACTAACCTCATGTTTTTGTACACGTAAAACGAAGAAGATTAATGTATACATTATTTATATAATCCACGCTAATCCACCCGTCTGCTGTGGGGCGGGCCGCGCAACGCTTTAGGTCCACGGTGGCCAGGGACGGCTTTAATGCGTTGCCCGAGGCTGCTCAGCCAGCTTTTAATTTGCGTGCTGGCAAACTTTTTGAGGCGCCGCGTGTGAAGTTGTACTGTTATTGCCACGTTGGCAATAACAGTACATAGGACTCATGCATAAACCTTATGTATAAGCCTAATGCATGAGGCTTATGCATATCGATAATGCATAAGGCTTATGCATGAGGCTTATTCATATGGCTAATGCATAAGCTTTATGCACTAGCCTCATGCATGAGGCTAAGGCATATGGACATCTCTTGGGAGAAGCATACCTCTCAAAAGGCTATCCATAGAGGGAAGAAAAAATAACAAACCTTAAAACTTACAAATCCTATAACATGTAAAAGCATAAGAGAAGAAACATAAAAGAGAGATCTCTCTTACCTTATGAGTCTTATATGTATGGATAACCGTAAAAGAGAGACATCTCTTACCTTATGAGTCTTATATGTGTGGATAACCTACAAAATAAAACCAAATAAAGAAAAAAAATAGTAACCCTAATCCTAATCCTAATAGAAAGCATATATAAAATCCTAATCCTAATCCTAATAGAAAGCATATACAAAATCCTAATCCTAATAGAAATCCTAATAAAAGCTTTTGCATAATTTAGAAAAGTTATTCAATCTTTTTCCCCCCTTCTCATTGAAGCTCAACCCTAGCCCTAGCTTCTAAATAAAAACCCTAATAGAGAGCTTTGATGGAGAGCTCTCCATCAAAGCTCTCTATTAAGGTTTCTATGTAGAAGCCAGGGTTAGGATGAGAAGGAAAAAAGAAGAAAATAAAAACTTAAAAGAGAGAAAGGAGAAGGGAAATACTCACAAGAAAGCTTTCATGGCAATCTTGTTTGCATAGGAGATGAGCAGGAGATAAAGGAAAAGAGAAGACATACCTTGCTTGAGCTTGAGGAGGACAGGGATACGATAGGAGAGGTAGAAGTGATAGATTAGACATAAACCTCCAAAAAAACCAAAGATATCAAGTTTAGGACATTTAAATGATAAAATCGAAGCAACGACGGCAAAAGAAGTGGAAGTACTTTCTCCACGCCATGCAGTGTTTTGTTGTTTTACAGCGTAGCAACATTTTTTCGCTACTAGAAATGCTATTGAGTACAGTGAAAAAGTGCTGCTTAAAGCAGTGTTTTTTAGCACTGAAACTGCTCAGTAGCGTTAAAAGCCTTGACATTTCCCTTACAAAACCGTTGTTGTGTCCTCGATGTGTTGTAGTGTTGGGCATCAATTTTACGATTTGCATGGGTTTTCTAGTGTTTTGGTGTCTGGGGTTTGGTCCTATGCCAGTGGCGGTGTTGCTGCCCCTCTCCCTATTTGGACTACTATCCTCAAGATATCTTCAATGGTTAGAGTAGAGGGTAGTGGTGTAGGTGGAGGTTGAGGTAGTGGTTGTGGGTGATAGTATGGGTATGGGTAGGTTGGTGGAGGCATGGTATAAGCTGGGTATTGCCCTATCATCTAGGGGTGTTTCCCTATCATCTGAGGCAAGTTTAGGTACTACGGAGTATAGTCGTGTAAGGCCAATTAATTTTGAGGCATGTACATGCTCCTCCTAGGGTTGGGTCTACTTTGGAGCTTCCCGCTTTTGTGCCGCAAGCTGGTTTCTATGGTGGTGTATAGTAGCTTAGATTGACTCTTTAGCCCTAGTAGCTTGAGTGTTGTTGTGGTCTCTATGGTCATGTTGAACCTAAGTCCCCTTGCACTGCTCGTATTAGGGTTTGATGCGAAAGAAACAGTGGGTCTCCAAGCTATTCTGAGCACTCTGAGGTTCATGTTATGTGAGCTGGCTAAGCCAAATGCTACCATTGTCTCGACAGGCAAGAGCTAGCCATAAAAGCTCTTGTGAGATATATATCATTTTCCTATTTTTTGTAAACCCTAAACCTTATCAAATTTTGACCATGAAAACTAGATGGTTTTCTTCTTGAACAAGAAGGAAAAGTATCCATGTGCTTTGATAGAAGGAGAGCTCTTGAAGTAAATAGGGAATTTTATGGCATAAATGGGGAGACAGAGAGAGAGAGAGAGAGAGTTGCATGTACCATAAACAAAGTGGTTGAAAATTCATAGTACGGTAGTTTGTAAAGGGGAGCCACATAAGGGCATGGACATGAAGTGCTCATGTTTTACAAACATTAAAGTTTGTAATACATAACTAGGAGCATACTGCTGTAATTACACGAGCCCAAGTACTTGATATCTAAGAAGGCCTCCTTGTAATACCTAATTAGAAGCATATTATCTAGTTGTAATTACATGAGCACAAGTACTTGATATCTAAGAAGGCCTTCTTATGCATCATACATTGCACATGATGATACTAAGCCAAACAAGATGGCAGAGGATGCTTCTAGGTAGGGTTATTTTGTCTCATTCGTGTGGTGGGCCCCCTCGTGGTGCCCATAGCCTTTTTCAATTGAGCATTCCGAACGTGGAAGGAGAGAACACTTGCTCATCCCAAGCCATGAACTTCACCATCTCTGCGCCAACTTTCTCATGTGCTCATATTAGCTTTTAAATAAGCTATATTTAAATCTTATGCGTTTTTTTTTTGTTGCCATGAAAGTGACAATCGACCTTTGGATCCTTTAATGGGTCGCTAAAAACAAAGGGACTATCTTCAACCCACAAAATATACTTCATGTATTAATTTTTTACACATTCATCATCCCACATCCTCCCCACATCATAGATGAAACATAGCTCATGATACATTTTAGAAATTCCTTGTACATAACACGTGGCATATTATTACATGTAGTATCCACATCATACACGATCGATAGCGCATGATTCATGTGAAAAATTGCTTTAGTAACATAACGCATGGCATAGCAGTTAACCTTTGCATAAATTATAAGATTATAGAAGATTGTAACCCACTATGTATGCATATTGCCAATAAATTTCTGGTGAGGTACCGGCCGGCGCGCACCGCAACCGATTCAGCCGGCTTGCATCAAACTCTCCCTCTCTTTATATTCGCGTTCCACGCACAAAACGCAGCACTTTCCAAGCCACCCTCTCTTCTTCGACCAACACAGGATTAAGCCTAAACCGTGGTTCTAACTTCTAATCATTTGACTAATGGCACAATCAAGAGATATCCTTTTGGGTCTTACTGTAGTTCTTGTAGCCCTCATTAACTACGCATTCGCAGGTAAAGATCAATAAACCAGTTTGTTAGGCTAGGTTAATACAGGTGCTTAAGGGTATGCCGAAAATTGTAAGCTTCAGTCTCTGAACAAGAAACATTTGGATTACTAAGCTGTTAAGACTTAAGTTGTTTAATTGATTGGCTATATCTTGCTATCTTTATCCAGTTAACTTCGAATGTGAAGAACTGCGAGTAGAGGACTGTGCTTTTGCGGTTTCATCTTCAGGGGTGCGGTGCGTGCTCGAGACCAATGTGATGAAAGAGGGTAGCATCGAGCTTGAGTGTCAGGTGCATCTAAACAAAAATAGCTCTTTTTTTCTCTACAAGGGTAGTCTTACCGTCCCTCTGTGTGTGTGTGTGTGTGTGTGTGTGAGAGAGAGAGAGAGAGAGAGAGAGAGAGAGAGAGAGAGAGAGCGCACTAGATTTTCTGATCCTCATTCTGAACCCTTAGGATTACGTTGCAATTAACGCACATTATACGTAATTGAGAAGGATGATTATAACTAAGCTGCCATCTTATTCTCTGCAGACATCCGAGATTATCACTGATAAATTCAACTCTTGGATCGAGACCACCCAATGCATCAACTCTTGTGGACTTCACAGAATGTCGATTGGACTCTCCTCTGATTTCTTAGGAGAACATGATTTTCACAAAACCATTTGCGCAGCCACATGTCAAGAAAATTGCCCCAACATTGTGGAACTCTTCACCAAGCTAGCTGATGGGGAAGGTAATCACAAACTAATACGTGTCATAGTAGAAGCAATCGTGGGATTAATCCTGTAGGTGCAAATAAATTATTACCCGCTAATGATAAATTTACCACCGATTGATTTAAGTCGTGAGGGTCGCAAGGCATTTTTGTTTAGTAATCATCACATCGTCAACGTATAAGCAGTTCACTAATCGAAGGATTAGCGGCTTCTATATGCGTAGAACTTAAATAATTAACATCTCCTTCTTTGCAGGTGTTGGTCTAGAAGCATTGTGCGAAGTAGAAAATATCCGCTCTCGCAAACTTATTCGAAGTTCACAACTATGGGAAGTTGGTGCTGCCAACCCTCGTGCACTAGCGCCTTTGCCTTATTAGCGAGCGTCCTTATATTTATAATGACGCGGCCTTATCCAAATTCCTCTTTCTTAATCATTTTGCTTCAATATTATTTTCTACAATAAATATGAATAAAGACATTTGATCCAGAAAGGGGTAGGAACAAATATTAACCACTAATTACTTATAAAGAATACTAGGTTTAAAAAACAGCTTTTACATATTAAACATCATATTGCAATATTATACTGCATGTGGGAAAACCCACTTTGTACATTCTAGATTAATTTAGCATTCTAATATTATCACAAAAACGATTGGCTAAGCCAAAACTTAGTTTACTAAATGTTCAAAACGTTTCCTCTAACAATTAGCTTATAAGTCTGAAAAAGGTTCCATATTTAAGCCACGATTTAGAAGACATCATGGTCAGAAGAACTGTAAAATTATAAGTGGGTGAAAAGAAGTTGGAATGTAAATTGGTTTCGATCTTAGCTATAAAAAAGGCAAGCAGGCTCCTAGGGGTTGCTCAACTGAAGCTTTGGTTGAAGCTTGCATTTTGCTTGGGTACCAGTTGTCTTGGGATGAATCTTCTTTTGTCTCTGAGGATGATAGATGGGATTTAGTGTGTAGTTGGCTTAATGGAGGTTAATTAATATGTTGATGATGGCTAACTGTGGTTGGGTTGGAAGGATGCATTGTACAATTTATCTTTTTTTATTATATATATATTATTGGTCCCCAAAAAAAAGGAAAGGATTCCATGATGGGGATACCCATGGAAAAATTACAATGACCGTATGGAATAAAAATGACTTGTCTGTGTGTGTGTGTGTGTGTGTGTGCGTGTGTGTGTAAGTATGTATAAATCAATTGGTACATGAATATAAATTAATACATATTCTAGCTCAAATAAATCATTGTACTAAAAATATTAAGGACAAGGGTTAGTGGAGGGACATTCTTTTTTTTTGGAAACAATTGTGTGGGAGAAACAGGAATTAGGGTTAGGTCATGTGGGAGACATACACAGAGAAACAAGGGAGAGAGAGAGAGAGAGAGTTGTGGGGATAAGTCAACTCATGAGTATGAGTGTGTGACTCCCCTATCACACATGTATATTGCACTAGTACACATAGTGCACTTAGTACATTAAAAGTACTAAGTGTACTATGTACTATAACTTATGGGCTTGTACACACTATAAGGGTGGGCATAACGCCTTTACCCCAACAACCTCCCACTTAAAGGCAAAGTGCCCTTAAGTAAAGGAAAAGAAAAATCAGCATGTACATGATAATATACAAGGCCATATCAAGGCTGAAACTGGCCTCATCCAATGCCCATCAAGTGTCTGCAATGAGCAAACCGCTCCGAAGGCAAACTCTTTGTCAACAGATCAGCCGGGTTGTCATCCGTATGAATCTTAACAAGCTGAATTTGCTTGTTCTCTATCACCTCTCTGATGAAGTGATACTTCACATCCACATGCTTCGTCTTTGCATGAAAGACAGGGTTCTTTGCCAACTGAATGGTGTTGGAATTAGGGTTGCAGGAATGCACACACAACTTCAAGAAGATGAGGAAGCTTGAGCACAACACTGTAGTGTATTATGAGTGCCAAAAATGAAAGATGACAAGCCCTAGAAGATAATGGGCGTATATACAATGCACGGGGGAAAAAACCTCCTAGTGAGGGAAAAAGTGCCCCGGCGGTCCTAAGTGTGTTCACACACATCACTACTATAATATGGTAACAAATCCCCCCTGGAGTGATGCGGTGAACAAGAGCTAGCACTCATGTATAGGGAAGTGTCTAGCTATGTGGACGAATCCACAAAAGGGAGTAAGCCCAAAGCTTTGCGAAAAGCTTCGAACTTCTCACGAGGCAGAGCCTTTGTGAAAAGGTCTGCAAGGTTATCCTGTGTTGGCACATAAGCCAAACTGATCTCTCCTGCAGAGAGTCTCTCCCTGACATAATGGTAGTGCACCTCAATGTGCTTCGTACGAGCATGGAACACTGGGTTCCGCGCAACTGCCAATGCGCTCTGACTGTCAGTGAAGATGGTGGTGGCAGATGGCTGCCCAACACCCAAATCAGCCATAAGGCATCTGAGCCACACACACTCAACCGTAGCTGTGAAAACTGCCCTGTACTCAGCTTCACAACTAGAAGTGGCCACAGTAGGCTGCTTCTTGCTCAACCATGATATGCATGAGCTTCCAAGCATGAAGCAAAAACCACTCGTGGACACGCGTGTGTCATAACAACCAGCCCAGTCAGAATCTGAAAAAACATGTAAATCTGGCGGCAATGATCCCCCCTTGGGATAAAACAACCCAAGATGCCGAGTACCACTCAAATAGCGAAAGATACGCTTCACTGCCTGCCAATGCTTAATGCCTGGGCTATGCATAAATCTGCTCACCTGTGAGACTGCAAACTGAATGTCTGGCCTCGTAATGCATACATAAATGAGGCAACCAACAGCTGTCTGATAGAGTGTGACATCAAAGTGATCTCCAGCATCATGAAGACTCAACTTCAAACCTGTCTCCATTGGAGTAGCAATAGGCTTGCAGTCTTCAAGGCCAAATCTCCGCAACAATGTTTCAATATACTTTGTCTGACACAAAGCAATACCTCCATCACACTGCTTAAATTGTATCCCCAAATAATGATGCAAATGCCCCAAATCTGACATCTCAAAAGAGGCATTCAAATCAGCCTTAAAATCAGCAATATGACTCTCATTTGGTCCTGTGAGCAGCATGTCATCGACATAGAGAGCAATGATTAGATGTACACCATCCACACGTTTAACATACAAAGTGCTTTCTGTTGGACTATTCTGAAACCCATGTGCAGTCAAATATGCATGTATTTTTTCATACCAAGCTCGTGGAGCTTGCTTTAAACCATATAAAGCCTTTTTTAACCTGCACACTTTGTTTTCCTGCCCTCTTTGAACAAAACCACGAGGCTGCGATACATACACCTCCTCATGCAAATCTCCATTTAAGAACGCAGTCTTTATGTCCAGCTGATGTACATTCCAACCATTATGAGCTGCTAATGCACAGATGCTACGAACAGTGGTCATACGACATGTGGGAGCAAAAGTCTCATCAAAATCAATGCCCTTCTCTTGAGCATAACCTTTTGCAACAAGCCTAGCCTTATGGCGATCCACTGTGCCATCAGGCTTACGCTTCAATTTGTATACCCACTTAGTGCCAATGGCCTTCTTGCCAGGGGGCAAGTCACATAAAGACCATGTACCATTCTTCATAATAGCATCGTATTCTGCTTGCATAGCAGCCATCCAATTTTCTGAACTTTGTGCCTCATCAAATGAAACAGGCTCACTTTCATCGCACATACTAGAAACAGCCAATGCATAACAATCTGACGCATAAGAGGCACCATGAGAGCCAGAACGAGTGCGACTAGACAAAGGGGCATCCAACTTGCTGTCACGCAAAGTCTGCACCAGCCATCTAGGCATATTCCTAGAGCCCTCAATCTCTTGTCTCTCATCCTCAAGTGCATCATGCACATCTGCATCAGATATAGGCTGATCTGTGCCATCATTTAAAACCTGCATAGGCTGAAAAACTGCCTCATGAGGTATTGCACTTGACTGTGCACCACTGAAAAGAGGCAACAATGTATCATAGACATCACGTGAGCTGATATCTGTCTCCTTAGTACATGAAACCAAGGGCTGAACTGCATCTTCCACAAATACAACATCACGGCTAACCAAAATGCGCTTTGTCTGTGGATGATACAAACGATAGCCTTTGCTCTCAGCACTATATCCAACAAAAATACATTTGACAGCTTTGTCATCCAATTTTCTGCGATGTTGCACAGGCACTAATGCATATGCCAGGCAACCAAAAACACGTAAATGGCCAACAGATGGCTTGCGGCTATGCCAAGCCTCATATGGAGTGACAACCTGTAATGCTTTGGTGGGACACCTGTTTAGTACATAAGTGGCACACATGACAGCCTCAAGCCAAAAACCATGTGGTAGACTTTGACTCTTAACCATACATCTTGCCATTTCCATGAGAGACCTGTTTTTTCTCTCAGCCACACCATTTTGCTGTGGTGTATACGGCACTGTACATTGGTGTTTTATCCCACGCTCAGCCAGAAATGCATTAAATTCTGAAGACATATACTCCCCCCCTCGATCTGAACGGAGGGTGCCCATCTTACTTTCTGACACATTTTCAGCCATAACCAAAAACTGTTTGAAGCACAAAAACACTTCGGACTTTGCCTTCAAAGGATATACCCATGCATGCCTGGTAAAATCATCAATGAAAGTCACGAAGTAAAGGTAGTTTCCAAATGATGGAGTTTGCATGGGACCACAAACATCACTGTGAACAAGCTGCAATCTGCGTTCAGCTCTCACTGATCCATCTTTGGGAAAGGAAGCACGCTGCATTTTACCCAATATGCAGCCCTCACAAACATGCTTGACAGGTGCCTCAAGCTTAGGCAAAGAAGACACCATTTCAGATTTCTGCAGGCACAGCAAACTTGCAAAATTCAGATGACCAAAACGTGCATGCCACAGTTTTGCATCTGAAATAGCCTGCGTATCCATAATAGCACATGCTGAATCCTCTACACATTTGCCATCCATATTGAGCTTATACAGCCCTCGACATAGTGAACCAGATGCTACAATGATGTCACCACAAGAGAGATCATGAACAGTACATCTGTCATCCACAAATTTTACAACCAAACCTGTTTTGGCAAATGCGGAGACTGACAGCAGATTCTTTTTGATCCCTGGCACATACAATGCATCAAAAAGTGTAAAGGTGTTGCCATTTGCAACATTCAGCACAATCTGTCCAACTCCTTCAACGGGATAAGAGGAGTTATTGGCACAAGTGATAGTATTCCCTGTGGGAGCAGACTCAAGGAAAGTGAATAAACTGCGCTGCGAGGTGATATGCTTAGTGGCACCACTGTCAAAGTACCATACATCTGAATCTACTGCAGACATACATGTGTCATGCAAAGATGGGTCATAACTGCACTGCGCATTGAATGCCCATTCTGTATCTAGCACAACATTAGCAGATTCATTGTTAGAAGGAGAGGCATCTGCAACAGCCATACCAGCCTCTTTCTTCTTAGCCTCTTTCGCAGCCAGCTTAGGACACGCTTTGATGACATGATCATTTCCCTTACAGTACTTGCAAAATGTCTTCTGCTTGTCACCCTTCTTCTCATCTTTGTCTTCCTTCTTTGGTTGCGCAGCATTTGCAGATTTCTGCTTACTAGAAGAAAAGCCAGCTTTACCTTTCCCGCTTCTCTGACTAGCAACGAAAGCTTGATCTGCGACACGCATAATATTCCTGTTTTGCCTTGACTGGTCTTCTTGCAGCAAAACAGAAACTAACTCCTCAAATGATAAGGCATTGGGATTGCCTTTCATCATCAAGCGAAGAGTGGAAGCAAAACCCTGATAAGAATCTGGTAGACCATTCAAAACAGTCTGCACAAGTGAACTGTCTGACAGGATTTCATCTGCAGAAATGAGCTGCTCTTTGAAATCCTTGATCTTTGTCAAAAAGCTATCCATAGAATCACCTTCGTTCATATGCTCACTCTCCAACTGTTTTCGGAGATAAGCAACACGAGCCTCATTTCTTGCCTGATACAATGTGGCAAGTACATCCCAAGCATCCTTAGAAGTCCTGCAGGAGCGAATATGTGGGATAATGGTACGTTTGACAGACAGCGCAATCAAGGCATGAGCCTGCGCATCTCTACCATCCCAACGAATCTGCTCTGCTGAAAGTGGTGGTTCTCGAACAGCTGCTACAGCACTTGTGCCTGCACCATCATCAACAGTACCTGTTTCTGATGTGTTTGCAGCATTCCCAGCCACAATAGGACGTGCATCAATACCCTGCACAATGTTCCATAACCCCTTTGCTACCAATACATGTCGCATCATATATGCCCACAATGGATAGTTGGTGCCATCCAACTTATCCTCAGCAGCCAACATGCGGAATACATCATTGTTGTCAGCCATGGCCAATGACTGTACTACTAGATGTAAATGCTGTCTGTAAGAGGTAAACCTGTATAAAATCAACGTGTGCTATGTAGCACAGCCCAAAACAGACGAATGGGCACCTGTCCTGCAGATTTTAATCTTGACAGAAAATCTGCACAGTAGGACGATTTTGCCTGCGCAGTACTTGGAATGCAAAAACGGAGGGCGAAATGACTTCAGATCAAAATTCTGAAACGAACAAGCCCTATGGGCTTTCCCACGGCATATACTAACCTGCAGACGCTCGTGAAACCTCGTTGCAATCGGAGGAGATGAAGCGGCAGGTGCTGGTGATGCTGCCCAGGAGGAGGAAGCCTGCTCTGATACCAATTGTTGGAATTAGGGTTGCAGGAATGCAGACACAACTTTAAGAAGATGAGGAAGCTTGAGCACAACACTGTAGTGTATTATGAGTGCCAAAAATGAAAGATGACAAGCCCTAGAAGATAATGGGCGTATATGCAATGCACGGGGGAAAAAACCTCCTAGTGAGGGAAAAAGTGCCCCGGCGGTCCTAAGTGTGTTCACACACATCACTACTATAATATGGTAACAAATGGCACTCTGACTGTCACAATGCAACAATGGAATATCCCCTGTATATCCCAAATTAACCACTAACCGAGATAGCCATAATGCCTCCTTGCAAGCCTCTGTGGCTGCAATATACTCGGCCTCTATAGTAGATAAGGCTGTGCACTTCTGCATCCTGGATATCCATGACACAGCACCTCCTGTGAATGTAAAAACATAACCGGTAGTAGACTTCCGGTTATCTGGATGACCGGCATAATCCGAATCCGTGTAACCATGCACTAATGCATCCTGTTTGCCAAAACATATGCACATATCCTGTGTGCCCTTCAGGTATCTCATGACACCTTTCACTGCTTCCCAATGCTTCTTGCCAGGGTTGGCCATGTATCTAGAAACCACTCCCACTGCAAATGCAATGTCCGGCCTAGTAGCAACCATGGCATACATGAGACTACCACAAGCTGAAGCATACGGAATCTTGGCCATATCAGCCCTGTCTCTATCTGACTGTGGGCTGTCCATAGCACTGAGTTTCACATATAGAGGCAAAGGAGTACTAGTCTTCTTCCCCCCGTCTATATTGAACCTCTGCAAGACTTTGCCAATGTATTCCTTCTGAGACAAATACAACACATGCTGATTTCTGTCCCGAAGTATCCGCATACCCAAAATGTGATTAGCATCACCCAAATCCTTCATATCAAAGGTTTCATGCAGCCTCTTCTTCAAGGCATCCATCTCTTTACGAGATTTCCCGGCAATCAACATATCATCAACATACAAGATGAGGATCAATAGACTGCCATCCAAAGCTTTCTTGGTGTACAAGCAGTGATCTATGTCACTTCTCCTGAATTTCTGAGATTTCATGAATGTATCAAATTTATGATACCATTCTCTTGGTGCCTGTTTGAGCCCATAAAGACTCTTTTTCAGCTTGCATACAAGCTTCTCCTTTCCACTCACTGAATAACCCTCTGGTTGCTGCATATATATCTCCTCATGGAGATCACCGTGAAGAAAAGCAGTCTTCACATCCATCTGAATCAAGTCCAGATCATCATGCGCAACCAAAGCCAATACAGCTCTGAGTGTGGTCATTTTGACCACTGGAGAGAAGATCTCATCAAAGTCCACACCATATTCCTGCTTGAAGCCCTTAGCCACTAACCTGGCTTTGTATCTTGGCATCTGGTGCAACTTTGAGCCTGTAAACCCACTTGCATGGCAAAACCTTCTTGCCTGCAGGCAAATGCACCAACTTCCAAGTTCCATTTTTGTGCAGAGAATCCATCTCTGACTTCATGGCACGCTCCCATAGAGCCTTGTCTGCCCTCTGTAAAGCCTCCTTGTAACATGAGGGCTCCCCACAGTCAGTGAGCATCAAGTAGTCAACCCCTGGAACAAACCTGTCAGGGGCTCTGGAGGGTCTAGTGGACCTCCGTACCCAATGACTATCATTTGCAGGTTGCTGTCCAGCCTGCATATCACCTATTGGTGGCTTCTGTTCCATGCCATAAGGCTGAAATATAATGCCCGGTATCTCCTCTAACTGTGGTATATCCATAGGGATATCTTCTGCCATATCTGGCTGTCCATTTGGACCATTTTCAGCACCATTTAAGGGCTGGTTTTCCTGCTGTAATGGCTAATTTACAGCCCTTTGTTGTTGTCCATGATGTCCATCATCATCAAAGATGACTCTGCCAGGCTCCTGTTGCCTTGCAGGCTCCTTATACATGCATGTTTCATCAAAAATGACATCATTGCTGCGTATGATCTTTCTATTCATGGGATCCCAAAGTCTATACCCCATTTCACCTCTGTCACCATATCCTAGGAATATGCATTTGTGAGACTTAGGATCAAGTTTGGTGCGCATTTCCCTGCGTATGTGCACGTACGCAATGCAACCAAACACTCTCAAGTGCTTGTATGACGGAGGCTTCCCTGTCCATACTTCCTCTGGCACTTTCCCACCAAGCCTCGTGTTAGGTGACCTGTTTATAAGGTGAACGGCTGTCATAACAGCTTCAGCCCAAAAACCATGAGGTAATGCAGCATGTGACAACATAGAACGGACCTTCTCCTGAATGGTCCTGTTCATCCTCTCTGCTATCCCGTTTTGTGGAGGATCATAAGGGGTAGAGAGCTCCCTCTTGATGCCTTTAGCATCACAAAAGTCCTGAAACTGTTTGGACATATACTCTCCCCCATTGTCGGAACGCAAAGCCTTCAGTGTTTTGCCAGTTTGATTCTCAACAAGAGCAACAAACTTCTCAAACACTGAGAATGTATCACTCTTCAAACGAAGAGGATAAACCCACACCTTACGTGTGGCATCATCAATAAAGGACACAAAATATTTTGCCCCTCCCAAAGAAAGCTGAGGCATCTCACATACATCTGTATGCACAAGCTCTAACTGAGCATCTTTCTGTCCAAGAGCTTTCTTGTGGGGGCACTGCAGTTGCCTGCCATATATACAATGCTCACAAAACTGAAAACTTGAAAACTTTAGAGAAGGCAAGTAACCCAAACGAGACAATTGCTCCATTCCTTTGACACTCATGTGTCCCAACCGGCTATGCCACATAGAAATTTCCGGCAGCTCGGTTGCATTTACATTAGCATGGTGACAAACACCTGCATGCATGAAATAAAGAGTGTCCACCTTAGAGCCTCTGGCATTAGGAAAAATATGGACTCAAAAAGGGGCCGTGTAAGAGAGCCCATGTGGTGGGGACGTGTAAGCAAAAGGCGAATACTTTTGAATATAATATTTGCTTGTGGAGCCTTGGATCCCTCTGAAAGACCCAATTTTTTATTCAAATGCCTGACATGTGGTGTATTAGTTTATTCTAAAGGCTGACATGTGGTGTAATAATTTATTCCAATGGCTGACACTATGGTGCAATATTTTATTCACAAAGGAAAACGCTCCCGTAATCACATTTTTGAAATGTAACTAAACTAAACCTTAACCACATCTCCTAAAACTGGACCCTTCCATCCAACAACCCCTCCACATTGTCCCCTTCCCTCTCCTTCAGTTTTTCATGTCCGCACACTTCCTCCTATCCAAATCCTAGTTCTTTTGAGCGGGAAGCTCTTTGGGTTTATCTCTTTTCCACCCTTTCTTTCCATTTTTGAGCCGAAATAGCCTACCAGTTTCTCATTTTCCCTTCCATTTCAATGAGTGTCTCTCTGCCTCCACCTTTGAATCTGTTGCACATTCAATGAAACATTGATTTGGCACACGTCGAGCTTTGAGGAGATCTTTGGGCGGCATTTTTGAAAGAAGATGGAAGGGGTCTTGATCTTCAAGCACTTACACATGTGTGTGCATGAATATGAATCTCCTTCCATCCATCTTTCAAGGGAAGGTTGTTTCGACAGCATTCTGGTGCACTTGGGCTATCATCGGCCTCTCTTCACACAAGGAGGGGCAGCTATTTTGTTTGCCCAGGCCTCCTTGCATTGTGGTGAATCGTTTTCTTCTTATTAACAGTACTTTGAATCATGTGTGAGTCGATTCACAACAACGCAAAGAGGGGCCACTCTTTTGTTTGCCCCAGGCGTTCTCGCATGGTTGTGAATGGATTTTTTCTCATTATAAGCAAGTACCTTTGTGTTTGTGTGAGTCCATTTTTTCTCATCAGCAAGTGCTTTTGTGTGTGTGTGTGTGTCCATTCACAACAACGCGAGGAGAGGCCGCCATTTTGCTTGCCAAGGCCTCCTCGTGTTGTGGTGAATCATTTTCTTTTTATCAGCAACAAGTACTTTGATCTATGTGTGAGTCGATTCACTACGACGCGAGGAGCAGGCACTATTTTGTTTGCTCAGGCCTTCTCGCGTTGTGGTGAAAAGATTTTGTCCTTACTTTAATCCTGTCTTTCTTTTAGTATCACATGGCTCGCGTCACGCATTTGGCCAGGCCGAAGGACAAATCGGCTTCGAAAGTGACCCCTAGATGTCGAAGCTGAAGGAGTTGAAAGGCAGGAAGGCTGGCACTCTGAGAGGAAGCTCGGGTAGAACATTCCAAGAAATAAGCGTGTTCAGCAACACCGATCAGTTCTGCAGGAGCTGAGGAAGTGCCAGAGGAAGATCACCTCGGCGATCCCCCGGCCATAGCTGTGGGTGGCGACCGAGTGGCTCTTAATGCCCTCTTGCTTTTACGCGGCTTGTTCGGGGTTGCATCTGACGATGTATCCATCCCAATTTGTGTTTTGTGCTGTTCAATCTGTGTCGTCTGCGATAATGATAAGTTGGTAGAATCCTTATGGTGTGCTTATGGTCTTTGAAATTCTTCTTACAGTACCTTTCCTTGTCGCTGTACACGAATTTGGATGTCCATGCTTTTAGGGAGGACATCATATGCCACATTCGGGAGCACGCACAGGATGCGGCCGCGGATGTAGTTGTCGATTTTGTACCCCCTGCTCCACGAGGATCGTTGGGGCTCTAGGCTCCATTTGTATGAAGTTGCCAAAGTGTATTATTGCTGTACATTTAATTCAAAATCATAGGTTTTGTTGTGCACATTTTCAAATGAGTTTCCTTGATTTATGTGTGAATATGGCCCTTGATAACAAATTTGTGAGTAATTGTGAGTATATCAAGGGAATTTGCATTCCGAAATATAATTGTAAGTTTAACATTCGACTTGAATGAGTAGAGAAAGCAAAATAGCAACCGTCGATATTGCCGCATATAATTTTTTTTACAACGAGAACAGTGTTAGAAGTTCTTTTCCCAATGTCAAAAAATACATTTTAATCATCATACAATTTCTAATGCCTCCAATTCATGTGGGGCTACAATGTCTTTACAGATGATCTGTCTTTCTCTTCTTCTACTCAACTTGCTACCATCAAGCTTGAAGTAAATTGGTCTGGAGAATTCTGCACTGCAACCTCCATTTCATTCCTTACATATTCGAGGGTCCAATTCTCTTCCACTTCCAATGTCAATGATGGATGACCCTGTCGAATATCTACCAATGGAGAGTGGTTGTCAAGTCTCGTGTCTTGGTCCATGCTTTCCCAATGGTTGTTAATCCATCGCCATCTTCTATAAGTAAATGACATGCACAGCTGTTGCCTGCCAATATAATATCTGATACCCAAAAACAAGTAAGACATATTATTTTCAAATGCCATGATAAATTATTTGAAGACGACTATTTCCAATCAATACAATTGATAGTCAACTCACCTAAATGTAATGTCGATCATGTTCAATCGACATTGAATGAGATCATCTCCCTCCACTGTTCTGACTGTCCACCCTTTCTCTAACAGACTGTCAAGCCAAGCTTCATCCAAAAGCTTGCACATAAAAGTTGTTTTGGAACCTCTTAGTTGTTGGCAGTCTGAAAAAAAATCAACAAAGCATGCAAATGGAAGAAACCAACTCAAGTGGGCATTTTTTCCACCAGTGCTAGGCTTCATGGCACATTGAATGGTTAAACATTTTTGTCCTATATGCCTCTATCACTTGTGTATCAGGCAATGGCCACTCGGGACTATCAAGTGTAGGAAGAGGAATATTTTCAAGCTTTCCTTGTCGTCCTGCTTGAGTGGGCACAATATAAAGCGAATCATAAAAATATGTCCCACTTCTTGCTAGATCAATTGGTGAACGGCGTTCAAACTAAAGTTCCCCCACCTTAGCATGTATAACATTCAGGAAACCCGTCAAAAGCACTGAGCGGATTGCCACTCCTAAAGATTGGAAGGATACAAATCTGTGAATGGGTAAAACAACGTTCCTTGCATTAGCACCACACGAGCAATGTATTGGAAAATCAATCATGGTTGTTTGGTGAAGAACATACATGTACTTACAATGTGGTCTATATCTTGGAAGTCCCGTGTCTGGTCCCACATTGATCTCTTTTTGCATGAAGACGTGTTGGATCAACACCTCTTTGACAGATTTTCCTCCTGGTGTCATCTTGACATCGAGGATCCTTCCTTTCCAGTGTTTTGATAAGTCTTCTGAGCCCTTTCCCTTCACACGATAGTGGCCACGAGCATGATGACCCATGAGTACTTCCTGTATAGATGGGGAATCCAATCTCCCTTCTCGTCCTTGATGTTATACAAAACCACTGACGAGATATACTCCTTGCCCACTTCAACCCACTTTCGCTTGCCATAGAAAATGAACAGATGTCTAAGCAAGCAAGGAGCAGCAAAAAGCGGACATCTGCGGGTCAAGAAAGGTTAAGGAGCAGCCACTGTCTCTCTCAAAAGGGAGGAAGAAATGAGGGACTGACTCAGAATGATAGTTCAAGGGAGAGAAGAGATCCAAATGATGAGACTTGTTTCAAAATCTGGGGGGAGCAACCAGACGTAGATTCAAAATTTGGACTTAGTTTGTGGATCTATGTAACGAATTCGTTAGTTTGAGTGTGGTGAAAATACTTTTATATTGCTGAAGGTCTGACAAACAGAGCTAATAAACGTTATTTTATTATATGAGGGGCAGACAGCAGGTGTGACAGAAGAATTTAAAATTATCATAGGACTGACACGCAGGTTTTGTTAATATTTTTTGAAGATTTGGAGTATATCCACGTTTTGGGTGGGTTTGTACAGAGGACCCACCACCAATGAAGCCCATTGGGAGGATTTCCTGCCACTGAACCCATGTGGTTATTATTATATAGAAGTCTGAAACAGCCCCCTTTTGAGTCCAAATTTTTCCTAATGCAACAACCAGTGAGCCCTTGCTAATTTTCCACTTTCCACTACCAAATGTGGTAACATAATCAGCATCATCAAGCTGTCCAGCAGAAAGCAGATCCTTCTTGATCTCAGGCACATGCCTGACATCATGGAGCATAAGCTGTGAGCCATCTGAAAACACAAGCCTCACATCACCTCTGCCAAGAATCTTGCATGCATGGTTATCACCCAAATAAACCACTCCTTCATTGCCAACAGTATACCTGACAAACAAGTCTCTGCAACCTGTGACATGAAAGGAGGCACCTGAATCAATGATCCATGAGTGCATACCATGACCACCTGTAAGAAGTGAATGGGCATCAAGTGAAGAAGTAAATAGGACCTCATCCTCACTGCCACCTGCATGTGACACATTGATTTCTTCAATCTTGACTCCACTTTTGCCCTTTGGCTTTACATCTTTGGCTTCATCCTTCTCTTTGTCTTTGCCTTTTCCCTTTTCCTTTTGATCATTTTTCCATTTGTAGCATTGCTTTTTAATGTGTCCCTTCTTGCCACAATAATGGCATTCCAAATCCTTTTTGGAGCGAGACTTGCTCCTTCCCCGTTCTTGGCTTTTTCCCCTTTGCTGGGATCTCCCACGTGCATTCATTGCATTGGACTTTCCAACAGAGTTGTTTTTCCTGTTTATCTCTTCTTGAAGAAGAGCACCCTCAACATCTGCATATGACAGCATAGCATGCGAATTGCTAGTGGCTGTCCTGAATGTATCCCAACTCTCTGGCAAAGTGCATAACAGAAAAGTGGCTTTGAACTCATCGTCCATTGCCAACTTTTGATTAATGACTTGGCTGACAATACCATTAAACTCATTGAGATGGGCTGTCATAGACGCCCCTTCCTTCATCTGAAGACCTATGAGTTTCTTCAACCAATACACTTTGCTTGAGGCACTTTGTTGGGCATACAAGTCCTGCAATCTCTGCCACATTCCCCAAGCTGTCTTCTCTTCACGAATGCTGAAAAGTAATGAATCTGACACAGACAACATGATAGTAGATCTTGCCAGCTCATCCATATCTTCCCACTCTTCAGCAGTAAGAGAAGCGGGCATTACACCCCTTTCTTTGATAGGCTTGTGCTGCTTTTTCTGGAGCAACACATTGTAGCACTGGGTTTGCCAAATATCATAATTATGCAAGCCTTCAAGCTTCTTGATGTGAATCAATGAAGAGCTCTCACCTGTGGTTGCCATAGCAATATGCAACCTGTCAATGCCTGACTCCCTGCAAAAATATGCAAACACTGCACCAAAAGCACACAAAGTGCTCACAGTTTTTCTCCCAAGCTTTATCTCCCACTGCGGAAGCAAGAATGCAACTTTTCTCCCACTTTATGTGATGAAATCACCAAAATCTGGTTGCTGCAGATTTTGGACAGCACCTTAAATGTGCTCTGTTGCCCTTCCAAAGTACTGTACAACAGTACCAATTGCTCACAAATGATGTACCAAACCTGTACCGGCAAGTACAGCAGCTGAAATTGAACCTTTTGGTCACTCAAAACAGTGTACAGCCATGCCAAAACTTGCACAAAGCTGTGCCAAATCTGTACCAGTAGGTACAGTAGCAATAAATGCTCTCCTGGCTGTCTAAATGAGTGAAAATCAGACTTTTACAGTCCTGTATACTGCATACAACAGTCCCGAACAGAAATTGGGCAAAAGCCCCTTGACTGCAAGCTGATTTTTGAGGATTCAAGGCATAAATGTCTTGCCTGCTGCTTTGCCAAGCTCAACAAGCATACGAACTTGAAAAGCCCCTTGGTTTAAGATCAATTTCTGATCATACATGGTACATTGACGCACATGAAGGCATCCAGAGTGTTCACGATGCTTCCCCCTGGCCACATATACATCCAAATAATGAAAGCCCCTTGATTTACAGGCACATTGAGTGCTTGTAAGGCATCAACACATTATCCACAGCATCAAATGCGATTGCCTGCATGCAAATCAACCAAATCGGCACAAAAGCCCCTTGATTTGCACTGCAATTTGCTGCAATTTTGCCCAAATGTGCGATTTTTCACATCATACAGCATGTATGAGTGCTTAATTGCACAATTACATCAAAAGCACCAAATTATAATGCCCAATGTCCTGTCAATTGACTGCAAATGTGACCAATGTCACCGATTTCCTGCCAATTAACCTGGGGTGTGACCAATGTCACCCAATTTTGCTAGTTTTGCTCAAAATTTGAGCAATTTGGCACCTGTACCTGCTCAATTGCAAATAATGGACATAAAAATTCTCAAAATTGAAGCAAAATACCTCTAATTTGGGCTGAATTTGAGGGGCAATTCTGATTTGAGGGGCAATTCTGATGTTGACTGCTGATTCGTGTGGATAATTAGCTGCTGCTGTTGTAGAGGACACGTGGAGGCACCAGGGGACACGTGGCTGTTGAGTTGCCTCTTTGCTGGCTATATGCGCTGAGCGCTATGTGGCTGAGCGCTGGCTGACTGCATCAAGCGGTGGCTGACTGCTGAGCGTGGCCTTACAGGAGGTGCCTGGCTGCAGCAGAGCAGCTGCGCTGGCTGCAGCTGGGCTGGCTGCAGCTGGGCTGGCTGCGATAGCCAGGCAACAGCTCGGTTGAATGAGCAAAATATGACCAGTTGAAGGCGAGCAGCCCCCACAATACGACCAGAAAAAAAAAACGACCACAGGGCTGATTACGACCAGCAGACAGGGTTAATTACGACCAGTTCTGAAATCAGATTAGGGCAACTGTAGGATGTGATAACAAGTGCAGCCATCATGAGAAGAGGGAGGGGACCAAGAGCTCTGATACCAGTTGTGTGGGAGAAATAGGAATTAGGGTTAGGTCATGTGGGAGACATACACATAGAAACAAGGGAGAGAGAGAGAGAGAGAGAGTTGTGGGGATAAGTCAACTCATGAGTATGAGTGTGTGACTCCCCTATCACACATATATATTGCACTAGTACACATAGTGCACTTAGTACATTAAAAGTACTAAGTGTACTATGTACTATAACTTATGGGCTTGTACACACTATAAGGGTGGGCATAACGCCTTTACCCCAACAACAATAACTATATATATTATAAGTATTAATAGTATTTTACAAAAACTCTATAGATAGCCTAGAAGGTAGCAACCTGGAAACCCAAAATTACATCACATTTAATCCCACTTCCTCTTATAAGTATTAACAGTCTTTTACAAAAAGTCTAGATAGTCTAGAAGGTAAAAACCTGGCAACCCAAAATTACATCACATTTAATCCCACTTCCTATTCAACAAATCACATACTACTTCCCACATATCATCCTCCCATAAAAAAGACGAATTTCCCCAAGAGAAGTGATATCCCAACTGCATAAGGAGTGCTTCAGAAGTAGAACCTTTAGGGGACTGCTGTTTAAACTCCCCTTCTTTAAACCAAATCTTCAAAGTTAGTCTCTAGCCTAGTGAAAGCCCTTAAGGCCGCTGCTTGGAAGGTAGTTCACTGGGAGAAGGAGGCTAAGAAGCTAGTAGAAAGAAATGAGGAATTACAATAGGAATTGGAGGATGCCACACCCTCCCAGGAATATGCAAAAAATTTGAGAGAAGCCAATGAAGACAGAGATAAGGCCAAGACACAGGCAGAAGAATACAAGGAAAAGCTCGAGAGGAGCACAAAGTTTGAAATGGACACAATCAATGAGGTGAATGAAGATCAACTCAGAAGAGAAAGTTCCAAAGACTAGGAAGAGTACACTCCAGAAGCAGATAGAGGAGGCATGACCAGTGACAAAAACGGTACAGCAAACCCAAAAAACAAGATTGCAATGGAAACTGGAGCTACATGGAGCGAAAGAAGAGGTCGCCAGGCTACAAGAAGAACTCTCCAAGGTGAAGGACGATGATGTAGAATTAGCCATAGAAAACACAAATATGTTGTTAGCCGGTGTGCCAAGGAAAGAGCGAGGAGAGATACTGGTTGAGGTCTGGAAATTGTAGGATGCTAACTAAGCTCTAAACAAAGAAAATAAGTGCCTGAAAGACAGACTAGCCAACAACTCAGCAACACCATGGGAAACCACGGATAATCCATTCTTTTAAGCCTCTCATGTATTGTTCTCACAGTTGTTGAAGGCTAACAAAGAGCTACCATCATAACTTTTAGAATGGAGAAAGAATAAGGTCCATACTGACCAGGAAACCCCTCCCTCTAGAACATCCATGCTCTCAATACTTGTTCTCTCAAACTTCGAAGGGAAGGAAGATGCTCCCACCAAGAATGAAAGCACTAACCAGTGTTGATGTCTGGAAGTGGGGCATTGGAGATCCAGATGTGGAAAAGACACAAAGACCACTTCCAGAACATTTGGCAGAATACGAAGAATGCACAAAAGTCGAGTGGGAGGTCTATCCCAATGGAGAAAAAATAAATTCTAAGGCAGAACCTACTCCAACCTGTGGTAAGAGTGTTTGACATGCAGACTCCACAGACCAACAATAGGGGGCCACTCAGAAGAACAGGCAACAAAACTGGACGCATAAGTATGCCACGTACTTTGATAATGTGTATATTCTGGATTGCACTCCTCCAGAGATGTTCATAAAGTTTAAAGAAAAATTTATCAAGGGAATAGGTTTGGGAGAAGAAACTCTAGCACCTAGCATGCCAAGTGTTGTGCCCAACACCTCAGTGTGGCGATAGAGCGCTTCCACGTCGTGAGAACCACCTCGATACTGCACGTGTGAAGGTGGCAGGTTGAAACCACAAAGTAGCCGTTGCCAAGATCAAGAAGACTAAGCTTAACAGGATGGATAGTCACTACTGCAAGGTTAGCAGGATGCACAAGTTTGAAGGTTACAGTGGTTGCATGCTGCAATTAGCTCACAGCTAGTAGTTGACAGCCAGTGATGTGAAGCCTAACATAGTCATAGTTCTTAGGAGGTTGTAGCCTTGTGTCGAGAAGTTGCTCTCTGTAGTGGACCTATACTGATCCTCGAAGTAATAAATTAAACAAAGAGCAATGTTTCCATTCACTTTATGTTTATGTACTCTCTGTTATATGTTGAATAAGAGTGATGTCTCTCTTTTAATAAACATGTTGTGCATGTTAAAGAGAGTGAGAGAGTTACGTAGCGGAGTGAAGTGCAAAGTGAGAGTGTGTGAAGTTCTGAAGCTGAGGGGTGTTTTGAGTGTCCCCATGACCACTCTAGAGTTGGTGTTCGAATCTAGAAGCTCTGGTGGGTGGCTACATGCCTCCCACAACATTTCCTAACTGGTCTGTTCTGGTAGACCGCTGTCTTGCCATTCTGCTCCTGAGAGGAAAATCAACAAGAAACAACAAGAATATCAAAATGGAGTGCGGGCGAGTAAGCCCACAGAAAGAATATCAAAATGGAGTGCGGGCGAGTAAGCCCACAGAAAGAGCTCAACAATCCAAAAAGAAGCAACAATGAGGCAGAATTGTTAGGCGATCCTATGGAACAAAACAAGTTCCTCCACAAAATAATAGGCCACAGGAAAAGGTAGGACAATATGACATATGGGAGGATATGAAGGGGTTAAAACTGGACATATCCCTTGATCAACTCATGTCCTTAGTGCCCAACTACAGGAGAAATTTTCTAAGCAATCTGCTAGGTCCCAAGGAAGAATACAATAGCTTGCCACATTCCTCCAACATGACTCAAAAGTCGACTACAAGTCGGTCGAAACAACAAAAATCACAATAATAGACAATGATGTACCCTAGATAGCATTAATTCTAAAAGGGAATCCATTGAGCAATACTGGATGGAGGCTCAAGAGAAAACATACTATTAGAATCCATAGCAAAAGAACTTGGCCTCACAAACTATGACCATGCTCCGTTTGCTACTATGAAGATGGTAAATCAATGTAGAGTCTAGCCTTGGAACACGTTCGGATTGCTGGATATGATTTCCCTATCATTTTTCTTGTTCTCCGAATGGAAAATGAGGGATCTTACCCGATGTTGCTAGCTGGGAAGACCATGGCTCTGATGATAAGGCAAGATCAAACACGATTGGCACAAGGAACAAATCACAATCAAAAAAGGGGAAAAGAAGGTGAAGATATCCACAAACCCCAAGAGGGAAGTCAATCCCACTATCAGGACGCTATATGTAGAAGGACTAAACATGCTAGAAGGAATCAAAGAAGATGAGGAGGAAAGAGTCCTCAGAGAAACCCCATATCTCATATCCTTTTTTCTTCTCGAAATAGAAAAGATTGTGTCTACATATTCAACAGAAGTACTAAATGTCCAACCACAACGGAAGAAACTACAAACTGACATAGTAGTATCAGAGGAGCAGACAAGAGAAACTGAATATTTAGAGAAAGAAAATGCAATTGACATAGAAGCAAGTCATAAGTGTAGACATCAGAAGATGAAAAGGGAATAGAGAAGAAGACCTATCAGCCAAGGGGCTAAAGGAATGGATGGAAGCAATGCACTGCAAAGACAAGGAGTAGTAGCAATCCATCCGAGTACAAGAAGAGGAGCTCATGGAGCTCAATATCTAGACAAAAGAGCGCAAGGATGCCTTCCAAAATCCAAAAAGAATGCTGGCTAGTGAATCGATAATCTTACCACCAAAATGTGACAAGACATTCCATGTATTCGTGGATGCATCAGATACATCAACTCGAAGTGTGCTAATGGTACAGATCCATTTATTATGCTAGTCGGATGTTGTTAAATGTCAAGAAAACTTATAGAACCACTAAAAGGGAAGACCTAGGATTGATTTACTTAGTCAATAAATTCCATCATCATCTACTGGGAAATCACTTTGTGTTTCATGTAGATCATTAAGCTCTACTATATTTGGTAAATAAGCCAGATTTGACTGGGAAGTTAGCAAGGTGGATGCTTATATTGCAAGAATTTTAGTTCACCATTGTGCACACCCCCACGGCAATATTGCAAGAATTTTAGTTCACCATTGTGCACACCCCTGCGGCAATAAAAATTCAATAACAGATTTCCTTAGTAGAATAGACACAAGAGAGTAGCCTAAAATGTTGAGATATCGACCTCAAATAGTGCTACGGGGCGGACATTGATGACCCGCCTGGGTGATAGTTTCCGCACTTATGCCTCTGGCATGGTTGGTGAGATTATGGTTGATATGCCACCAGTGGATAGGATGTGTGATAGTAGCCACTCTGGAGTACTAGAGTTATGACATAGTTATAGTGCCAACTTATATAATCGAGTTCACACTATGGACCAAATATTTGTATGTTATTGTAGGAGATTACTTTTACTTTATGTATGTACTCTTTGCTTTTAGTAATATGGTTGTAGAAAAGAGAAGTAGATAGAAGAAAATTCAGCCATCCATCTCTCTCTTGTGTCTTGCACTCCCTTGCGTGTGTCTTGCACTCCCTTGTGTGTTTTTGTGTGTGTGTGTGTGTGTGTGTGTTTACTTGTAAGGAACTCAAGGAACTCAAGCTATCCCTCTCCCTCTCCCTTGCATTCTCTTTATGGTAGCAGAGCTCCAATTTGTGTGTGTGTTTACTTGCAAGGAACTCAAGCTCTCCCTCTCCCTTGCATTGTAGAGCTCCAATTTGTGTGAGATCTAAGGAGGCAAGCAAGAGGTAAGAATAAGCAAGCAAGGAAGCCGTACATGGGTAAGGTACAACACCCCTCGCGAAGCTACACATCTCCAATTAAGGAGCTATCTTTGTAGGCTTGGAAGTACCATTACAATCACAGAAAATATTGTTGTGTTACAGGTTATATATAGAAATTGTTTGTTCAAAGCTCGAGCATCGTATGGTCAGCACCCTCTAGGATCCTTCGCAGGTCACCTAGCGCTTCACTCATAGGCCGCTTCCTTGGTCCCTCATCCACTGTACCATAAGCTCACCATTTTAATCGAACCGAGGCTGGTCAAGACCTCGGCCGACCTTGCTACGCCAGATGTCATCCATTGACTCTCCATCAGCTGTTGTAACTTTATCAGATAGGTCTCCCCGACCTCATTCACAAGACGATCAAAATGCTTTCCCAGCATTTTTGACACAAAACAGTCATTTAAAAACAGATAGGTCTCCCCGACCTCATTCACAAGACGGTCAAAATGCTTCCCCAGCATTTTTGTAACTTTATCAGATAGGTCTCCCCGACCTAATTCACAAGACGGTCAAAATGCTTCCCCAGCATTTTTGACACAAAACAGTCATTTAAAAATAGGTCATAAATACAGTTTCTATAACAAACTCTCGTCTTTCCACATTGTTCCACATCAATTCTCATTTATTTCATATGTATTCCCATTCTCATCACATCATTTTGCATCTCATCATATCTTTTCTCATTTATTTGCATCAAATTTCATCCACTCGCATCTACCCATATCCACATCTCATCACATCATATTCGTTCACATCACACATCACATCTATCTCCCTTTACATCACATCACATTCATTCATATCCATCACATTCATTCCTTCATATCCACCAAATACATTCTCATAACCATCCCATCACATACATTCTATCCACATTATATCACATCACTTCTATCCACATCATATCTCATTCATACACATCTCATCCAATCGTTCACATGTATTACGACTACTCACATCTATCCATACATTCATATCTATCACTTCACATCCACATATATTCATGTCACATCATCACATCTCTTTACATCACATCACATTCTTTCACATACACATCTATATCCATTCTTTCACATACATCCACAACCATTCTTCACATACACATTCACATCCATTCTTCACATACACATCCACATCCATTTTCATCACATACATTCACATCCATTCTTTCACATACTCATTCACATCCATTCTTTCACATACTCATTCACATCCATTCTTCACATACTTATTCACATCCATTCTTCACATACACATTCACATCCATTCTTCACATACTTATTCACATCCATTCTTCACATACACATTCACATCCATTTTCATCACATACATTCACATCCATTCTTTCACATACTCATTCACATCCATTCTTCACATACTCATTCACATCCATTTTCATCACATACATTCACTCACATTCCATAACATTCATATTTACATTCTGATTCACATGACATCATATCTCATCCATTCATTCACATCTATCTGATTCACATCACATCTCATCACATCACCTCACATCTCATCACCTCTATTCACATCACATCCATCCATCCATCCATTCATTCACATCTATCTGATTCACATCTCATCACCTCTATTCACATCACATCCTTCCATCCATTCATTCACATCTATCTGATTCACATCACATCTCATCATATCTATTCACCTCACATCTCATCACCTCTATTCACATCACATCCATCCATCCATTAATTTACATCTATCTGATTCACATCACATCACATCTCATCATATCTTTTCATCTCACATTCTCATCACCTCTATGCACATCACATCCATCCATCCATTCATTCACATCTATCTGATTCACATCTATCTGATTCACATCACATCTATTCACCTCACATTCTCATCACCTCTATTCACATCACATCCATCCATCCATTCATTCACATCTATCTGATTCACATCACATCTCATCATATCTATTCAAAGAATTTAAACATAGAATTTAAGAGAATTCTAATTTTGATATAAAAAATCTTTATGCATCTATTTATGCATAATAATTAATATCAGTGATATCCATGCATATTCATAGGTGAATATGTACATGGAGTAATTAGAATATTTCTTTTAAATGCAAAAATGGTGGGAATTACTCTTTTGGAATAACATAAAAACAAACTTTCTTTTTCACAAAATTCTGGAAAATTTTGCCATAACCTCCTTTGTATGGCTGACCATTTCTCATTTTTAACATTCTATTTTTGACTTAAATTAACCCAAATTAGATTCCAAGAACTCTAATCTACACCATTTTCTAAAATCAAGAGAGAAAACAATAAAAAGAGTTTAATTAATTTATTAAATAATCGTTCTAGGATTAAGAAAGACTGAAATGTAAAGAAGAGAAGGGGTGGCCTTTTCATCAAAGGCAAAGCATTAGAATTTAATTCAAACATTTGCAAAGCATAAAAATTAAGAAAACCATAGATTGAAAATTAAAAAATGAGTAAGAAATTAGCTTACATGGAGCTTGTAAGCTCTCCTTTGGCTTGAGGGATTAAGGGTTCTACTCTTGTTTGAAGCAAGAGCGGCTACCAATTCACTTTGGAGAGGATTAGGTCAAAAACAATTGAATTATTAAGAAATTCAATGTTAAATAGCTCACAAGACAGGAGCAGAGTAACACTGCATAAACACCATTGAGCTTTTACAAAGAAGGAGGCTCCTATTTATAGGAAAATGTGAGCCTGTAACCAAGCAAAATGATTCTAGAATTTTCCAGATCAGTTTACCAATTCTTGACCATTTTTGGGTCAATTCAGTTTACTTTTTGGATCTAGTTGAAACAGGAGAGAGGAGAGATGAAAATATCTCATTATTTTTGAGTTTAAAACTCCTCGACACATGTATAATAGGTGCCTCCTTCATAAGGGGAGATCCCCACACTAGGGTGTCAAAAATGCATCAATTCCTCTGAATATTTCTTAATTTTTAACTAATAAACCTTGTACTCAGGTAACTCTTCATCTTATGTGAGCATTTACTCATGTTTGGGGATTTTTCTTTTATTTTTTAATTTATCTACTCCCTACATTTGGATTAATCTTATTGGTCCATAGGAACCTTAATTGGACTATAATCTATTTTTTTTGAAAATCTGGACGCTTAGGCTAAGGTCCTTTTTTAAAACCTATTTTCAATTAATTCCAATTGCACATTGGAAAGTTCTTTTTGAATTTCTGTTTCAAGGGAAACCATTTTAGACACTAGGAGGATTTTTATATCAAAAAATAACTCAATTTTGAATTACCTCCCTCTAGACATTTTCTCTCTCCAGGCCAAAACAGGGTAAAATAGGATCTTTCTTTTTTTTCAGAGAGGAGAATAATTATAAGATTAGAAGGGGAGGTTCTTACACCTACACACCTCAAAAGCTGGAGGGAGGAACCCACTTAAAAAACGTGAGATGTCCTCATCTTGCAAACTAGAGGACAACTCTTTCCCTTAAGATCCAACTGATTATGGGGTTCCTTATAGTCTGGTGAACCCAACAGAATCTTGGGATAAAGATCCCTTATATAGAACTCATCATCAGATAACAATTCACTTAGATCATTTCATTCAAACCCTTAACAAAACAATGGTCCATTAGACTGAAATTTCCATCTGAACAGTCCTCCATGGGAATTTCAATTATACAGATTTTTAATTTGTCATCCCTTAACTTGATCCACTGGGTCAAGTGTTATCCGGACAAGAGACTAATCCCTCGGTTCTTCCAAAACCGAACCCAGAAAAACTTCCCTTGCCCGAAAAGCACGGGTGATTCCTCCAGGATGATTTTACTCTAACGTAGTCAAAAGCCTTCACTAACTGAACTGATCTGACCAAACCCGTAAGTCCCATAGTCAGATCAAGGAAAAGATTGCACTTGGATCATAGAGACCAATGCTTTTTTCCTCATTGAGAGGCATAGCCGTTGATTCTTTTCCATAGAACAATTTTTATCCGGGACTTACTTCATCTATCGTACCATAACAGAATTGAGTCTCATTTTAGGGACCCATCAATCCAGCCTAACCCCATCCAGTCTTGTGGGTTAGCCAACCGCCCTAGTGATGGGATCCAGATAAGAATTTGGTTAGGTTTTGTCCCGAGTACCAGGGAAAAGAGCTCCCAGGCCCCCTAGCTGGATATTCATGCAAACTTAAAACTATTCACACCACTTACACACCCAATATGAAATTGCCTTTTTCATAATTTCAGCTATCTTTAAAACAATCATGTAATGAAATCATAGTATCACTGATCAGAATCCTCCAAAATATCCGGTTGAATTCTCATTTCCAATCATTCCTTCATCGGTGTACCTATGGCATCCTAGGCAACCGGAATGCTAGGGGCGTGTTTGATGGTTCCTAGCTCATAGTACTCGACAATATATTCACATATCAAAATGGAATCTCGGTTGAAGATCAGCAAGATCAACTAAAGGATCTATATAAAAGAGCCATGGACTCATCCGTTGAGGACCAGCAAGGTCAATCAACCAGATCCATGCCCAAATTCAGAAAACAACTCTTACTCCTTGTTCCAATATCTTCCATGATGCACGTGTGGGTATCTTCGGCGAGCCCCAGAGCCCAAGCACCGTATGGTCAGCACCCTCTAGGATCCTTCTTGGTAGGTCACCTAGCGCTTCACTATGCTTCCTTGGCCGGCCTTACTACGCGAGACGTCCTCCATTGAATCTCCGTTCAGAGCTATTGCAACTTTATCAGATAGGTCTCCCCGACCTCATTCACAAGACGATCAAAATGCTTCCCTAGTATTTTTGACACAAAACAGTCATTTAAAAACAGGTCATAAATACAGTTTCTATAATGAACTCTCGTCTTTCCACATTGTTCCACATCAATTCTCATTTATTTCATATGTATTCCCATTCTCATCACATCATTTTTCATCTCATCATATCTTTTCTCATTTATCCGCATCAAATCTCATCCACTCGCATCTACCCATATCCACTCACATCTATCCGCATCAAATCTCATCTAGGCATATCCACATCTCATCACATCATATTCATTCACATCACACATCACATCTATCTCCCTTTACATCACATCACATTCATTCATATCCATCACATTCATTCGTTCATATCCACCACATACATTCTCATAACCATCCCATCACATACATTCTATCCACATTATATCACATCACTTCTATCCACATCATATCTCATTCATACACATCTCATCTCATTCATCCACATCCATCCAATCGTTCACATGTACGACTACTCACATCTATCCATACATTCATATCTATCACTTCACATCCACATATATTCATGTCACATCACATCTCTTTAAATCACATCACATTCTTTCACATACATCCACAACTATTCTTTCACATACTCATTCACATCCATTCTTCACATACACATTCACATCCATTCTTCATGTACATTCACATCCATTGTTTCACATACTCATTCTCACATCCATTCTTCACATACTCATTCTCATATCCATTCTTTCACATACTCATTCTCACATCCATTCTTCACATACTCATTCACATCCATTCTTCACATACACATTCACATCCATTTTCATCACATACATTCACATACTCATTCACATCCATTCTTCACATACTCATTCACATACATTCACTCACATCCCATATCATTCATATTTATATCCTGATTCACATGACATCATATCTCATCCATTCATTCACATCTATTTGATTCACATCACATCTCATCACATCTATTCACCTCACATCTCATCACCTCTATTCACATCACATCCAACCATCCATTCATTCACATCTATCTGATTCACATCACATCTATCTGATTCACATCACATCTCATCACATCTATTCACCTCACATCTCATTACCTCTATTCACATCATATCCATCTATCCACATTAATTCACATCTATCTGATTCACATCACATCTCATCACATCTTTTCACCTCACATTCTCATCACCTCTATGCACATCACATCCATCCATCCATTCATTCACACCTATCTGATTCACATCACATCTAATCACCTCACATTCTCATCACCTCTATTCACATCACATCCATCCATCCATTCATTCATATCTATCTGATTCACATCACATCTCATCACATCTATTCATAGAATTTAAACATAGAATTTAAGAGAATTCTAATTTTGATATAAAAATTCTTTATGCATCTATTTATGCATAATAATTAATATCAGTGATATCCATGCATATTCATAGGTGAATATGTACATGGAGTAATCAGAATATTTCCTTTAAATGCAAAAATGGTGGGAATTACTCTTTTGGAATAACATAAAAACAAACTTTCTTTTCCACAAAATTCTGGAAAATTTTGCCATAACCTCCTTTGTATGGCTGGCCATTTCTCATTTTTAACATTCTATTTTTGACTTAAATTAACCCAAATTAGATTCCAAGAACTCTAATCTACACCATTTTCTAAAATCAAGAGAGTAAACAATAAAAAGAGTTTAATTAATTTATTAATTAATCTTTCTAGGATTAAGAAAGGCTAGAATGTAAAGAAGAGAAGGGGTGGCCTTTTCATCAAAGGCATAGCATTAGAATTTAATTCAAACATTTACAAAGCATAAAAATTAAGAAAACCATAGATTTAAAACTCAAAAATGAGTACGAAATTAGCTTTACATGGAGGTTGTAAGCTCTCTTTTGGCTTGAGGGATTGAGGGTTCTTCTCTTGTTTGAAGGAAGAGTGGCCACCAATTCACTTTGGAGAGGATTAGGCCAAAAACAATTGAATTATTAAGAAATTCAATGTTAAATGGCTCAGGACAAGAGCAGAGTAACATTGCATAAACACCATTGAGCTTTTACAAAAGGGGGAGGCTTCTATTTAGAGGAAAATGTGAGCCTCTAACCAAGCAAATTGATTCTAGAGCTTTCCAGATCAGTTTGGTCAATTTTTGACCATTTTTGGGTCAGTTCAGCTTACTTTTTGGATCTAGTTGAAACATGAGAGAGGAGAGATGAAAATATCTCATTATTTTTTAGTTTAAAACTCCTCCACACATGTGAAATAGGCGTCTCCTTCATAAAGGAAAATCCCCACAATGAGGTGCCAAAATTTCATCATTTTCTCTAAATATCTCTTAATTTTTAACTAATAAACCTTGTACTCAGGTAACTCTTCATCTTATGTGAGCATTTACTCATTTTTGGGGGTTTTTCTTTTATTTTGCAATTTATCTCCTCCCTACATTTTGATTAATCTTATCGGTCCATAGGAACCTTAATTGGACCATAATCCAAAAATTTGTGAAAATCTAGGTCCTTAGGCTAAGGTCCTTTTTACCTATTTTCAATTAATTCCAATTGCACATTGGAAAGTTTTTTTTGAATTCTTGTTTCAAGGGAAACCATTTTAGACACTCGGAGGATTTTTATATCCAAAAATATATTAATTTTGTAGTACCTCTCTCTAGACATTTTCTCTCTCCAGGCCAAAACAGGGTAAAATATGATCTTTCTTTTATTTTAGGGAGGGGAATAATTATAAGATCAGAAGGGAAGGCTCTTACACCTACACACCTCAAAAGCTGGAGAGAGGAATCTTACATCCTACCCCACTTAAAAAATGCGGGATGTCCTCATCTTGTAAACTAGAGGACAACTCTTTCCCTTAAGATCCAACTGATTCTGGGGTTCCTTATAGTCTGGTGAACCCAACAGAATCTTGGGATAAAGATTCCTTATATAGAACTCATCATCAGATAACAATTCACTCAGGTCATATCATTCAAACCCTTAACAGAACAATGGTCCATTAGACCGAAATTTCCATCTGAACAGTCCTCCACGAGAATTTCAATTATATAGATTTTTAATTTGTCATCCCTTAACTTGATCCACTGGGTCAAGCATTAACAGTAGCAATTTGTCAGCACAATCCACTAATCTCATAGTGATTTGCTGAAGTCATTATCGTCATTCGAGTTACGAACATCATCACATAGGGACTTATCCCATTCATCCTCATTGTGTTTTTGCTCAGCTTATCACTTTTCAACCAAAATTTGAGAATCATCATTTTTCAATGAGAATCCAAATCAACTCATCAGTTCTCAACCAGAATTTTAAAATCATATCAACCACATTCGACTTCATCATATGGATATCATTTTTGCTTGTTATTTCAAGTCTTAGATTTACTCGTATATACTACCACAGTAAAGAGTTGCAGTTATACCCTCGGTATATATGGGTAGTCACGATCCTTGGAATTATAAGGTAAATACCATCATGTCTAGGCATGAAGCAAGTTAGGGATTCCATGCAATTGTGGTACTTCCATCTGAAGACCCAATTACTAATTTATGAATTTCAATCTGAATATCAATTTGTATGAATTTCATCACACAATTACAACCTTTTACTGCTACTTCATAACGTTTTGACATTTTTGGCTTCTTGATTGATCCACATTAGCCAAATCGCTCTGATACCAGCTGAAAGATCAATGTCCCTACCGCGTAATGAATTCAGGAGTGCTAGCAGCGAAAGTAGCACTTCTTGCGTGGGACAGGGTCCCTCACTCGGGGCCTCGCCCATGGATATCCAGAAAAGAGACGAATCCCTCGGTTCTTCCAAAAACAAGCCCACAAAAATTTCCCTTGCCCGGAAAGGACGGGTGATTCCTCGAGGATAATTTTACGCTAACGTAGTCAAAAGCCTTAACTAACTGAATTGATCTGACCAAACCCGCAAGTCCCATAGTCAGATCAAGGAAAAGATTGCACTTGGATCATAGAGACCAATGCTTTTTTTCTCATTGAGAGGTACAGCCATTGATTCTTTTCCATAGAACAATTTTTATCCAGGATTTACTTCATCTATCGTACCATAACAGAATTGAGTCTCATTTTAGGGACCCATCAATCCAGCCTAGTCCCATGGGTTAGCCAGCCGCCCAACCACTGTAGTGATGGGATCCATTTAAGAATTCGGTAATGTTTTATCCTGGGTACCAGGGAGTAAAAGAGTTCCCAGGCCCCTTAGCCGGATATTCATGCAAACTTAAAACTAGTCACACCATTTACACACCCAATATGAAATTGCCTTTTTTACAGATTCAGCTCTCTTTTAAACAATCATTTAATAAAATCATAGTATCACTGATTAGAATCCTCTAAAATATCCAGTTGAATTCTCATTTCCAATCATTCCTTCATCGGTGTACCTATGGCATCATTGGCAACCAAAACGCTCACCACCTATCCACTCAGTGGCCTTTTCGTAGCTCATAGTACTCCGAAATATATGAATATATCAAAATGGAATCTCCCTTGAAGAATAGTAAGATCAACCAACAACGGATCCATATAAAAGAGCCTTGGACTCATCCGTTGAGGACCAGCAAGGTCAATCAACCAGATCCATGCCCGAATTCAAAAAACAACTCTTACTCCTTGTTCTAATATCTTCCACGATGCACGTGTGGGTATCTTTGGCGACGTAGAGCTTGAGCACCGTATGGTTAGCACTCTCTAGGATCCTTCGCAGGTCACCTAGCGCTTCACTCATAGGCTGCTTCCTTGGTCCCTCATCCACCGTACAACCGGAAGCTCACCATTTTAATCGAACGGAGGCTGGTCAAAACCAACCTTGCTATGCGAGACATCCTCCATTGACTTTCCGTGAGCTGTTGCAACTTTATCAAATAGGTCTACCCGACCTCATTCACAAGAGGGTTAAAATGCTTCCCCAGCATTTTTGACACAAAATAGTCATTTAAAAATAGGTCATAAATACAAATTCTATAACGAACTCTTGTCTTTTCACAATGTTCCACATCAATTCTCATTTTTTTCATATGTAATCCCATTCTCATCACATCATTTTGCATCTCATCATATCTTTTCTCATTTATTTGCATCAAGTCTCATCCACTTGCATCTACCCATATCCACATCTCATCACATCATATTTATTCACATCACACATCACATCTATCTCCCTTTACATCACATCACATTCATTTGTTCATATCCACCACATATATTCTCATAAACCATCCCATCACATACATTCTATCCACATTATATCACATCACTTCTATCCACATCATATCTCATTCATACACATCTCGTCTCATTCATCCACATCCATCCAATCGTTCACATGTACGACTACTCACATCTATTCATACATTCATATCTATCACTTTACATCCACATATATTCATGTCACATCACATCTCTTTACATCACATCACATTCTTTCACATACACATCTATATCCATGCTTTCACATACATCCACAACCATTCTTTCACATACTCTCATTCACATCTATTCTTCACATACACATTCACATCCATTCTTCACATACACATTCACATCCATTTTCATCACACACATTCACATCCATTCTTTCACATACTCATTCACATCCATTCTTCACATACTCATTCACATCCATTCTTCACATACACATTCACATCCATTTTCATCACATATGTTCACGTCCATTCTTTCACATACTCATTCACATCCATTCTTCACATACTCATTCACATCCATTTTCATCACATACATTCACTCACATTCCATATCATTCATATTTACATCCTGATTCACATGACATCATATCTCATCCATTCATTCACATCTATCTGATTCACATCACATCTCATCACATCTATTCACCTCACATTCTCATCACCTCTATTCACATCACATCCATCCATCCATTCATTCATATCTATCTGATTCACATCACATCTCATCATATCTATTCAAAGAATTTAAACATAGAATTTAAGAGAATTCTAATTTTGATATAAAAATTCTTTATGCATCTATTTATGCATAATAATTAATATCAGTGATATCCATGCATATCCATAGGTGAATATGTACATGGAGTAATCAGAATATTTCTTTTAATTGAAAAAATGGTGGGAATTACTCTTTTGGAATAACATAAAAACAAACTTTCTTTTCCATAAAATTCTAGAACATTTTGCTATAACCTCCTTTGTATGGTTGACCATTTCTCATTTTTAACATTCTATTTTTGACTTAAATTAACCCAAATTAGATTCCAAGAACTCTAATCTACACCATTTTCTAAAATCAAGAGAGTAAACAATAAAAAGAGTTTAATTAATCTTTCTAGGATTAAGAAAGGCTGGAATGTAAAGAAGAGAAGGGGTGGCCTTTTCATCAAAGGCATAGCATTAGAATTTAATTCAAACATTTGCAAAGCATAAAAATTAAGAAAACCATAGATTTAAAATTAAAAAATGAGTAAGAAATTAGCTTACATGGAGCTTGTAAGCTCTCCTTTGGCTTGAGGGATTGAGGGTTCTACTCTGCTTTGAAGCAAGAGTGGCCACCAATTCACTTTGGAGAGGATTAGGCCAAAAACAATTCAATTATTAAGAAATTCAATGTTAAATGGCTCAAGACAGGAGTAAAGTAACAGTGCATAAACACCATTGAGCTTTTACAAAGGGGGAAGCTTCTAATTATAGAAAAATGTGAGTCTCTAACCAAGCAAACTGATTCTAGAATTTTTTAGATCAGCTTGTCAAATTTTGACCATTTTTGGGTCAATTTAGCTTACTTTTTGGATCTAGGTGAAACAGGAGAGAGGAGAGATAAAAACATCTCATTATTTTTGAGTTTAAGACTCCTCCACACATGTATAATAGGTTCCTCCTTCATGAGGGGAGATCCCCACACTAGGGTGTCAAAAATGCATCAATTCCTCTGAATATCTCTTAATTTTTAACTAATAAACCTTGTACTCAGTTAACTCTTCATCTTATGTGAGCATTTACTCATTTTTGGGGGTTTTTCTTTTATTTTTCAATTTATCTTCTCCCTACATTTGGATTAATCTTATTGGTTCATAGTAACCTTAATTGGACCATAATCCATTTTTTTTGAAAATCTGGACCCTTAGGCAAATGTCCTTTTTACCTATTTTCAATTAATTCCAATTACACATTGGAAAGTTCTTTTTGAATTTATGTTTCAAGGGAAATCATTTTAAACACTAGGAGGATTTTTATATCAAAAAATATCTCAATTTTAAATTACCTCTCTCTAGATATTTTCTCTCTCCAATCTTTCTTTTATTTTAGAGAGAGGAATAATTATAAGATTAGAAGGGGAGGTTCTTACACCTGCACACCTCAAAAGCTGGAGGGAGGAATCTTACATCCTACCCCACTTAAAAAACGTGAGATGTCCTCATCTCGCAAACTAGAGGACAACTCTTTCCCTTAAGATCCAACTGATTCTGGGGTTCCTTATAGTCTGGTGAACCCAACAGAATCTTGAGATAAAGTCTTGGGAAAAGTATAATAAGTGATAATGCAAGCTTAATGAGAGCATGGAGTGATGAAAGAGCTATGGTGGTTCAAGATGAGCCATGATCGTCACATGAGCAATAGTGTAATTAACTAGTACTTAATCAAAGATTAAGAGGACATAATGACAGCACAATAAGGAGCATCAGATAGCATATAAATTCGTGTTTTTATCATTAGGAGGGCCACCATTTTATAGCCAAAGTGTACATGATTGAATGACATCATTGCTTACATCTCATCAAGAGCATCCAAGGCCATCTCCCCCCACATGGCTCCCTAGAATATAGCCTCCAGGGAATCTTCTGAAACTCGCCTACTTCAAGTGGGGTTTGACCCTTTCATTCACCTGGATTCTCTTCATATTACATGGTCCTTTTACATTTTATTGTGTGCTTTAACCTTAGACCATGACATTGATCATAAATTCCAACATATTCCAACACCCTCCCTTGATCATGGCATGGTATATTGCCCTCCCTTGATCCAAACATTACATGAAAGAAAAAGCTTAACTCATAAGGAGTATAGCTCTACAGTACATAAAGGAAATTAGCATTGCTCATAGGGAGCATAGCTTCTACATTGCGAAAAGAAAATAGCATGTCATGAAAACATTCCTCTCCCATACCCCATCATCATCATAGTATCATCATCATCATATCCATGGGCATCATCATCATCATTTGTTGGTCATGGAGACCCAACTCCCCATCAATCCCCCCTTGAGGGCTACATGGCCTATTGAGAGATATTGTGGGCATCATAAAAATAACACATAACCTACATCATCGGTGGTTAGAGGTGTCCATACATAAACATTTGGGTAAGAGAGGGCATAAACATTGTTGGCTTTAGAAAGCCCATTCTGCATCTACCGCTTCATCAAAAGAGGTAGTAACATTGTTGCATGCTTGAATTGCTTCTTCGAAATCATTCAAAATGCTTGCCATATTTGCCTGGTTGGTGTAACATTTGTCGGCGAGGTGACCTGGCTTTCCACATTTGGTGCATATTCGCTTTGGCTTGTCTTTGTGGTAGCAATTCTTGGCAAGGTGTCCTGTCCTTCCACAATGTGTACATTGGAGTGATTTGCTGGTTTGCTTTTGAACAAGGTATGCCTGGTTTGAGACAAGATCAATGGCTCTACCTTTCAACTTCTTCTCTTCTTCCAAGAGAACACTCTCTATTCCCTCCAAAGTGGGATCCTGCATGTACTTTAAGGTCGGCATGAGTGTATCATACTCGGATGGCATTGACTTTAGGAGGATGGCTATGGCATCACTCTCCTTGACTGGTTCATTGATGGCTTCGAGCTGGGCCATCAAGCTCTTCATGGTGTTGATGTGAGATGCAAGTGTCTCATCAATCTTGTACTCGAGACTGTAAAAGTCTACTTTGAGACTGATTTTGCTGTGGAGGCCTTGAGCACCAAAAGATTTATCCAAGCAATTTGTGAAGATGTTCCATTACCAATGTAATGTATATAACTATCTTCAACTCCAAGGGCAATGAGAGCTAATGCTTTCTCATCCTTGGTTTGCCAAGAGATTTCTCCTTCTCGTGTGGCAGGTTTAGGTATAGTACCATTGACTATGCCCCAAACTCCTTCTTTCATTAGTAAAAATCTCATTTTGACTTGCCAAGTGTGGAAGTCATGACCGTTGAATTTCTTGATGAAAGAGGATGATATGTAAGTTGACTCCATGATTGGAACTGAACAATGCAATAGATTAAAAGCTAGAATCCCCCTTCACCATATAGATGCATGAAATTACTCAAGAATTCCCCAAACCCATAAGCCTTTGCATAGTGATAATAACTGGGCCTAGACTTGATCCTAGGTTTTCTAGTTTTGATTTTGGGTTTCAATGATTTCTTGATATAATCTTCATTAGATGATTCAGCATCCATTTTTTTTGACTACAAAGAGATATTCAACTCAATATGCATATTAGAATGTCATCTCAATAGATAATTACTATTAATTATATGATGATTAGTGGAGATGATTAATTCAAAGAGGAAAAACTGCCCCCAAAAATAGAGTGAGCTTTGAGCAATTGAATGAAGCTCTTCCCAAATGAGAAACATAAAATGCTTTAAACCAAGTGAAAACCAGGGTATTGGCTTTAAGCTCAGCACTCAAACATGTCAAGATGTTGCTTCAATCTCTGTAAATCTTCTCTGCAACACAGCATGTACTGTCACTGAGAAATTAGTTCAAACAGCAGCTATAGTGGACCATTGCTCATGAAAATTAACACGTGGGAGCTTCATAGCATCAATGTTATGCTCACAAGAGGAATTTGCAAACCATTCTTTGTACGGCGCCAATTTGATGAATTTCGCAGCGCAGAGGCGGCCTGTTGTGCAGAGCTGATTTCGCCGCGTGTACTTCGTGGGAGCTCAAATGGAGCTAGGTGTAGATTGCGCCGGCTATTAGCTCTCTTTTGAATCAAAAATCTTGAGATTTGATGAAGTATAGAGCTCATATGAGGCAAAAGACCAGCAGGGGGTACATTGAAGCTTTAATGGAAAGCTTGAAAAAATAAAAAACTAATCAATGTGATTAATTACTATGCCTAGGGATAATCATGGCTCTGATACCATGTTGGGAAAAGTATAATAAGTGATAATGCAAGCTTAATGAGAGCATGGAGTGATGAAAGAGCTATGGTGGTTCAAGATGAGCCATGATGGTCACATGAGCAATAGTGTAATTAACTAGTACTTAATCAAAGATTAAGAGGACATAATGACAGCACAATAAGGAGCATCACATAGCATATAAATTCGTGTTTTTCTCATTAGGAGGGCCACCATTTTATAGCCAAAGTGTACATGATTGAATGACATCATTGCTTACATCTCATCAAGAGCATCCAAGGCCATCTCCCCCCACATGGCTCCCTAGAATATAGCCTCCAGGGAATCTTCTGAAACTCGCCTACTTCAAGTGGGGTTTGACCCTTTCATTCACCTGGATTCTCTTCATATTACATGGTCCTTTTACATTTTATTGTGTGCTTTAACCTTAGACCATGACATTGATCATAAATTCCAACATATTCCAACATAAAGATCCCTTATATAGAACTCATCATCAGATAACAATTCACTCAGATCATTTTATTCAAACCCTTAACAGAACAATGGTTCATTAGAGCAAAATTTCCATCTGAACAGTCCTCCATGGGAATTTCAATTATACAGATTTTTAATTTGCCTTCCCTTAACTTGATCCACTGGGTCAAGTGTTAAGAGTAGCAATTTATCATCAGCACAATTCCCTAATCTCATAGTGATTTGCTGAAGTCATTATCATCATTCCAGTTATGAACATTATCAGAGGGACTAATCCCATTCATCCTCATTGTGGTTTTGCTCAGCTTATCACTTTTCAACCAAAATTTAGGAATCATCATTTTTCAATCAGAATCCAAATCAACTCATCAGTTCTCAACTAGAATTTTTAAATCATATCAACCACATTCGAATTCATCATATGGATAGCATTTTTGCTTATAATTTTAAGTCAGATTTACTCGTATATACTACTAGTAAAGAGCTATAGTTATACCCTTGATATATACAGGTAGTCATGGTCCTTAGAATTATAGGGTAAATACCATCATGTCTAGGTGTCAAGTAAGTTAGGGATTTCATGCAATTGTGGTACTTCCATCTGAAGACCCAATTACTAATTTATGAATTTCAATATGAATATCAATTTGTATGAATTTCATCACACAATTACAACCTTTTACTGCTACTTCATAAATTTTTGACATTTTTGGCTTCTTGGTTGATCCACATTAGCCAAATCGCTCTGATACCAGCTGAAAGATCCCTGTCCCCACCACGCAACGAATTTAGGGGTGCTAGCAGTGGAAGTAGCACTTCTTGTGCGAGGCAGGGTCCCTCACTCGGGGCCTCGCCCATGGATATCCGGACAAGAGACTAATCCCTCGGTTCTTCTAAAACCAAACCCAGAAAAATTTCCCTTACCCGAAAAGCATGGGTGATTCCTCCAGGATAATTTTACTCTAACGTAGTCACAAAAGCTTTAACTAACTGAACTGATCTAACCGAACCCGTAAGTCCCATAGTCAAATCAAGAAAAAGATTACACTTGGATCATAGAGACCAACGCTTTTTTCCTCATTGAGAGGCACAACCATTGATTCTTTTCCATAGAACAATTTGTATCCAGGATTTACTTTATCTATCGTACCATAACAGAATTGAGTCTCATTTTAGGGACCCATCAATCCAGCCTAACCCCATCCAGTCCCGTGGGTTAGCCAACAGCCCACCAACCATTGTAGTAATGGAATCCATTTAAGAATTTGGTTAGGTTTTGTCCCGGGTACCAGGGAAAAGAGTTCTCGGTCCCCTAGTCGTATATTCATGCAAACTTAAAACTAGTCACACCATTTACACACCCAATATGAAATTGCATTTTTCACAGATTCAGCTGTCTTTAAAACAATCATTTAATGAAATCATAGTATCACTCACTAGAATCCTCCAAAATATCCAGTTGAATTCTCATTTCCAATCATTCCTTCATCGGTATACCTATGGCATCATTGGCAATTGGTTCCTAGCTCATAGTACTCGGCAATATATTCACTGATTAGAATCCTCCAAAATATCTAGTTGAATTCTCGTTTCCAATCATTCCTTCATCGGTGTACCTATGGCATTATTGGCAACCAGAACGCTCACCACCTATCCACTCAGGGGCCTTTTCGATGGTTCCTAGCTCATAGTACTTGGCAATATATTCACATATCAAAATGGAATCTCGGTTGAAGATCAGCAAGATCAACCAATGGATCCATATAAAAGAGCCATGGACTCATCCATTGAAGACCAGCAAGGTCAATCAACCAAATCCATGCCCGAATTCAGAAAACAACTCTTACTCCTTGTTCCAATATCTTCCACGATGCACGTGTGGGTATCTTCGGCGACCGAGAGCTCGAGCACCGTATGGTCAGCACCCTCTAGGATCCTTCGTAGGTCACCTAGCGCTTCACTCATAGGCCACTTCCTTGGTCCCTCATTCACCGTATCGGAAGCTCACCATTTGAATCGAACCGGGGCTAATCAAGACCTTGGTCGACCTTGCTATGCAAGACGTCCTCCATTGACTCTCCGTCAGTTGTTGCAACTTTATTCCCTAGCAAATTTAACACAGTAGTCATTTAAAAAGAGGTCATAAATACAGTTTCTATAAAACGAACTCTCCTATTTCCACATTGTTCCACATCAATTCTCATTTATTTCATATGTATTCCCATTCTCATCACATCATTTTGCATCTCATCATATCTTTTCTCATTTATCCGCATCAAATCTCATCCACTCGCATCTACTTATATCCACATCTCATCACATCATATTCGTTCACATCACACATCACATCTATCTCCCTTTACATCACATCACATTCATTCATGTCCATCACATTCATTCGCTCATATCCACCACATACATTCTCGTAGCCATCCAATCACATACATTCTATCCACATTATATCACATCACTTCTATCCACATCATATCTCATTCATACACATCTCATCTCATTCATCCACATCTCATCTCATTCATACACATCTCATCTGATTCATCCACATCCATCCAATCGTTCACATGTATGACTACTCACATCTATCCATACATTCATATCTATCACTTCACATCCACATATATTCATGTCACATCACATCTCTTTACATCACATCACATTCTTTCACATACACATCTATATCCATTCTTTCACATACATCCACAACCATTCTTTCACATACTCATTCACATCTATTCTTCACATACACATTCACATCCATTCTTCACATACACATTCCCATCCATTTTCATCACATACATTAACATCCATTCTTTCACATACTCATTCACATCCATTCTTCACACATACACATTCACATCCATTTTCATCACATATATTCACATCCCTTCTTTCACATACTCATTCACATCCATTCTTCACATACTCATTCACATCCATTTTCATCACATACATTCACTCACATCCCATATCATTCATATTTACATCTTGATTCACATGACATCATATCTCATCCATTCATTCACATCTATCTGATTCACATCACATTTTTTCACCTCACATCTCATCACCTCTATTCACATCACATCCATCCATCCATTCATTCACATCTATCTAATTCACATCACATCTATTCACCTCACATCTCATCACCTCTATTCACATCACATCCATCCATCCATTCATTCTCATCTATCTGATTCACATCACATCTCATCACATCTATTCACCTCACATCTCATCATCTCTATTCACATCACATCCATCTATCCATTCATTCACATCTATCTAATTCACATCACATCTATTCACCTCACATTCTCATCACCTCTATTCACATCACATCCATCCATCCATTCATTCACATCTATCTGGTTCACATCACATCTCATCACATCTATTCATAGAATGTAAACATAGAATTTGAGAGAATTCTAATTTTGATATAAAAATTCTTTATGCATCTATTTATGCATAATAATTAATATCAGTGATATCCATGCATATTCATAGGTGAATATGTACATGGAGTAATCAAAATATTTCTTTTAAATGCAAAAATGGTGGGAATTACTCTTTTGGAATAATATGAAAATAAACTTTCTTTTCCATAAAATTTTGGAGAATTTTGACATAACCTTCTTTGTATGGCTGACCATTTCTCATTTTTAACATTCTATTTTTGACTTAAATTAACACAAATTAGATTCCAAGAACTCTAATCTACACCATTTTCTAAAATCAAGAGAGTAAACAATAAAAAGAGTTTAATTAATTTATTAATTAATCTTTCTAGGATTAAGAAAGACTGGAATGTAAAGAAGAGAAGGGGTGGCTTTTTCATCAAAGGCATATTATTAGAATTTAATTCAAACATTTGCAAAGCATAAAAATTAAGAAAACTATAGATTTAAAATTCAAAAATGAGTAAGAAATTAGCTTACATGGAGCTTGTAAGCTCTCCTTTGGCTTGAGGGATTGAGGGTTCTACTCTTGTTTGAAGCAAGAGCGGCCAATAATTCACTTTGGAGAGGATTAGGCCAAAAACAATTCAATTATTAAGAAAGTCAATGTTAAATGGCTCAGGACAGGAGCAAAGTAACAGTGCATAAACACCATTGAGCTTTTATAAAGGGGGAGGCTTTTATTTATAGGAAATTTGAGCCTCTAACCCAAATGGATTCAATAATTTTCCAAATTAGTTTGGTCAATTTTTGACCATTTTTGGGTCAGTTCAGCTTACTTTTTGGATCTAGTTGAAACAAGAGAGAGGAGAGATGAAAATATCTCATTATTTCTGAGTTTAAAACTCCTCCACACATGTGCAATAGGTGCCTCCTTCATGAGGGGAGATCCCCACACTTAGGTGTCAAAAATGCATTATTTCCTTAAATATCCCTTAATTTTTAACTAATAAACCTTGTACTCAGTTAACTCTTCATCTTATGTGAGTATTTACTCATTTTTGGGAGATTTTTTTTTCCAATTTATCTCCTCCCTACATTTGGATTAATCTTATTGGTCCATAGGAACATTAATTGGACCATAATCCAAAAATTTCTAAAAATCTGGACCCTTAGGTTGCTAAGGTCCTTTTAACCTATTTTCAATTAATTCCAATTGCACATTGGAAAGTTCTTTTTGAATTTTTGTTTTAGGGGAAACCATTTTAGACACTAGGAGGATTTTTATATCAAAAAATATCTCAATTTTGAATTACCTCCCTCTAGACATTTTCTCTCTACAAGCCAAAACAGGGTAAAACATGATCTTTCTTTTATTTCAGAGAGGGGAATAGTTATAAGATCAGAAGGGGAGGTTCTTACACCTACACACCTCAAAAGCTGGAGGGAGGAATCTTACATCCTACCCTACTTAAAAAGCACGAGATGTCCTCATCTCACAAACTAGAGGACAACTCTTTCCCTTAAGATCCAACTTATTCTGGGGTTCCTTATAGTATAGTGAACCCAACAAAATCTTGGGATAAAGATCCCTTATATAGAACTCATCAACAGATAATAATTCACTCAAATCATATCATTTAAACCACGGTATGTACGGGTAGTCACGGCGGTCCTTAGAATTATAAGGTAAATACCATCATGTCTAGGCCTCAAGCAATCCATTTTAATCGAACCGAGGCTGGTCAATACCACGACCGACCTTGCTACGCAAGACGTCCTCCATTGACTCTCCATCAGCTGTTACAACTTTATCAGATAGGACTCCCCGACCTCATTCACAAGATGGTCAAAATGCTTCCCCAACATTTTTGACACAAAACAGTCTTCTAAAAATAGGTCATAAATACAGTTTCTATAACAAACTCTCGTCTTTCCACATTGTTCCACATTAATTGTCATTTATTTCATATGTATTCCCATTCTCATCACATCATTTTGCATCTCATCATATCTTTTCTCATTTATCCGCATCAAATCTCATTCAATCGCATCTACCCATATCCACATCTCATCACATCATATTCTTTCACATCACACATCACATCTATCTCCCTTTACATCACATCACATTCATTCATATCCATCACATTCATTCGTTCATATCCACCATATACATTCTCATAACTATCCCATCACATACATTCTATCCACATTATATCACATCACTTCTATCAACATCATATCTAATTCATACACATCTCATCTCATTCATCCACATCCATCCAATTAATCACATGTACGACTACTCACATCTTTCCATACATTCATATCTATCACTTCACATCCACATATATTCATGTCACATCACATCTCTTTACATCACATCACATTCTTTCACATACACATCTATATCCATTCTTTCACATACACATCTATATCCATTTTTCACATACATCCACAACCATTATTTCACATACTCATTCACATCTATGCTTCACATACACATTCACATCCATTCTTCACATGCACATTCACATCCATTTTCATCACATACATTCACATCCATTCTTTCACATACTCATTCACATCCATTCTTCACATACTCAGTTCACATCCATTCTTCACATACACATTCACATCCATTTTCATCACATATATACACATCCATTTTTTCACATACTCATTCACATCCATTCTTCACATACTCATTCACATCCATTTTCATCACATACATTCACTCACATCCCATATCATTCATATTTACATCCTGATTCACATGACATCATATCTCATCCATTCATTTACATCTATCTGATTCACATGACATCATATCTCATCCTGATTCACATGACATCATATCTCATCCATTCATTTACATCTATCTGATTCACATCACATTTATTCCCCTCACATCTCATCACCTCTATTCACATCACATCCATCCATCCATTCGTTCACATCTACCTGATTCACATCACATCTCATCACATCTATTCACCTCACATCTCATCACCTCTATTCACATCACATCCATCCATCCATTCATTCACATCTATCTGATTCACATCACATCTCATCACATCTATTCACCTCACATCTCATCACCCCTATTCACATCACATCCATCCATCCATTCATTCACATCTATCTGATTCACATCACATCTCATCACATCTATTCACCTCACATCTCATCACCCCTATTCACATCACATCCATCCATCCATTCATTCACATCTATCTGATTCACATCACATCTCATCACATCTATTCACCTCACATTCTCATCACCTCTATTCACATCACATCCATCCATCCATTCATTCACATCTATCTGATTCACATCACATCTCATCACATCTATTCAAAGAATTTAAACATAGAATTTAAGAGAATTCTAATTTTGATATAAAAATTCTTTATGCATCTATTTATGCATAATAATTAATATCAGTGATATCCATGCATATTCATAGGTGAATATGTACATGGAGTAATCATAATATTTCTTTTAAATGCAAAAATGGTGGGAATTACTCTTTTGGAATAACATAAAAACAAACTTTCTTTTCCACAAAATTTTGAAAAATTTTGACATAACCTCCTTTATGTGGCTGACTATTTCTCATTTTTAACATTCTATTTTTGACTTAAATTAACCCAAATTAGATTCCAAGAACTCTAATCTACACCATTTTCTAAAATCAAGAGAATAAACAATAAAAAGAGTTTAATTAATCTATTAATTAATCTTTCTATGATTAAGAAAGGCTGGAATGTAAAGAAGAGAAGGGGCGGCCTTTTCATCAAAGGCATAGCATTAGAATTTAATTCAAACATTTGCAAAGCATAAAAATTAAGAAAACCATAGATTTAAAATTAAAAAATGAGTAAGAAATTAGCTTTACATGGAGCTTGTAAGCTCTCCTTTGGCTTGAGGGATTGAGGGTTCTACTCTTCTTTGAAGGAAGAGTGGCCACCAATTCACTTTGGAGAGGATTAGGCCAAAACAATTCAATTATTAAGAAATTCAATGTTAAATGGCTCAAGACAGGAGCAAAGTAATAGTGCATAAACACCATTGAGCTTTTACAAAGGGGGAGGCTTCTTTTTATAGGAAAATGTGAGCCTCTAACCAAGCAAACTGATTCTAGAATTTTCCATATTAGTTTGGTCAATTTTTGACCATTTTTGGGTTAGTTCAGCTTACTTTTTGGATCTAGTTGAAACAGGAGAGAGGAGAGATGAAAATATCTCATTATTTTTGAGCTCAAAACTCCTCCACAGAGATGTGAAATAGGTGCCTCCTTCATGACGGGAGATCCCCACACTTAGGTGTCAAAAATGCATTATTTTCTCTAAATATCTCTTAATTTTTAACTAATAAACCTTGTACTCAGTTAACTCTTCATCTTATGTGAGCATTTACTCATTTTTGGGGGTTTTTCTTTTATTTTTCAATTTATCTCCTCCCTACATTTGGATTAATCTTATTGGTCCATAGGAATCTTAATTGGACCATAATCCCAAAATTTCTGAAAATCTGGACCCTTAGGCTAAGGTTCTTTTTACCTATTTTCAATCAATTCCAATTGCACATTGGAAAGTTCTTTTTGAATTTTTGTTTCAGGGGAAACCATTTTAGACACTAGGAGGATTTTTATATCCAAAAATATCTCAATTTTTAATTACCTCTCTCTAGACATTTTCTCTCTCCAGGCCAAAAAGGGTAAAACATGATCTTTCTTTTATTTCAGAAAGGGAAATAATTATAAGATTAGAAGGGGAGGAATCTTATATCCTACCCCACTTAAAAAACGCGAGATGTCCTCATCTCGCAAACTAGAGGACAACTCTTTCCCTTAAGATCCAACTAATTCTGGGGTTCCTTATAGTCTGGTGAACCCAACAGAATCTTGGGATAAAGATCCCTTATATAGAACTCATCATCAGATAACAATTCACTCAGATCATATCATTCAAACCCTTAATAGAACAATGGTCCATTAGACCAAAATTTCCATCTGAACAGTCCTCCATGGGAATTTCAATTATACAGATTTTTAATTTGCCATCCCTTAACTTGATCCACTAGGTCAAGTGTTAACAGTAGCAATTTGTCAGCACAATCCACTAATCTCATAGTGATTTGTTGAAGTCATTATTGTCATTCTAGTTACGAACATCATCATAGGGACTCATCCCATTCATCCTCATTGTGGTTTTGCTCAACTTATCACTTTTCAACCAAAATTTGGAAATCATCATTTTTCAATCAGAATCCAAATCAACTCATCAGTTCTCAACCAGAATTTTAAAATCATATCAACCACATTTGAAATTATCATATGGATAGCATTTTTGCTTATAATTTCAAGTCTTAGATTTACTTGTATATACTGCCAGTAAAGAGCTACAGTTATACCCTCGGTATATACGGGTAGTGACGGTCCTTAGAATTATAAGGTAAATACCATCATGTCTACACCTCAAGCAAGTTAGGGATTCTATGCAATTGTGGTACTTCCATCTGAACCCAATTACCAATTTATGAATTTCAATATGAATATCAATTTGTATGAATTTCATCACACAATTACAACCTTTTACTGCTACTTCATAATGTTTTGATATTTTTGGCTTCTCGGTTGATCCACATTAGCCAAATCGCTCTGATACCAGCTGAAAGATCCCTGTCCCCACCCACCGCGCAACGAATTCAAGGGTGCTAGCAGCGAAAGTAGCACTTCTTGCACAGGGCAGGGTCCCTCACTCGGGGCCTCACCCATGGATATCCGGATAAGAGACTAATCCCTCAGTTCTTCTAAAACCGAACCAAGAAAAATTTTCCTTGCCCGAAAAGCACAGGTGATTCCTCCAAGATAATTTTACTCTAACGTAGTCAAAAGCTTTAACTAACTGAACTGATCTGACCAAACCCGTAAGTCCCATAGTCAGATCAAGGAAAAGATTGCACTTGGATCATAGAGACCAACGCTTTTTTCCTCATTGAGAGGCACAACCGTTGATTCTTTTCCATAGAACAATTTTTATCCAAGATTTACTTCATCTATCGTACCATAACAAAATTGAGTCTCATTTTAGGGACCCATCAATCCAGCAGTCCCGTGGAACTGCCCAACCACTGTAGTGATGGAATCCATTTAAGAATTTGGTTAGGTTTTGTCCCGTGTAGTACCAAGAAAAAGAGTTCCTAGGTCCCTTATCTGGATATTCATGCAAACTTAAAACTAGTCACACCATTTACACACCCAATATGAAATTGCATTTTTCATAGATTCAGATGTCTTAAAACAATCATTTAATGAAATCATAGTATCACTGATTAGAATCCTCCAAAATATCCGGTTGAATTCTCATTTCCAATCATTCCTTCATTGATGTACCTATGGCATCATTGGCCAGAACGCTCACCACCTGTCCACTCAGGGGCCTTTTCTTGATGGTTCTTAGCTCATAGTACTTGGCAATATATTCACATATCAAAATGGAATCTCGGTTGAAGATCAGCAAGACCAACCAACGGATCCATATAAAAGAGCCATGGACTCATCCATTGAGGACCAGCAAGGGTAATCAACCAGAGCCATGCCCGAATTCAGAAAACAACTCTTACTCCTTGTTCTAATATCTTGCACGATGCACGATTGGGTATCTTCGGTGACCGAGAGCTCGAGCATCGTATGGTCAACACCCTCTAGGATCCTTCGCAGGTTACCTAGCGCTTCACTCATAGACCGCTTCCTTGGTCCCTTATCCACTGTACCGGAAGCTCACCATTTTAATCGAACCGAGGCTCGTCAAGACCTCGACCGACCTTGCTACGTGAGACGTCCTCCATTGACTCTCCGTCAGCTATTGCAACTTTATCAGATAGGTCTCCTCGACCTCATTCACAAGACAGTCAAAATGCTTCCCCAGCATTTTTGACACAAAACAGTCATTTAAAAAAAGGTCATAAATACAGTTTCTATAATGAACTCTCGTCTTTCCACATTGTTCCACATCAATTCTCATTTAATTCATATGTATTCATTCTCAACACATCATTTTGCATCTCATCATATCTTTTCTCATTTATCCGCATCAAATCTCATTCACTCGCACCTACCCATATCCACATCTCATCACATCATATTCATTCACATCACACATCACATCTATCTCCCTTTACATCACATTACATTCATTCATATCCATCACATTCATTTGTTCATATCCACCACATACATACTCACATACATACTCATAACCATCCCATCACATACATTCTATCCACATTATATCACATCACTTCTATCCACATCATATCTCATTCATACACATCTCATCTCATTCATCCACATCCATGCAATCATTCACATGTATGACTACTCACATCTATCCATACATTCATATCTATCACTTCACATCCACATATATTCATGTCACATCACATCTCTTTACATCACATCACATTCTTTCACATACACATCACATCTCTTTACATCACATCACATTCTTTCACATACACATCTATATCCATTCTTTCACATACATCCACAACCATTATTTCACATACTCATTCACATCTATTCTTCACATACACATTCACATCCATTCTTCACATACACATTCACATCCATTTTCATCACATACATTCACATCCATTCTTTTACATACTCATTCACATCCATTCTTCACATACTTATTCACATCCATTCTTCACATACACAGTCACATCTATTTTCATCACATATATTCACATCCATTCTTTCACATACTCATTCACATCCATTTTCATCACATACATTCACTCACATCCCATATCATTCATATTTACATCCTGATTCACATGACATCATATCTCATCCATTCATTCACATCTATTTGATTCACCTCACATCTATTCACCTCACATCTCATCACCTCTATTCACATCACATCCATCCATCCATTCATTCACATCTATCTGATTCACATCACATCTATTCACCTCACATTGCATCACCTCTATTCACATCACATCCATCCATCCATTCATTCACATCTATCTAATTCACATCACATCTCATCACATCTATTCACCTCACATCTCATCACCTCTATTCACATCACATCCATCCATCCATTCATTCACATCTATCTGATTCACGTCACATCTCATCACATCCACTCACCTCACATTCTCATCACCTCTATTCACATCACATCCATCCATCCATTCATTCACATCTATCTGATTCACATCACATCTCATCACATCTATTCACCTCACATTCTCAACACCTCTATTCACATCACATCCATCCATCCATTCATTCACATCTATTTGATTCACATCACATCTCATCACATCTATTCATAGAATTTAAACATAGAATTTAAGAGAATTCTAATTTTGATATAAAATTCTTTATGCATCTATTTATGCATAATAATTAATATCAGTGATATCCATGCATATTCATAGGTGAATATGTACATGGAGAAATCAGAATATTTCTTTTAAATGCAAAAATGGCAGGAATTACTCTTTTGGAATAACATAAAAACAAACTTTCTTTTCCACAAAATTTTAAAAAATTTTGACATAACCTCCTTTGTATGGCTGACCATTTCTCATTTTTAACATTCTATTTTTGACTTAAATTAACCCAAATTAGATTTCAAGAACTCTAACCTACACCATTTTCTAAAATCAAGAGAGTAAACAATAAAAAGACTTTAATTAATCTTTATAGGATTAAGAAAGGTTGGAATGTAAAGAAGAGAAGGGGTGGCCTTTTCATCAAAGGCACAGCATTACAATTTAATTCAAACATTTGCAAAGCATAAAAATTAAGAAAACTATAGATTTAAAATTAAAAAATGAGTAAGAAATTAGCTTACATGGAGCTTGTAAGCTCTCCTTTGGCTTGAGGGATTGAGGGTTCTACTCTTCCTTGAAGAAATAGTGGCCACCAATTCACTTTGGAGAGGATTAGGCTAAAAATAATTTAATTATTAAGAAATTCAATGTTAAATGGCTCAGGATAGCAGGAGCAAAGTAACAGTGCTTAAACACCATTGAGCTTTGACAAAGGGGAGGCTTCTATTTATAGGAAAATGTGAGCCTCTAACCAAGCAAACTGATTCTAGAATTTTCCATATTAGTTTGGTCAATTTTTGACCATTTTTGGGTTAGTTCAGCTTACTTTTTGGATCTAGTTGACACAGGAGAGAGGAGAGATGAAAATATCTCATTATTTTTGAGCTCAAAACTCCTCCACAGAGATGTGAAATAGGTGCCTCCTTCATGACGGGAGATCCCCACACTTAGGTGTCAAAAATGCATTATTTTCTCTAAATATCTCTTAATTTTTAACTAATAAACCTTGTACTCAGTTAACTCTTCATCTTATGTGAGCATTTACTCATTTTTGGGGGTTTTTCTTTTATTTTTCAATTTATCTCCTCCCTACATTTGGATTAATCTTATTGGTCCATAGGAATCTTAATTGGACCATAATCCCAAAATTTTTGAAAATCTGGACCCTTAGGCTAAGGTCCTTTTTACCTATTTTCAATTAATTCCAATTGCACATTGGAAAGTTCTTTTTGAATTTTTGTTTCAGGGGAAACCATTTTAGACACTAGGAGGATTTTTATATCAAAAAATATCTCAATTTTGAATTACCTCCCTCTAGACATTTTCTCTCTCCAGGCCAAAATAGGGTAAAACATGATCTTTCTTTTATTTCAGAGAGGGGAATAATTATAAGATTAGAAGGGCAGGTTCTTACACTTGCACACCTTAAAAAATTTACTTCATCTATTGTACCATAACAAAATTGAGTCTTATTTTAGGGACCCATCAATCTAGCCTTACCCCATCCACCAGTCACGTGGGTTAGCCAACTACCCAACCACTGTAGTGATGGGATCCATTTAAAAATTTGGTTAGGTTTTGTCCTGGGTACGAGGAAAAAGAGTTCGCAGGTCCCCTAGCCGGATATTCATGCAAACTTAAATCTAGTCACACCAATATGAAATTGCCTTTTTCACAGATTCAACTGTCTTTAAAACAATCATTTAATGAAATCATAGTATCACTGATCAGAATCCTCCAAAATATTCGGTTGAATTCTCATTTCTAATCATTCCTTCATCGGTGTACCTATGGCATCATTGGCAACTAGAACGCTCACCACCTGTCCACTTAGGGGTCTTTTCGATGGTTCCTAGCTCATAGTACTCGGCAATATATTCACATATCAAAATGGAATCTCCGTTGAAGATCAGCAAGATCAACCAACAGATCCATATAAAAGAGCCATGGACTCATCCGTTGAGGACCAGCAAGGTCAATCAACCACATCCATGCCCGAATTCAGAAAACAACTCTTAGTCCTTGTTCCAATATCTTCCATGATGCACGTGTGGGTATCTTGGGCGACCCAGAGCTTGAGCACCGTATGGTCTCAGCACCCTCGAGGATCCTTCGCAGGTCGCCTAGCACTTCACTCATAGGCTGCTTCCTTGGTCCCTCATACACCGTACCGAAAGCTCATCATTTTAATCGAATCGAGGCTGGTCAAGACCTCGGTCGACCTTGCTATGCGAGATATCCTCCATTGACTCTCCGTCAGCTGTTGCAACTTTATTAGATAGGTCTCCCCGACCTCATTCACAAGACGGTCAAAATGTTTTCCCAACATTTTTGACACAAAATAGTCATTTAAAAACAAGTCATAAATACAATTTCTATAACAAACCCTCGTCTTTCCACATTGTTCCACATCAATTCTCATTTATTTCATATTTATTCCCATTCTTATCACATCATTTTCCATCTCATCATATCTTTTCTCATTTATCCGCATCAAATCTCATCCACTCGCATCTACCCATATCCACATCTCATCACATCATATTCGTTCACATCACACACCACATCTATCTCCCTTTACATCACATCACATTCATTCATATCCATCACATTCATTCGTTCATATCCACCATATACATTCTCATAACTATCCCATCATATACATTCTATCCACATTATATCACATCACTTCTATCAACATCATATCTAATTCATACACATCTCATCTCATTCATCCACATCCATCCAATTAATCACATGTACGACTACTCACATCTATCCATACATTCATATCTATCACTTCACATCCACATATATTCATGTCACATCACATCTCTTTACATCACATCACATTCTTTCACATACACATCTATATCCATTCTTTCACATACATCCACAACCATTCTTTCACATACTCATTCACATCCATTCTTCACATACTTATTCACATCCATTTTTATCACATACATTTACATCAATTCTTTCACACATCCATTCTTCACATACACATTCACATCCATTTTCATCTCATACATTCACATCCATTCTTTCACATACTCATTTACATCCATTCTTCACATACTCATTCACATCCATTTTCATCACATACATTCACTCACATCCCATATCATTCATTTACATATTCATTTACATCCTGATTAACATGACATCACATCTCATCCATTCATTCACATCTATCTGATTCACATCACATCTCATCACATCGTTTCACCTCACATCTCATCACCTCTATTCACATCACATCCATCCATCCATTAATTCACATCTATCTGATTCACATCACATCTCACCACATCTATTCACCTCACATCTCATCACCTCTATTTACATCACATCCATCCATCCATTCATTCACATCTATCTGATTCACATCACATCTATTCACCTTACATTCTCATCACCTCTATTTACATCACATCCATTTATCCATTCATTCACATCTTATCACATCTATTCACTTCACATTCTCATCACCTCTATTCACATCACATCACATCCATCCATTCATTCATTCACATCTATCTGATTCACATCACATCTCATCACATCTATTCATAGAATTTAAACATAGAGTTTAAGAGAATTCTAATTTTGATATAAAAATTCTTTATGCATAAAAATCATTTTTAATGAGAATAACACTTTTGAAAAAAAAATCCTTTATCCATCTTTCTATGCATAAAAATCAATTTTAATGAGAATAACACTTTTGAAATAAAAATAATTCCTTTATGCATCTTTCTATGCATAAAAATCAATTTTAATGAGAGTAACACTTTTGAAATAAAAATAATTTCTTTATGCATCTTTCTATGCATAAAAATCAATTTTAATGAGAATAACACTTTTGAAATATAGTTTAAGAGAATTCTAATTTTGATAAAAAATTCCTTTATCCATCTTTCTATGCATAAAAATCAATTTTAATGAGAATAACACTTTTGAAATAAAAATAATTCCTTTATGCATCTTTCTATGCATAAAAATCAATTTTAATGAGAATAACACTTTTGAAATAAAAATAATTCCTTTATGCATCTTTCTATGCATAAAAATCAATTTTAATGAGAATAACACTTTTGAAATAAAAATAATTTCTTTACGCATCTTTCTATGCATCAAAATCAATTTTAATGAGAATAACACTTGAATTATAGAAAATTCCTTTATGCATCTTTCTATGCATAAAAATCAATTTTAATAATTAATATCAGTGATATCCATGCATATTCATAGGTGAATATGTACATAGAGTAATCAGAATATTTCTTTTAAATGCAAAAATGGTGGGAATTACTCTTTTGGAATAACATTGAAAGATCCCTGCCCCCTCTGCGCAATGAATTCCGGTGCTCGCAGCGGAAGTAGCACTTCATTGCGCGGAGCAGGATCCCTCACTCAGGGCCTCGCCCACGGATATTCGGACAAGAGACTAATCCCTTGGTTCTTCAAAAACTGAACCCAGAAAAACTTTCCCCTACTAGAAAGCACGGGCGATTCCTCCACGATATTTGTACTCTAACGTAGTCAGGGTCATTACTGACCAAACTGATTCGACCGAACCTATGAGTCACTTGATCAGATCAAGGAAGAAACTTGCACTTGGATCATAGAAACCAACACTTTTTTCCCCATCTAGAGGCACAGCCGTTGATTCTTTTTCCATAGAACAATTACTATCCAGGATTTACTTCATCTATCGTACTATAACAGAATTGAGTCTCAATGTACGGATCCATCAATCCAGCCTAAGGTTCCCCATCCAATCCCATGGGTTAGCCAACTACCCAACCACAGTAGTGATGGGATCCAATTAGGAATTTGATTAGGTTTTGTCCCGGGTACCAGGGAAAAGAGTTCCCAAGCCCCCTAACCAGATATTCATGCAAATTTAACGCCAGTCACACCACTTACACACCTAATATGAAATTGCCTTTTTCATAGATTCAGCGATCTTTAAAACAATCATTTAATGAAACCATAGTGTCACTGATCATAATCCTCAAAATCTCTGGTTGTCCTTATTTCCAATCATTCCTTCATTGGTGTATCTATGGCATCATTGGCAACCAGAACGCTCACCACCTCTCCACTCAGGGGCCTTTTTTATAGTTCCTAGCTCATAGTAGCCGGCAATATATTCACTTATAAAAATCAAGATGGAATCTCCGTTGAAGATTAGCAAGATCAACCAACAGATCCATATAAAAGAGCCATGGACTCATCAGTTGAGGACCAGCAAGGTCAATCAACCAAATCCATGCCCGATTTCAGAAAAAAACTCTTACTCCTTGTTCCAATATCTTCCATGATGCATGTGTGGGTATCTTCGGTGACCCAGAGCCCGAGCACCATATGGTTAGCACCCTCTAGGATCCTTCACAAGTCACCTAGTGCTTCACTCATAGGCCGCTTCCTTGGTCCCTCATCCACCGTACCGAAAGCTCACCATTTAAATCAAACCGAGGCTGGTCAAGACCTCGGCCGACCTTGCTATACGCGAGATCAGCTATTGCAACTTTATCAGTTACGTCACCCACGACCTCATTCACAAGGCGGTCAAAAATGCTTCCCTTGCATTTTTGACATAAAATAGGTCATAAATACAGTTCTTATAATGAACTCTCGTCTTTCACATTATTCCACATCCGTCCACATTACTTAATCCATATCCAATTTATATGTATACCTATTCTCATCCAATCACATCATTTTCCATCTCATCACATCTTTCCTCATTTATTCTCATCACATCTCATCCACTCGCATCAACCCAAATTCACATCCCATCACACCTCATTCATTTCACATCTATCTCAATTTACACATCACATCTCATCTCATTCATTTCACATCTCATCTCATTCATTCTTATCCCGATTCACATCTCATTCATTCACTCACATCGACATCACATCCTTTCACATACACATCCACATCCATTCTTCCACATACACATCCACATTTATTCTTCCACATACACATCCACATCCATTCTTCCACATACACATACACATCCACATCCATTCTTCTCCACATACACATCCACATCCATTCTTCCACATACTTATCTACATTCATTTATTCTTCCACATACACATCCACATCCATTCTTCCACATACTTGTCTACATTCATTTATTCTCCACATACACATACACATCCATTCTTCCACATACACATCCACATCGACTCTTCCACATACATATCCACATCCATTCTTCCACAAACACATCCACATCTATTCTTTCGCATACACATCCACATCCATTCTTTCACAAACACATCCACATCCATTCTTTCGCATACACATCCACATCCATTGTTCCACATACACATCCACATTCATTCTTCCACATCGATTCTTCTTTCATATTATTAATGAAAATGATTTATGTGTTAATTTTTTAAAAAATTTTACTATAGCTCTGCTACTATTATTGATAATTCTCAATAATTTTGAAAGCATAAAGTTTAGTAATATCATATGATATAATAACCATTAATTGGATTACTATCCAATTATGGAATTGATTCCTAAATTTTCCATGAATTAAATAGCATAAAAGCATTAAAAATCCACTTATTTGGCCTCAATTTGATAAGCATAGAAATTACTTTTAGATTAGAGAATTGCTTCATGATGAGAAGCTTCATTTGAATATAGAATAGGTCATAGGAATGACCATTCTTTGGGGGAGAGAGAGAGACATGCTTTTAAAAAAAATATTTAATTTAAGCATAAATGGAAATTTATGCGTTTTATCACTACAATTCATTAAAGAACTTCAATTGTATTAAAAAGCCATTCAATTGAATGCTTCTCAAGCTTGAGAGGGATTGAGAAGAGATAAACGTTTGGAGATTTAAAAAAAAAAGACCATAAACCACACTTTACCTCCTAGATTGCTTGATTCTTTAATCCAAGTAGAGGCCCCCAACCAATAAATTGGTTTTGTATGTTGATGAAGACTCCAAGGAAGATTGAAGAGAGAGAGAAGCTCCAATCTCTTCAATTTGTAAAGGATTTTTAGAGGATAATAGAAAATATCATTATTTCAGTATAATACTGGCATGGTATAGTTCTCATATTTTTTACAAAGGGCTAAGGATTTATTTATAGGTGAGGGAGGCCTCTACCCAAGTCCTACTAGTTTCTAGAATTTTCGAGGTTCAGTTTGGCTGAATTTGGACAAGATTTGGACCTAGTTTGGCTCCCTTTTGATTTGGTTTGATCTAGGAGAGAGGAGAGATAAAAATATCACAATATTTTTGAGTTTAAAACTCCACCACACATGTGAAATAGGCACCTCCTTGAAGAGCCCCCTTCTCCTTACCAACGTGTCAAAATTGAATCATTATATCCAAAATATCTCATTTTTTTTAGTAATACTCATAGTTTTTTACTAATAAACCTTGTCCTTAGTAAACTCTTCATCTTATGTGAGCATTTACTCATTTTTGGGGGTTTTTCTTTTATTCTTCAATTCACCTCCTTCCTACATTTGGATTAATTTTATTGGTCCATAGGAACCTTAATTGGACCATAATCTAATTTTTTTTTGAAAATCTAGACTCCTAGGCTAAGGTCCTTTATACTTATTTTCAATTAATTCCAAATGCACATTGGAAAGTTCTTTTTGAATTTTTGTTTTAGGGAAAACCATTTTAGACACTAGGAGGATTTTTATATCCAAAAATATCTTAATTTGGACTACCTTTCTCTAGATATTTTCTCTGTCTAGGTCAAAACGGGGTAAAACAGAATCTTTCTTTTATTTCAAAGAGGGGAATAATTACAAGATCAGAAGGGGAGGTTCTTACACTTGTACACCTCAAAAGTTGGAGGGAGGAATCTTACATCCTACCCCACTTAAAAAACGTGAGATGTCCGCATCTCGTAGTAGGTGGAGTATGATCTCTTTCATCTTCATCTTCTTCTTCTTCAATTACTTCCAACGTTATTGCCTTGGAAGTGGACGGTCGATTTGGGAACATCTCTCTTTGACTTTCCCTATTCTGAGGATGCAGAGGTCTTGAATTACTTTGGATTAAAACTGCGGGTTGGTTAGACGGTCTACCTCTAGGATTTCTCTGATTTTTGGCGGAAAGAAACCTGATTACTCTCGAAGGAAGGAGCTGGAGTCTGGAATCTTGATCCTTGATTTTTCCACCCTGAAAACCTTGTTCCAAAAGGAGTTGGGCAATCCTTACTGCGATGTCCAAATCCTTGACACTTATAGCATTTCACTCCCTTGTTCAAGGGTGGAACTTTTGAAGTTGAATTCCAAAGGATTGAGTTCCGGGAAAAGGACATTTCTTCCATTCTGGAACTTTCCATATCCTGGGCTTGAGACGGTGGAAGGTTGGAATCACCTTCTGGAGCTAAAAACCTTTTGAAAGGTGACGGTGCTAGCTTCGGCAGGACCTTGACATCAAAGGCCTTGGCGAAATCCTTTGCCATCCACACTGCTTCGGCCATGGAAACTGGCTTGGCATTCTTCACTAGGATATTCAAAGGTTCATTCAGTCCCCGAATGAACCTGGCCATCAGCTGTTCTTCATCCAGCGATGGCGAAGTATTTGAGGAGGAGAGTGAATGCTTGTTGGTGATATACTTCAGTAGTTTTGCTCCCCTGAGTTAACTCTAAGAATTCGTTCATCTTTGTTTCCAAAAAGCCGGGAGGAAAAAATCTCTTCCTTAGGTAAATTTTGAGATCATTCCATGTCTGAGTGTTTTGATTCACACGGTTCGCCTCGCAGTGGTTTCTCCATGTCTGAGTGTTTTGATTCACACGGTTTGTCTCGCAGTGGTTTCTCCATGCTACTCTGGTTGTTTCTACTACCTTCAGCCTTGCAAGAGCCATTTTTCTCTTCTCATTGTACCCGGTGACATCGAAGTACTCTTCCATTGCTTTGATCCACTTCTCCACAGTCTCATCCAAGTTTTTTCCTTCACCTTTGAAAGGTCTAGGTTGTGATCTATGAAGAGTTTTACGGACATCCAAGTCAAGCACTTCCTCATCGAGTTGGGGGTTATCATTCCTACCACGACGACCTCGATCCATGATCCTATCAATACGAAAATTCTTGTTAAGTCCTTTATTTACAATTCAAATCCGACTTTAGATCCAACTGATTCTAGGGTTCTTTAGATTGGTCAGCTCTCCACAAATTATGGGATAAAGATCCCTTATATAGAACTCATTATCAGATAACAATTCATTCAGAACATATCATTCATATTCTTAACACAATAACGGTCTATCAGACTGAAAATTCCCTCTGAACATTCCTACATGGAGGTTTCAGTTATACAGGTTTTTAATTTTTCACCCCTTAACTGGATTCACTAGGTCAAGTGTTAACAATAACAATCTGTCAACACAATCCACTGATCTCGTAGTGATTTGCTGAAGTCATTATCGTCATTCCAATTTACAAACATCATCACAGGGACTCATCCCATTCATCCTCATTGTGGCTTTGTTCAATTGATTGCTTTTCAACCAAAATTCAGGAATTCTCTTTCAATCAGAATCCAAATCAACTCATCAATTCTCAACCAGAATTTTAAAATCATATCAACCACATTCGAATTCATCATCTGGATAGAATTTTTACTTATAATTTCAAGTCTTAGATTTACTCGTATATACTGCCACTAAAGAGCTACAGTTATACCCTCGGTATAAACGGGTTTCACGGTCGTTGGAATTATAAGGTAAATACCATCATGTCTCAAGCAAGTCAAGGATTCCATACAATTGCGGTACTTCCATTTGAAGACACAATTACCAATTTATGAATTTCAGTCTGAATATCAATTTGTATGAATTTCATCACACAATTCCAACCTTTTACTGATACTTTATAAATTTTTGACATTTTTGGCTTCTTAGTTGATTCAATTTAGTCAATTCGCTTTGATACCAGCCAACTGAAAGATCCCTGCCCCCTCCACGCAACAGATTTGGGGGTGCTAGCAGTGGAAGTAGCACTTCATTGCGCGGGGGAGAATCCCTCACCAAGGGATTTGGGGGTGCTAGCAGTGGAAGTAGCACTTCATTGCATGGGGCAGAATCTCTCACCAAGGGCCTCGCCCACCACGGATATCCGAACAAGAGACTAATCCCTTGGTTCTTCAAAAACTGAACCCGAAAAAACTTTCCCCTACCGGAAAGCAAGAGCGATTCCTCCACGATATTTGTACTCTAACGTAGTCAGGGTCATTACTGACCAAACTTGTGAGTCACTTGGTCAGATCAAGGAAGAAACTTGCACTTGGATCATAGAAACCAACGCTTTTTTTTCCATCGAGAGGCACAGCCATTGATTCTTTTTCCATAGAACAATTACTATCCTGGATTTATTTCATCTATCGTACTATAACAGAATTGAGTCTCAATTTACGGATCCATCACTCCAGCCCATGGGTTAGCCAACTGCCCAACCACTGTAGTGATGGGATCCAATTAGGAATTTGGTTAGGTTTTATCCCAAGGACCAGGGAAAAGAGTTCCCAGGCTCCCTAGTCAGATATTCATGCAAATTTAATGCTAGTCACACCACTTACACACCTAATATGAAATTGCCTTTTTCACAGATTTAGCTATCTTTAAAATAATCATTTAATGAAACCATAGTGTCACTGATCATAATCCTCAAAATCTCCGGTTGAATCCTTATTTCCAATCATTCCTTCATCGGTGTATCTATGGCATCATTGGCAACCAGAACACTCACCACCTGTCCACTCAAGGGCCTTTTCGATAGTTCCTAGCTCATAGTAATCGGCAATATATTCACTTATAAAATTCAAGATGGAATCTCCGTTGAAGATCAGCAAGATCAATCAATAGATCCATATAAAAGAGCCATGGGCTCATCTGTTGAGGGGACCAGCAAGGTCAATCAACCAGATCCATGCCTGGTTTTAGAAAACAACTCTTACTCCTTGTTCCAATATCTTCCACGACGCACGTGTGGGTATCTTTGGTGACCCAGATCCTGTGTAAGATTCCTCCCTAGCCTCTCAAGATGTCCAGTATCTTCCCCTGTAGTCAAATCCCTCTTCAGAAATATAAAAGATCTTGTTTCTACTAGTTTTGACCTAGAGAGAGAAAATCTTCTAGACAGTGGTAATTCAGTTTTTAAATATTTTTTGGATGGAAAAATATCTCTTCTTATTAAAATAAGTTCCCCTGAAATAGAAGTTCAAAAAGATTTTCAGAAGGTGCATTAGAAATCAAGTCAAGAGGCCTTATCCTGAGGGTCAAGTTTTTTTCGAAATTTTAAATTAAGGTTCCTATGGGGCCAATAAGGTTCATCCAAATGTGTGGAGGAGAAAAATGGAAGAAATAAAGAAAATCCTCCCAAAAATGAGTAAATGCTCACATAAGATGAAGAGTTGACTATGTACAAGGTTTATTAGTAAAAAACTATGAGTATTACTAAAAAAATTTTCGCTAAGGCCTTTAATGTCAAAGTCCCGCCAAGGCCAGCACCATCACCTTTCAAAAGTTTTTTATTCCCAGAAGGTGATTTTTAGGGCTTTCTTATGTATAAAAGTGCTTGAGAATACTGGTGGATTTTGAGCATCCCCAACACTTCCTACTTCTGCATTAACATTTGAATCACTATTTAAAATTGGAATGCCCGAATCAGATTCAAATTGTATCGAACCTGTTGAAATCCCTTCTCCTGGAACAACATCCACAAACTGATCATGTGCTTCTTCTTCATCATCAATATCCTCTGCTTCTTGATCCAATGTTTCCTCCTCTACATCTTCTTCCAAAATAGTTTCCAAAGGTCCACTTGTCCATGGAGGAACTTCATAATCTGAATCATAATCATCACCTTCTTCGTCATCATTCCTACTTGTTAAATCAACATCAGCATCTCTGGCCCTTAACCTTGTATAATATCGTCTTGAATTCCCCGAATTCTTCCTCTGAAATTTGGGTTATACCAGCAATTGGTTGCTAAATGTCCTTCCTTTAAGCATATATGACACACTGGTCTGTCATTTGTTAATACTGAGGCATACTTCAATGCTTTAAGCCTCTTTAACAGTTGTTCATCATCCAATCCTTTCTTCTTCTTTTTTCCCTTATCTTTGGACTTAGAAGATTTCTTCTTCTTTTTCCTTTTCTGGCTAGTTGATTCATCATCTAAATCTGAGTCACTATTATATTCTGAATTGCATTAGAGCTCTCTAAGTCTGTGTCTCCATCAGAGTCAGAGTCCAGGAACACCATATTAGTGAATTTGGGAATTTCCCAATTCCCATTTTTGAATACTTAAAAAAGGGGACATGGATAACATGTTTATAAGTTTCTCAAAACCCTATCATATGACCTATCGTTGGAAAGCGCTTGAAAAATGGAATCTAAAGAGCTATAAAGCGCTCATTTTGGATTAGTGGTGTTCAAGTTATGGTTAATCCAAACTTTTGACCACATGTCCCAAACTTGTGGGAAATTCCCATATTCCCCAATATAGTGTTCAGGTCTGAATCAGACCTCTTTTTCTTTTTCTTCTTCTTGGTAACACCCAACCTCTTTTCCACTCTTACTGCTGCTTGCACCAAAGCATCAAAACCTGCAACAATGTCTACATTAGCCACTGCTGATCTGATTGTCTTCCTTAATCCATTCAGGAAATAGGAAGCTAACATTTCATTGGAAAGCCTATCTGCTCCTTCCAATCTTCTAGAGAGAACCCTGAACTTCTGAGCATAGTCCTCTACTAGCATTTCTTTTTGTTGAAGATCTTTAATTTTGTTTATGATATCATTGGCTGTTTTCTCCCTTCTGAACCTGGCAAGAAAACTATCTCTCAAAGCATCAAAGTTTTCAAAATGTCCCAAACCATACTGGCTAAACCAATCCATTGCTGAGCCTTCTAGGGTAGCAGCAAACTGCCTCTTCTTCACCTCTCCCCCATAAAGTGTGTCATAGCCACTAGCCTCCCACCTTGTTTGGAATTGGGCTACATGGCAGTCACGGTCCTCCTTGGGTTTTCCCCTGAACTTTGCTGATCTCACCTTTGGGTTCTGTGCTGGTGGATTTTGAGGATTCATTACTGCCTCTCTAACTGGCCTCCTTGCTAAGACTGGTAATGGTTGAAACTGCAACCTTCTCCTACTACTTCCCTTGATAACTCTGTTCAACAAAGTTCCTCCAAGAACAGATCACAGCCTAGACAAACATGGCAATCAGATTTTAGAGGAGAATTGAAGTGCACTTATTGTGACAAAGAGGGCCATCAAACAGGGCCCAGCTTGTGAGTTATGGTGCAAGCATAGGACAGAGAGGGGTATCCCAATTGTAAGGTACCCTCTAGCAGATCAAAATCAGAGAGGAAAGATGCAGCAAAACCAAGAAATAACACTACAGTGACAGTGACAGAGGACGAGCTTCAGAGCAACTCTGATATGGTTGAGAATGTTGCTTGTGATTGTTCTGGATGTGTAGTCCATGCAAATGATAAGGATGAGAAACAACAGGTTCCTACCTTGGCAGTGACAAGAGCTGCAAAGTTGAATAAAGGTCCAATTCAATGGGTGGATCAGGAGAAAGTCAGAAGCAAGGTTCAGAGGAAGTTGGACAAGAAGAAGCCAGCTTTGGAAGAATTATTATCAAAACAAATAGAAGAGGTTTGTGAAGAACAAGGACAGGACAAAGGAGAAGAGGAAATTTATATGGTTGACTCACTCTATGAAGCTCTGTTACATTCAAAAATTCAGATTTCTCTTGACCAATTATTGACATTAGTACCAGGGTTCAGAGATTTGCTGTTTCAAAGAATTCTTCAGAGAAAAGGTGTTGATTCACCTCAAAGTAATTTTTCAATGAGCAATATTGTTCAGGTGGAAGATGTTGATTTCAAAGTTCCAACCATATCAGTCAAATATCAGGGCCAGTCCATACATGGAGTTCTTTTGGATGGTGGATCAGGAGTTAACATACTTCTGAGTCAGTTTATATTCAATTTGGGAGCCAAAAGTTGCATCCAGCACCTTTTCAGGTTAAAATGGCTGATCAGAGGAGTTTACAACCTTTAGGTTTATAAAAAAACCAGGAGATCTTCATTGCAGGATTGAAGTTTATGGTCAACTTTGTAGTACTCAGGATGCAATCAGGAAATTTGGCCTACCCAATGCTCCTTGGAAGACCCTGGTTCAGGTAGGCTAAGTTAAAGCAAGATTGGGGAGCTAATATGGTGATCTTGAAACAGGGGAACCAGAAACAGACTTTACCCATGACATCTACTATAACTATGCTAAAGGAGCAAAGAGCTTTGTGGGCACAAGGCATACACCTGGTAGATGAAGTAGAAGATGATGAGGAAGAGGAATATTTGAAGGCCAATCCAGCAATTGTCCCAGTGTTTGATATAAATGTGATGACTATTTTGGGAGATTATGAGGATTGTTTTGCTGTAGCTGCAGAAGGGGAGACAGATCAGCAATTACAAGATATTCAAATAGGGACTGAGATGACTAAGGAACAGTTCAGAGTTCTACAAGAATCAGAGCTGTCACAGTCAGAGGAGATGCAGAATGGTCTATCAAGTGATCAGGCTATTGCAATAGCAGAGCAAAGATATGAAAACAGTATGAAGAAATCAGCTAGAGTTATGGAGGATGATTTGAATGAATGGAATTTGGGAACAAAGAATGCCCCTAAAGTTGTCAAAGTTAGTGTTCATGTGGAAGGAGAATTCAAAGACAATCTTCTGAAATTATTAATGGAATACAAGGACATTTTTGCATGGGAATATTCAGATATGAAGGGGATTGATCCTGCATTTTATTCCCATAGGATTAATTTGAAGCAAGATGCTAAGCCTGTTATCCAACAGAGGTACAAAATGAATCCTAACTATGCAAAGCAGGTTAAAGATGAAATTGACAAGCTTCTCAAGGTGGGAATTATTAAGCCTGTACATGAAGCAACATGGCTATCTCCAATTGTAGTAGTTCCCAAGAAAAATGGAAGAATCAGAGTTTGTGTGGATTATAGAAAGCTCAATGCAGCCACCATCACAGATCCTTTTCCATTGCCTTTTGTAGATACTCTGCTAGATTCAGTTGTTGCAGGGCATCAAATGTATAGTTTTGTGGATGGATTCTCAGGATATAATCAAATCAGGATGCACCCTGATGATGAACACAAAACAGCCTTCATTACAGAGTGGGAGCATTTGTGTCCACAGTAATGAGCTTTGGATTAAAAAATGGACCACCAGCTTTCTCAGAGGTGGCAAGCAGAGTGTTTGAGCCCTATTTGTCTTCTTTTATGAGGGTATTTATGGATGATTTCTGATCCAAAGAGATGCATTTGGAGCACTTGAGGAAAGGTTTTTAGAGATGTAGGAAGTATGGTATGTCATTGAATCCATACAAATGTGCAATTGCAGTTAAAAGAGGAGTCTTGTTGGGCCATGTAATTTCAGAGGAAGGTATACAGGTGGATCCAAGAAAAATTCAGAGCATCATAAAGTCCAAGAGCCCAGTGAATCTGAAGGAAACATCTAGGTTTGTGGGTCAGATCAAGTGGCACAGTAGACATTTAAGATATTTGTCAGATGTATGTGCACCCTTGTCACATTTAACCAAGAAAGGAGTAGAATTGAGGTGGTCAGAGGCCCAGGAAAAGGCATTTCAGACTTTAAAGAAGATGATGGTGGTAGCTCCAATTTTACAGCCTTTTGATTGGTCTTTACCATTCCATATATTTGTTGATGCCTCAGACATTGCAGTAAGAGCTGTTCTTATGCAGGCAAAAATCAAGAATTGGTTCAGACCTGTCTACTATGCAAGTAGAATGCTAACTTCAGCTGAGAGGATTTACTCAGTTACAGAGAGAGAAGCTTTGGGCATGGTGTTCTCTTTACAAAAATTTAGACATTATCTCTTGGCTAACAAAGTCTTTTTCAATGTTGACCATCAAGCTCTGTTATTTCTTGTGAAGAAACCACAGTTGACAGGAAGGTTAGCAAGATGAATGTTGTTGTTGCAAGAATTTGACTTTGTGATAGTACATACTCCAGGGAATTAGCATGCTATGGCTGATTATTTAAGCACACTTGAAAGTAAAGAGGATGCTGCAGGAGTTAATGATTATTTCCCTGACTCTGATCTGTTTGCTGTTCAGAGGATGCTGCAGACTTGAAAGTAAAGAGGATGCTGCAGGAGTTAATGATTATTTCCCTGACTCTGATCTATTTGCTATAGGAGTTAATGATTATTTCCCTGACTCTGATCTGTTTGCTGTTCAGAGCTGGAGCTCTGACTCCTTTTATGATCAAATGTTGCTATTTGTGAGCACTCCCCCTGTAGTTCAGAGTACATGTTCAGATCAAGGCAGAGCAAAAGATCAGAGAACAGAGGAAATTCAGAGCTTGTGTGTGGATCAGAGTCCGCTTGGATTTTTCAATTTGAACGGTGGGGAATATATTTCACACAAGTTGGCTGTCAATTGGCTTGATTTAACTTTTTGTCCAACATTATTTGCGGTAATGGCCGACGTGATGCATGAGAGCCCCTATAAATCCGTAGAAGCAGTGAGGGGACGGCATGCACAAATTCATCCAGCCCGTTCTAGCAGTGCATGGAAGAGGAGATTGCGTGAGGAGACATCTACTTTTCAGAGGCGTCCATTCCAGAAGCCTCATTGTGCATTGTGCTGTGTGCCTCATTCTTTTTCTCTTTGTTCTACTAATCCCCCTGCTCACATGCCCCGTAGTTCTACCACTAGGCCAGACCTTCTTGCTCTGAATACTGTTAGGTAGAGGTTGGCCATGGTGAAGGGTAAGCAGGCTATGCAGCAAGGGCGACCTAAGGTGGAGACCAGATCAGCAATCTTTGAGTGGACCAAGAGAGTCCTCATCTAGTGGTTTAGTTGATAGACCATGGAGTGGCAGGCTGCATCATAATACCAGTCCTGCAAATGTGATTAGTACATCACATAAAGGCAAAGAGAAAGTGGTTGAGCCCCTTAGTATGCCTGACATTTCTGCAGGGCATTATCATGTTGATGGAGAGTCTAGTGGCTCAGAGATGAGCCTTGATGAGGAGCTTGGGATCCCAGCTATGAGAACACTTGGTGTAAAGAAGGCTATGGAAGCCCTAAATGCAAAGCTGCGAAGATCTGGGAGAGTGAAGAACCCTGTGTAGAGGTTTACCTACGATGGTTATGTGGCACATCATTATGCATACATGGCAAAGGTTGTGCAGGTTGTAGAGCCCACATGCATTGATGAGGCTGTTAGAAATGTGTGTTGGGAGAAAGCTATGGATGAGGAGATGGATGCACTATATGGAAATGAGACTTGGGATTTAGTGCAATTACTTGAAGGCAAGAAAGCCATTGGATGCAAGTGGGTGTACAAAGTAAAACATAACAGTGATGGAAGCATAAGTAGGTACAAGGCTAGATTGGTAGCCAAAGGATATGCGCAAACATATGGCATTGATTATGAGGAAACTTTCAGCCCAGTTGCCAAGATGGCAACAGTGAGAGTTGTGATAGCAGTGGCTACGTCAAAGCAATGGTCTTTACATCAAATGGATGTAAAAAATGCATTCTTGCATGGGGATTTGTAGGAGGAAGAAGTGTATATGTTGCAGCCACCTGGTTATGAGGATGTGAGTCACCCCGAGCATGTTTGCAGGTTGAAGAAAGCCTTGTATGGCTTAAAACAAGCACCAACAGCATGGTCTGAAAAGATTTCTGAATATATTGTCACTATTGGCAATCAAGAATTTAAAATGTTTACCATGATATGATGCTGGTGTTTGGATCATTGAAAATTGTTTATTTTCACCTTGGTGCTCTTTCAACATGAACCTAGGCTCTATCCTCCTCTTCATCTTCAAGGGTTTTTTTCTTTAGCTTGGATCATAGCAACTCTTCCTCTTCCACAACCTCTTCAATGATACCCACCTTTGGGGCTGTGAACTCCATTTCTTACTTGACTGGGTTGTTGAATGGAAGCAGATCTTCTCCTAGGATTAGTTTGTGGGTTCTTGTGAAAGTTTAGAGAGGGTAATTTTGAAAGGTTAACAGCCTTGGGTAGAAGAGGGCATTAACATGTTGGTGACTTGGCAATTGTAGTCGTTCCTCTTTGACATGCTAGGTCATTGTGTAAGGTTTTCGAGCGAGGCAACAATGGCCATGAAATTTGACCACTAATTGGCAGTTGATTGAAGGGTAATCCAGAAGGTCACCCTGCATTGGACGATTCAGGGTAAGGTCTCTTCCTAAAGTTGTTGCTATTTCTATCCTTCAACTCATCTTCTAAAGGTTTAGCTCAAAAAATCACATCCTAAAAGCTTGTCAGCTGCATGGATTCTAGACGATGGTTGTTGTCATCTATGTAGATGACTTGATCATTACGGGGGGCCATGATGCAGAGATCTTTGATGTAAAGATCTTGCTTAGACAGAAGTTTGAGAAGGATCTGGCGAAGCTCAGATATTTCTTGGGCATTGAGGTGATTAGGTCACCACATGGTATTGGACTACTGTAGAGATAGTATGGCTTGGACATGTTGTCCAGTGTATGACAGGTTGTAAGCCTATCTCAGTGCCATTGGATCAGAATGGCAAGTTGAGTGCAGATTCAGGAGAGATTTTGGAGGATCCTACTATGTATAGGCGCATAGTAGGAAGCATGATCTACATGACAATCACCAGGCCAGATTTGAGCTATGCTGTTGGGTTGGTGAGTCAGTTTATGCAGGTTCCTCGGAAGCCGCACTTGGATGCATTGAGACGCATACTGAGGTGTGTGAGGTCTACTTTGCATTGTGGACTGTTTTATGAAACTGGGATAGAGATATGTGTAGATGGGTACATAGATGCTGATTGGGCTGGTAGTATCTTAGATAGAAGATCTACTAGTGGCTTCATCTTTTCTTTGGGGAGTGGTGCTGTGACTTGGAGCAACAAGAAGCAACCTACGGTTTCTCTATCCAGTACTACAGAGGCCGAGTACAGAGGAGCTATGACAACATGTGAGGTAGCTTGGTTGAGAAAGCTACTTGCAGATTTGGGTCTATCAGTGGATGGACAAGTTGTCATTTTCTGTGACAACATTAGTAGTATACAGTTGGCCAGGAACCTAGTTTCTCATACTCGTACGAAGCATATAGAGGTCCACTGCCATTTTGTCAGAGAGAAGGTCTTGGCAGGAGATGTTGACCTTGTTTATGTCTCAGCACACAGGATCAAGTAGCTGACATCTTCACCAAAGCATTGGGTACAAAAAAGCTCCGTAGATTCACGGCTTCGCTTGGTGTACATGAGATGGAGTTGAGCGCGAGGGGGAGTGTTGAGATATCGAGCTCATCTAGTGAGGCGGTGGACACTGATGACCCGCCTGGGGGATAGGCCCCACACTTACACCACTGGCATGGTTGGTGAGATCATGGGTGATATGCGGCTAGTGGGATGATAGGCTGTGTGACAGCCATTCTAGAGACTGGCATAGTTATAGCACCAGCTCATTTAGTTGGGTTCACACTATAGAGAACCCTATTATGTATTTGGTTGAGTACCTTTCATATGTGTGTACTCTTATCTTTGTATATAGTGTGTTGAGTGTTGAGTGAAGAAGAAGAAGATTTTCAGCCTCTCACCTTGTGTGTTCTCTATTAGGGTTTTGTGAGTGTGTGTGTGCTTGCAAGAGCTCAAGCTCTCTTCTCCCCTGCATCTTTTCATTAGCTTCTTTAGGGAAGGATTCTTAGGAATACATAGCCTATGATTGAAGTACAGGCACTTCATGGGTGAAGTAACCCTTGATTAGATTTTTCTCTTTCTCTAAAGTATCCCCTTATTCAACTAAGTTCACCATCCTTTGGTAGTCAGGATCATGAAATGAGACTTATTTCACCTTGACCACTATGGGATCATTTGGCATAGAAATTGCACTCAAGAAAGATTTGCTGCTAAGTGCAGTTGCTACCACATTATCCTTCCCAGGGTAGAATTTGGTTTTGAAGTCATATTCCTGTAGGATTTCAACCCATCTTCTCTGCTCATATTGAGGTTAGGCTAGGTGAAGATCCACTTTAGACTCTTGTGTGGTTACAAGCCAAAACTTGTGCCCTAAGAGGTAATGTCTCTGTAACATGAGGCAATGAACAATTGATAAGAGTTTCAAATCATAGGTGGCATAGTTGGCCTCATATTGCTCCATCTTGCAAGAACTATAAGCCAATAGTCTTCCTTCTTGGGCTAAGACACCACCAAGAGCTAGACTACTGGCATCAGTTAACCACTTCAAATTCCTTGGTGAAATTGAAAAGTTTCAGGATTGGTGCTGAGGCTCGGGGGTTCACCTCTAAGAAATTTATGTATCATGTGGGTTTAAGGGACATTTAAAAAATCGCTTACACTTACATACTTTTATGAATAAAATGATCCCTTTTTCTTCATAAACTTGTAATTTATTTTTCTTTCAAAATTGGTTTAAAAAACCCCTCAGGACTGTAAATGTAATTCTGTAACTTTTTTGAATCAATATACCCCTCCTGATGAACTCATGTGCTACACTTACATATAATTAGGTGAACCCCCCGAGTGTTGAGGTAATGATGGCTTTGAGATGATCAAAGAAGTTGACTTGATGGATTGGCAACCACACTATTTTGCAATCCTTCTTTAGAAGATCGATCAAGGGTGGAGTTACCAGCAGGGAGTAATCTTTGATGAAAATCATGTTGAGATATCGAGCTCAACTAGTGCTACGGTGGACATTGATGACCCACCTGGGTGATAGCTTCCACATCTACACCATTGGCACGGTTGGTGAGATTATGGGTGATATGCAGCCAGTGAGATGACAGGCTGTATGATAGCCATTTTGGATTACCAGAGATTAGCATAGTTATAGTGTCAACTCATTTAGTCAGGTTCACATTATGGACCCTGACCCTTGTATGTTGTAGTAGTTAAGTACTAACCCATATAGTGTGTGTACTCTTATCTTTATGTTATGTTGGTTGAGTAGAGAAGAAGAAGATAGAAGAAAATTCAGCTATCCATCTCTCTTTTGTGTCTTGCTCTCTCTTATGTGTGTGTGTTTGCTTGCTAGGGTTTGAAGCTCTCCCTCTCCCCCACATTCTCTTTATGGTATCAGAGCATGGTTTGTGTGAGAGCTAAGGAGGCAAGCAAGAGGCAATAATAAGCAAGGAAGGAAGTGGTACTACACGGGTAAGAGCACCATCATCTCTTTCCCCTTCTTGGTTTAGGTACAACACCCCCTAAATAGCTTTGGGAGCTACACATCTCCGATTGAGGAGCTATCTTCGCACGACGGGAGCGGAGCTACACGGCAAGTATACTATCCTATTGGACAACATTTTTTTGGTCAGATTCGCATTTCGGGCCCCATTTCATCACTGTAGGGTATTTTTGGTAGTTTTTGGAAGTTCTATAGAGAACTGTTCTGCTTGAAATCTGGTTATTGTAGTGCAGCAGTGCATTTTGGAAGTGCAGACAGGGTTTGCACATGTATTGTTGATACTGGGTGTATGTACATGTATTTTGGTCACATTTAGTGACACACATGCTATGCTGAAGTACTGCTGCTTTACAGCAGCTAGGAGATATTGTTGTATTACAGGTTGCATACAGAAGTTGTTTGTTTGCAGGTTATTTGATTACTGCAGGAAAACATGTCTGACAGAATTAATCAGATTGTTAGTGAGAAGGTAGATAAGAATAACTTCCATGCCTGGAAGTTTAGAGAATGACCAAAATCCTAATGGGTAAAGGATTTTGGGATTATGTAGAAGGAGACAATGAGGAGCCTCCAAAGTTATCTGAGGAGAATGCCACTCCTATAGATATAGAGGCATTCAAGGATTGGAATCAGGGTGCGAGAAAATTCATGTACTGGCTTTCAATCAGTGTCACAGACACTATGATAGGACACATACAAGATGCAAACACTCCAACAATTGCATGGCATAATCTGGTTCAAATGTTCCAGACTAACACAAAGGCAAGGAAGTTGCAGTTAATGCAAGAGTTGCATACTGTGGAAAAGAAAAGCATGTCCATCAATGAATATGCCTTAAAGATCAAGGGCATTACTGAATCCCTTGGTTCTATTAATGTATTAGTGGAGGATGATGATTTGGTAAGTGTCTGTCTGAATGGGCTTGGCAAAGAAGAGTACAAGCCATTGAAGACCTCCATTGCAGTTAGGGAGAATATTCCCAACTTTTGGGACTTGATATCTATGCTGATCATAGAAGAAAAAGATTTAGGTGAGGATTCTTCTTCAAAAAGCAAGAACACATTAGAACAGACCTTCTACTCTAATGTAGGTAGAAGTAGAGGTAGAGGCCGTGGTCGCCGTGGTCAAGGCCAAGGTGGTGGCCAATAAGGAAATCAGAATTCTGGACAACAACAGTCCAATGATTCACACAACAATCATACACAGGTAGAAGAGGCTAGTGTAGAGGCAAGGGGAGCGAAAGAGGCCGAGGTGGCTGGCAAAGAAATCAAAATGCAAATAGCATAGAGTGCTATTACTGTGGAAAACCAGAGCACATGGCAAAGGACTGCTACAAAAAGAAAAATGACCTTAAAAGTGGAAAGTTGCAGCAAGGTAACTATGCATCATCTAGAAAACATAGAGGTGATGACAAAAGTGAGCAAATATTTGTGATGCAGCACATGCTTAGTTCCATAACAAAGGATGTGTCAGGATCTCAAGATATATGGTATGTGGATTCTAGCGCCTCTAACCACATCACTAGTCATGCTGAGTGGTTTAGAAATATGCAAAAAATGGAAAAACCAAGCTATGTAGAAACAAGTGATGATACTGTGCATCCCATTACGCATGTTGGTAAAGTGCCATTGTCTATGCAGGATGGCAAAATGAAGTACTTGGCTGATGTACTTCATGTTTCGAATATTACAAAGAACCTAGTTTCTTTTGGATAGATGGTTGAGCAGGGTCGGCAACTTAGTGAGTTTTAATCCTCAAGGATGTTTTGTAGAAGACTTCAAAAATAAGTGTCGCTTGGTTGTAAAGAGTAACAGAAATGGTAGGATGTCTACTTTGGATGTGAACCTGCCTGAGATAAAGGCAACCATGTTTGCACATGGAACAGGTGTCATTGCAGATATTGAAATATGGCACAAGTGTTTTGGTTATGTGAATGTATAGTGGACTAAAGTCTATGCAGGCCCAAAATATTGTCACAGGTTTGCCAAAGTTTAAGGTGACTGCATGCATAAGGTATGTGAAGCATGCCAACTTGGTAAGCAGGCCAAACATGATTTCCCACATGAAAAGCATGTCATTGCAAGGCCATTGGATGTCATACATTCAGATGTATGGGGACCGACCAAGACTACAACAATTGCAGGTTGCAGGTACTGTATTACATTCATTAATGACCACACTAGGAAAGTGTGGGTTTTTTTCATGAAGGAGAAAAGTGAGGTGTTTGCTCACTTTCATCAAGAAGGAAAAAGGCATGCAAATAAAATGCCTAAGATTAGATGGTGGGGGAGAATATTTCTCCAATGAGTTCAACAATTTCCTGAGAAAGCAGGGAATCAAGAGGCAGTTTACGTGTAGGTATAGTCCACAACAAAATGGTGTTATAATAAGGAAAAACAAGCACATTGTAGAAATGGCACATGCCTTGATGGTCGATAAAAAGAATATGCCACATTACTTTTGGGAAAAATCAGTAGCAACTACTATGTACATTATGTGAACAGGATATCCGCTGTAGGTGTTCATGGTATGACTCCTGAACAAAAGTTTACAAGCATAAGATCGGATGTGTCTCACTTGAAAGTGTTTGGGTGTATTGCATATGTACATGTTTGTGATGAAGTGAGAAAAAGGTGGATCCAAAGGAAGAGAAATGCATCTTCATTGGTTATGCTATGTAGAAAAAAGGTTATAGACGCTATGACCCTACCACTCGTGAGATGCGAGTAAGCAGAGATGTTGTCTCTTCGATGAGATGAGTAGTTGGTATGCACCAGTAGTGAAGGCAGCAGAAGACGCAGATGTAAGAAGTGCTAATGTTGCACTACATGTAAGAGCAGCAATCACATGTGCTAAAGGGACCTGGGGAGTCCTTGAGTAGTGGATCCAATGTTAGCCCATGGGCAGGCAAGTTGAGGAATGATGCAGGTACACATGTATCACGGAAAGGGAAGAAAAAGGAAGATCAACCTTTTGTGCCTGATCTGTTAGTAGGTCACTCATATGTGGATGGTAACTCTAGTGGCTTTGAGCACATCCTTGATGAGGAGCTTGGCATTTCGTCTATGGTTACTACTGGTGTAAGGAGAACCAAGTTTATTTTGAGGACATCTGGCAGTGATCCATGTGTATGCAGTTCTATGAGGGTTAGATACCCTGTTTTGATAGGTTGAGATATGATGGATATACAACCCATCATTATTCTTACATGGTAAAAGCAATACAAGAGGTTGAGCCCACTTGCTTTGAGCAAGCAATTGGAAATAAAAAATGGGAAGATGCCATGGATAAGGAGATGGCAACATTGGATGCAAATGCAACATGGGAGTTAGTTCCTTTGCCTAAGAAAAAGAAGGCAATTGGATGTAAGTGGGTGTATGAAGTCAAGCACAATGTTGATGGTTTAGTGAGAAGGTACAAGGCAAGATTGGTTGCCAAGGGCTATGCAAAGACTTATGGCATAGGCTATGAGGAAACATTCGACCCGGTTGCCAGAATGGCAACCGTGAGAGCTGTCATTGCTATGGCTACCAGCAAAGGGTTGGTCTTTACATCAAATGGATGTAAAGAATGCTTTATTGCATGGTAATTTGCAAGCAAAAGTGTACATGATGCAGCCACTAGGTTATGAGAGTGATGCACATCTAGATTTTATGTGCAAGTTATGCAAAGCCTTGTATGGCTTGAAGTAGGCATCCAAAGCATGGTCAAACAAGATCAGGGAGTATCTTGTTACCATTGGATTTTAGATATCCAATGTAGATTTTTCACTATATGTAAAAAAGACAGATAGAGGGATCATGCTATTAGTCATCTATGTGGATGACTTGATTATCACTGGTGAGATAGTGATGCAGACATACATGATGTTAAGATGCTTTTGAAGCAGAAGTTGAAGATGAAGGATTTGGGTGAGCTGCGGTATTTCTTGGGCATAGAGGTGGTGAGATCACCTCATGGAATTTTGCTATTATAGAGGCAGAATGGCTTGGACATGTTATCCAAGTATGGTATGACTGGATGTAAGCCTATTTTAGTGCCATTGGAGTAGAACACAAAGCTTTCTGCCCCGCAGATACATGTGAGCTTTTGGAGGACCCTACTACATACAGGCACATGGTAGATGGTTTATGGTAGATGGTTTGATCTACATACAGGCACATGGTAGATGGTTTGATCTACATGACCATTACAAGGTGAGACTTGAGCTACGTTGTTGGACTTGCGAGTCAGTTTATGCAGGCCCCTAGGAAGCCACACTTGGATGTTGCTAGACGGATCCTCAGGTACATAAAGTCCACAATTGATTATGGACTTTTCTATGAGGCTGGTACAGAGATACATTTGCATGGGTACACAGATGTTGATTTAGTTGGTAGTAGAGAGGAGATCTACCAATGGTTTCACATTTGGGAGTGCTATTATGAGTTGGAGCAGTAAGAAGCAACCAATAGTTGCCTTGTCGAGTACAGAGTCAGAGTACAAGGGTGCTGCTATGGCAGCTTGTGAGGTAGCTTGGTTTTAGAAGCTGCTTGTTGGTGGCATGGGAGAGCCCATGGATAGGGCAATTGTCATATATTATGACAACATGAGTAGCATACAGTTGGCTAGTAACCCAGCATATCATGCTAGAATGAAGCATATTGAGGTGCCTTATCACTTTGTGAGGGAGAAGGTTCTAGTAGGAGATGTAGATCTGGTATATGTCAACATAGAGAATCAGGTGGCTGACATCTTCACAAAGGCATTGGGCACAAAGAAGCTTCACAGGTTTAGGAGCTTACTTGGAGTGCAGTGTCTGGAGTTCAGCTCGAGGAGGGGAAGTGTTGAGATAACGAGCTCAACTAGTGCTACGGTAGACATTGATGACCCGCCTGGGTGATAGCTTCTACATCTACACCACTGGCATGGTTGGTGAGATTATGGGAGATATGCGGCCAGTGGGATAACAGGCTGTGTGATAGCCATTTTGGATTACCAGATACTGACATAGTTATAGTGCCAACTCATTTAGTCGGGTTCACATTATGGACCGACCCTTGTATGTTGTAGTAGTTGAGTACTAACCCATATAGTGTGTACTCTTATCTTTATGTTATGTTGGTTGAGTAGAGAAGAAGAAGATAGAAGAAAATTTAGCTATCCATCTCTCTTTTGTTTCTTGCTCTCTCTTGTGTGTGTGTTTGCTTGCTAGGGTTTGAAGCTCTCCCTTTCCCCCACATTCTCTTTAAATCACATGTGTACCATCCTGTGACTCCCAAAAATCCACAAACTTTGCGGATTGAATTAGGGGGTGGCCATTCCATTATATCTTTGACCTTGGTGGGATATACTGAGATACCATCTTGGGAAATAATAAATCCAAGATACTCAATCTGGTGAGTAAAGAAGGTACATTTACTTTTCTTAGCATAGGGTTTATGCCTACGCAACAATTGTAGAACTCTACGCACATACTCCTCATGCTCTTCCACCAACTTGGAGTAGACTAGAATGTCATCAAAAAGAAAAAGAAAAAATTTGTCCAAGTAGGGACATAATATATCTTGCATTAGGTGGCTAAAAGTTGTAGGAGCATTAGTCAACCCAAATTACATCATAGTAAAGTCATCGTTGGCTGTAATGGTTATTAAAAGTTGTCTTGGGTATATGTGCTTCCTTGACTTTGATCTGATAGTAGCCAGACCTTAAATTTATCTTAGAGAAAACCTTGGCCCCATGAAGCCTGTTAAGAAGCTCGTTGATGTGAGGGATAGGCTACTTTTTCTTGATAGTGACTTGATTTAGCCCCAGACGTAGCCCCAGACGACGATCTATGCAGAGACAAAGAGTGCCATCCGTCTTCTTTTGGAAAAGAACGAGTGCTCCCCAAGAAGAGCTATTGGGGCATACAAATCCTTCCTTAATGAGTTGGCGAAGTTTCTCCTTAAGCTCAATGCTTCAAGGGGGGAGAGACATCTTATAGGGTCTTTTGGAGACAAAGTAAACTGAGAAACTAGCTCGTTTGGAGATAAAGTATATCGTTCTCACATTAGGGAAAATATGGCCCTTAAAGATAAATTTTGATAAGATTTTACTCAAGTTTGGACTAATCGGAGGGGGGGAGTGCACATTCTATCCACTAGCTTTAGGACCTAAAGTAGGGGTATTTATTGATGTACTTTGGGCTTTCCCCCCTAGTAACCCCAATCACATCACCTTTTTTATCTAGTAGCCCCATTAGTGTCACTTGACCTCCCTTGGGCCCCACTAGACCTACATGGCCAAAAAGTAGCCATAAAATTTAAATTTTTTCCCTCCAAAAATATGATTTTATCCCCAAAAAAGGTGCTTCCATACTATTCTATAGTGGAAAATGGATTCTCCAAGCTTCGTAGCCCCTTTCTATGGTCTTAAACTAATTACACATGTAAACCATTAGTCTTGGAGCTCTCTAATTCCTCTCTAATCTTGCTTGCAACCTTCTAATCTCTTTCTAATCTTTTTTGTGAGCTTGTAATCTCTCTCCAATACTCTTATGTGTCTTAATCTCTCCTTAATCTAGCAACAAGTTTCTAATCCTCTTACAAGCTTCCATATCTCTACTAATCTTGTTATAACCTCTCTAATCTTGCTTGCAACCTTCTAATCTCTTTCTAATCTTTGTTGTGAGCTTATAATCTCTCTCCAATCCTCTTGTGTGTCTTTAATCTCTCCTTAATCTTGCAACAAGTTTCTAACCCTCTTGCAAGCTTCCATATCTCTACTAATCTTGCTATAACCTTTAATCCCTCTCTAACCACTTGTAAATCTTGTTGCAAGGTTAATGGCTCTCTAAGCTCTTGTCTAATCCTCTAGCAACCTTCTTACCTCCTTATTCCTCCTCTAATCCTACTTAAGTCACTATATCCTCTTTTAAGCAAGTTCTCAGCCACGGAAACATCGAATATGAGACCCAATGATTCCATCTCTGAGTACGCTCTTAACACTCTAGGAATGAGCAAGGTATTTGGGTTGGAGAGAGATTCAGAGTGAATGATTGGGTTTACTTACAACCAAGCTTAAGAGGGCCACACAGAGTCAAAGATTGTGGTGTTTTGGAACATCATTGGAAGGGAAGATTGCTAGCTTTCAATAAAACTTGAGTTTCAACATGTCTACATGGCTTCGGACATTCATCTTCCTCCTCAAATGGCAAAAACCAAGTTTCCTTGCAATTGTGGTTCTATTCAAATCATTTTGTTATACCCTTGTTGTTCACTTCTTTTGTGTTTTGGGTATAAAGACATATTCCCATTAAGTTATATAGAGGAACAACCATTGAGGGACCTTCAGTTCTTTCCATTCCACCATAGGTGAGGTTTTATTTCCCAACAAGAAACCTAAGACACTTCTTGGTAGTAGAATATTATTTTCTACACACTCTTACATAGTTCCCTTTAGGCCCTAAAGACTATGGAAGACTTGAAAAGCTTCCATTTAGAGTGGCCAATCCCAGATAAATGGAGTGTAGATGCCTTCAAACAAAGATGATTAGTGATATCCAATCCTCTTTAAAATTTACAAAGCCCTCTTAATTAGTAGGTCTTAGTTGGTATGCTCCCATTCATCTTTGTGTACGTATTTTGTAAGCCCTTGCACAAGCCACTCCAACAATGTTTATTTGCAAGAAATTGCAATCTGAGCAGATGAATGGTTTATTTGGAAATGCATGGGATATAGTGGAAGGGGTGCATAAGGGAGATGTATATTCTTGTAAAGTTGTGATTTCAAGTATCACCTTTTGATACTTGAAAGCACGCTCAAATTTATACATCCGATTCCACTACAAGCAATGGATGAAGAAAAAGGGGGAGTGGATACCATTGCAGTCATGTGAGGGTGTTGATTCACCCATAGAACTACCAGTTAAACTACCCAATGGCACCATTGACCTTGTCAACGCTAGCAAATAATGGAGCTTAGCAGATGTTTGAGAACACCTACTAATCCTGGGATTTGAGGAAGTACAAGATGCAAGCTTCAAGATAGAACGTCGAAAGGTATTATTTTTTGTCATTGATTTTTGAGTTGATTTTTCTTAACTATCCATGCTCTGGTGATATTTGTTCATATGTGTTTGTGTAGATTGGGAGACATATGGAGAAGTCTTTCATGGTTCATGATTCTTGGATGGACAGAGATGTGGAATTGCAATTACGAGTGTAATTGGGTAATGTCAATGTAATTGTTTTCGTTGTTGTAATCCAACTTTTCCCTTTTTGGTCGATAATGTAATGAATGGTACAGACTATCTGGATCAAGCTTGAATGATCGTCGCAACAATAAGTTTAATTTGGATAAGTTTGTACAAACTTATTATTTGGATATGTTTGATTAAATTTATTATAATTAAAATGGCTACATTTAATAAAGTATTTTGGGCAGCCGACCCTTTTTCATTAAGTGTGAAATTGTCAATTTCAAACCCTGAGTTTTTCTATAAATAGGGAACCTCCCTCATTTTTGTCATTTGTATCACTATCACTCATGCTGCACACTCTGCTAGCGTATATTCCCTACATCTTGGCTTGCACTCTCATCCGTGATCCTAATGGATCATTCCATGGCGTATGAGAACTTTCTTGTAATCCTAGAGAGGACTAAGTGGGCTGGCCAACAAGAGTCATTGCACATCCTCCTTGCCAAACATGACTACAAGGATACCTTGGAGTACATGGAAACCTACATAAAGTCCTTTTCTATGATCATCCCTGACAATAACACTCTCTGGGTCCCTTACAAGATATCTCATCCATTCACATCTATCCTGATTCATATCACATCACATTACATCCATTCACATCACATCTCATCCATTCACATCACATCTCATCCGTTCACATCTATCTTGATTCACATCACATCACATTCATTCACATCACATCTCATCCATTCACATCTATCCCGATTCACATCACATCACATCACATCCATTCATATCACATCTCATCCATTCACATCTATTTCGATTCACATCACATCACATCCATTCACATCTATCCCGATTCACATCACCCATCCATTCACATCACATCTCATCCATTCCGATTCACATCTCATCCATTCACATCTATTCCGATTCACATCACATCTATTCACATCACATCTCATCCATTCACATCCATCACGTTCATTGTATCCCCATCCCATCACATACATTCTATCCACATTACATCACATCCACATCCATCCATATCTCATCACATCCATACACATTTCATCTCATTCATCCACATCCATCCAGTCATTCACATGCACATCTATCCACATCCATCCATTCATTCACATTCACATCCACATATATTCACATCACATCACATTTCATCCACATCTCATCACATTCACATTCACATCCACATCCCTTTACATCACATCACATCTCATCCACATCCACATCCATTTACATCACATTACATCCTATCACATCCGCATCCGCATCCATTTACATCACATCACATTCTATCACATCCACATCCACATCTATTTAGATCACATCACCTCACATCACATCTTATCACATCCACATCCACATCCATTTACATCACATCACATCCTTTCACATATCCTTACATCTCATTCTCATCTCTTCATTCACATCCACATCCATTTACATCTCATTCTCATCTCTTCATTCACATCCACATCCATTTACATCACATCACATCCTTTCACATATCCTCACATCTCATTCTCATCTCTTCATTCACATCCACATCCATTTACATCAGATCACATCTTATCACATCCACATCCATTTACATCCATTCACGTTTTATTCACATTTAGTAACATTATCTATTTTTGATACCGATGAGACTTTTCTAAATTTTTGCCAATTGCTTGGCCTAGTTAAAGGTACTTTTTCTCGACGGATATTTTCATATTCTTTCTCAGATTTCTCAAGTGAAATATATTCAATATCCTTCTTTTGAGTAAAAGATACATGGGATTTACAAAAATAATTTCTACCCATATTTCTCAATAATGCTCAAAATTTCACTTTTGATAAATACTCATAATTTGAATTATGCTAAAAATTTCTCTTTTTTCATTTAATTTCTTGGATCTCAATTATCATTGGAATTCCTCTTTTTGCATTTAATTGATTGAATTCCAAATGTCATGGAAATTCCTCTTTTATCATAAAATAAATTTATCTAAAATTCCTCTTTTCTTTAATAAAATATCCATTATTTCAATTGTGTCAAGAATTCCACTTTTACCATTTAAATGATTGAATTCCAAATGTCATGGGAATTCCTCTTGTATCATTTAAATTTTCTCATGCATAAAATAAATTTATCTAAAATTTCTCTTTAAATTTAAATAAAAATATCTATTAATTCAAATATGCCAAGAACTCCACTTTTACCATTTAAATGATTGAATTTCAAATTTCATGTTGGGAACTCCTCTTTTATCATTTAAATTTTCTTATACATAAAATAAATTTATCTAAAATTTCTCTTTAAATAAAAATATTCATTATTTTAATCTACCAAAATTTCTCTTTTTCCATTTAATTACATGGATCTCCATTATCATGGGAATTCCTCTTTTTGCATAAAAATAAAAATACCAAAAATTTATCTTTTCTTAATTTAATTATTTATGCATAAATACTAAAAATTAGTTTCCCATGAATTTGATGAAAATCATTCTTTTAGCATAGGATGTCCAATCCTAGAATATAGTAGGAAGTCCTCTTTTCACGTTATGCATAAAAATGAGTTATGTATTAATTTCTAAAAATTTTACCATAGCTTCGCTAGCTATTACTGATGATAACTTTTGATATTTTTGTAAAGAATAAGACTTTGTAGTACAATTATGATAGATAACTATCATTAGACCTAAATCCAATTTATGGAATTAAATCATTAGTTTATTATAATTTTATTAGCATTAAAGTATAAAACTAACCTCTAGCTTAACTAGCATAGAGTTTGATTTTTGAATTGAGAATTTATCAATGAGAAGCATCCACTTGAATAAGAATTAGTCATAGAAATGACCATTCTTTTGGGGAGAGAGATATACATAAAAAGCATAAGCATAAATATAAACTTTTTGTGATTAATCATTAGAATTCTTATAGAAAGCTTAATTTGCATTGAAAAACAATTCATTTGAAACTTCTCAAGCTTGAGAGGGGTTGAGAAGTGAAATCATTGAGAAGATTAAAGAAAACCATGAAATTACATCTTACCTCTTGATTTTGCTTGCTTCTTTATCATAGAAGGAAGCCCCCAACCAATCAATTGGTTTAGTATGTTGAGAAGAAAGCTCCAAGGATTGTTGAAGAGAGAGAGAACCTCCAATCTCTCCAAAAGTAGAGAATTTTTAAGGGATAATAGAAAATATCATTATTTTAATGTAATACTGGCATGGTATAGCTCACATATGAGAATACAAAAGAATGAGGGTCTATTTATAGGTGAGGGAGGCCACTAGCTGAGTCCAACTAAGTTCTAGAATTTTCTAGCTTCAGTTTGGCTGAATTTGGACAAGATTTGGACCATTTAACTCCCATTTTGATCCAGTTTGATCCAGGAGAGAGGAGAGATACAAATATCACATTTTTTTTTGAATTAAAACTCATCCTTCTGTGCGAATCAGGTGCCTACCTCAAGAGTCTCCCCCTCCTTATTACCAAGGTGTCAAAATGCATCATTATTCTTAAATATCTCATTTTTTAGTAATATCTCATAGTTTTTAACTAATAGACCTTGTACTCAGTCAACTCTTCATCTTATGTGAGCATTTACTCATTTTTGGGTATTTTCTTTTATTCTTTGGATTTATCTCATCCCAACACTTGGATTAATTCTATTGGTCCATAGGAACCTTAATTGGACCATAATTCATAAATTTTTGAAAATCTAGACCCTTAGGCTAAGGTCCCTTATATCATTTTTAATTGATTCCTAAAGCATATTGGAAAGTTTATTTTAAACTTCTATTTCTTCAGGGGAAACCATTTTAGACACTGGGAGGATTTTTATATCGAAAGATATCCCAATCTTTGATTATCTCTCTCTAGGCATTTTCTCTCTCTCTAGATCAAAACAGGGTAAAACAAGATCTTTCTTTTATTTCAAAGAGGGGAATAATTACAAGAACAGAAGGGGAGATTCTTACACCTTTACACTTCAGAAGCTAGAGGAAGGAATCTTACACCCGAGGCCTAGGGGAGGAATCTTACACCCGAGCCTAGGGGAGGGCTTGGAAGGCCTGTACAGGCTCTAAAAAAATGTTTCGGAATGTTTGAAAAAAAAATTCCAGTTTTACCTAAAAACATTTGTTGCACATTTAGAATTCAATTTTGCAATTCAAATGAACAAAAAAAATTGTAAATCTGTAAACTCTCTAGAAGAATTTTAAAAAATTTACACTTTTGTGTTTTATAACTCAGAGTGAGAAACATGATGCAATCGAGTTCAATTTTACACATGGTACATCAATATAAATATTTCAAACTAAAAAAATTGAAAATGTGTTCCAAAATAAAAATCCATGACTACACAAGATTAAAATAAGACAAGACAAAGAAAAATTGAGCTTTCTTGATAAAGAAAAGTTTTACATATCAGCATTGCTGATTACAAGTCTTGACGACACAAAAACCTAGCTAATTTAAGATCCTTCGTCATTATAATAACCCTCCTTGCATGGATAACACTGAGGTTTGCATCCTCAAAAAAGGTCACCAAAAAAGATTCTACAGCTTCTTGTAAAGCTCGTGAGGCAAGGCTTTGCAAACGATAGTCTTGAGAGTAATTATATATAGGATTTCTTTTACAAGATGTGTGAAAGGTGCCTTGGGAATAAGGAGATCCACATAGTTTTGAAATATGTGTATCTCTTGGAGTGCCTTGACTCCATATTTCCTCCTCCTCCTTGGTGCACGTGGAGGCAGATTCAGGTTATCAGGTTTTGAAGGACAAGGAGCCTTATTTTAGTTAAGTCCCTTGGGGTGGCCCTGGCAAGGTTTGTTGAGATGTCAAGCTCAACATGATCTAACACTCACGAGGCGGCTGCATGTCCATTCGACATTTACATCAGTGGTGGGTTTGGTAGAGCTGGTACCGACATATCTTCTCCAGAGATTCTACAGCTCTCGAGATTACACCAACTAGTCCACACCTACCCACTCCACTTAGCATGTTCACATTATGGACCACTTGTATATACTCTATTATGTGTGTTAGTCACTTTATTTTCTTTGTAGAACTCTTTTGTTGTGTGAAGAAGAAAAAGAATTTTCAGCCACTCACCTTGTGTGTTCTCTGCTAGGGTTTGTGTGAGTGTGTGTGTGCTTACAAGAGATCGAGCTCTCTTCTCCCTTGCATCTTTTCATGGTATCAGAGCTTGGTTCATGCTAAGGGCTGAGCGGTAAGCAAGAGAAGCACATGAAGGGATGCGAGGGTAAGAGCTTCATCTACTCTTCCCCCTTTGTGTTAGCTGTCAGGAGCTCTTCAGGAGAGGCACCGGCAAATGAACTCCAATTTAGGAGCTTTCTTCGTGGGATTAGAGCTACATGGAAATATACAATCTACTTGGACATAGTTTTTCTGGCTGAAAACACGTTTCAGGTGCATCTGGACCTTCATTTTTCAATTCACAGACGTTGTCGTGATGTGTGCGGTATAGCCAGGAAAGTACGAGACTTCTAGCTGTGAGAGTAGGTACCAAACCTAACAAGGAAGCTCACACACAAAATTTTCCAAGGAGTATTGGACATCTCCATTTTTTTAATGACATATACATGTGTCAATTCACCTCAACACATCCTTGAATTCATCCTGATGATTGCACAAAATTGTATACCAAGTGCTTGTCCCTTTTTCGGCATAGATTCACTGGCTCCTTTTTCCAAATCCTTCAAGCCAATCACATGTATGCATAGCTTAACCTTCAAATATTTCCAACATACATGTGACCATTCACATTCCATACATCCAGTGTCATTGATTTCATCATTTCAAGATGTCCTTTATCACCTGAAAGCCTGCTTTTAAATTCTAACATCATGCAAACAAAATATAGCATATGGCATAACTATAACATGCTCATGAATTCCAAAATTGGATCGAGTAGAAGTAGGACCAACTTCCCACGGCTTGAATGTATTTTTGATGCCTTTTTCCCACAATTCTCCAAGTTCCAAAGCCTTTAAATTTTTCTCCAAAGCCTTTTTCTCATTTTCCAAATCCTTAAGGATTTATGAGATATGCCCTTTTTCTAAATCAAAAAAAGTAGAACAAAGAAAACACTTATCTGAACGAGTGAATTTTCTTTTTGATTTTATTTTTGCTAATCTCAAAGTCGCCTTAGTACACACGCGATGGAGAAAACGTGGAAGGCAAAGTCGCCTCAGTACACACGCGATGGAGAAAACGTGGAAAGCAAAGTCGCCTCACAGTAGATAGCTCGATGGAGAAAAAAAACATGAAAATGGCTGAAGCATCTCTTCATGTAGCTCTCAATTCCCTCTTCAATTCTAGCACCTACACGGTGTGAACAGTAGATATATCTTTCGTTTAAAATTAACTGGTAGATAGATGCACTGGTTCTCTTTTTTTTTTTGCAGAGTTCCCCCCCTTCTCTCTGACAAGCGCCCTTTCCCTGGTTTTTTCTCTTTTTCCCGTAAGGGAATCCGCCGCCACACACCACCTTTTGCAGCTAAAAATGCGTTTTTCCCTTTCAAAATTTCCACGCTGCGCCTACCATTCCCTTCTAATACTTTCCATTGTTTTTCTTTTTATTGCCACGCAAGTTGCCCCCCTTTAATATCCCTTATTATGGTCTTCCATCAATAAGGTGTGTAATGCTCCTAACCTTGGCATTAAGGCAAGCTTCCCAATGCAAAGTAGATCATCCCATTGTATTCCCCGCATTCAATAAAGACTTCGGCACTCTAATGCCCCATTGAATCTCCATTGCTCTTGATGCCTCCATAGTTTATAATGTCATCATACCGACCATGTGATTTATAGAATCCCCCAATTGTTCACTCAAATATATCTCCATGTCTTCATAAATGCATTCCTTTGTGCATTGGCATGCCCTCATGTTTGCATTCCATAAGAGGTATTCACTAATTTGACCCATCGATACCATTAAGAAGCTACTACACATTATGCACATGGGAAGCCATTAACATCATTAACTTATCCCTTTGGCGTGCCACTCATACCATCATATATAACTGGATGTTTCTAACTTACCCATGAGCTCTGAGTAACAGCAGAACCATCACCCACCACACTCATATACAAAAACTCCTAGATCTGGCTCAGCCTCAGCTCGTCTTATTGAACCTCATTTACAATATGAACATATGTACATGGCATCATATAATGCCTCGTCATGGCACTTAACCCATGCATCTGGATTTGTATTTGATGGCCTCACATGCATGGTTTCACACCATAGACGTGCCATGGCATGACATCCACCCCCTCTAAACCTGCTCATCCTCTGGTATGTGCCAAATCATCATCAAGGTCCACATATAACTGGATGTCGTCTTCATCTTCTGCATTACCAGGAAGATTATCCTCTTCCTCTTCAACCATATCCATACTACCACTGTCAAGCCTCTCATCCTGAGTCTCCTGTGAATCAAAAGGATCACTATCATGCCTTCTTTAAATATCTTGATTCTTTTGCCTGCCACAAGATTCTTTATTTCTGTTCCATCAAGCTCACACAGAGTATATGTGGCATTTCCATGCACATGCTTGACAATGTAAGGGCCAAACCATCTTTTTGCAAATTTTCTTTGAACAGTGAATTGGTTGTCAAGGCTACTATCATACATTAGAACCCAATCACCTTCTTCAATAGGTTTTGGCCGGAGTCTGTGTCTACTATCAAATCTTTCTTTATTTTTCAACCTTGCATCTTTCAAGCGAGCTTTAGCAAGCTCTACATCTTCAGGCCTCCTCTCCAACTGTCTTATTCGCAATGCAAGGAGGTCATCTCTGCTCAATCCTTCCACCCAGGGCAATACATTCCAAGTTAGAACTACTTCTTCAACTGGCATCACTGGCTTCTGACCATACATTAATTCTACAGGCATGTATCCTATCACTGAGCTATGAGTTGTACGGTCAGCCCACAAGGCATATGGTAGCAGCTTTGGCCACTCTCGCATTCTTTCTCTGCATGCTTTAGCCAAAGCTTTAATGATTGGAGGATGTCCTCGCTCACTTTTTCCATTGCCCTCAGGATTGTAAGCACATGTTAGGGACAGTTTGATACCAATTCTAGAGAAGAATTCCCTTGCTTCTTCAACATCTAGTTCACCCCTATCAGCTGTTATTTTCCCAACACAACCATACCGGCAAATCACATCTTCCAAGAGAAATTTGCATACTGTTTCCGTACTCTTTGTTCTAAGAGCACGCCCTTCTACTTGATTTGTCAAATCTTCTCTTGCAAGTGGTATGTACCGCATCTGCCAAATTCCAAAAGGCATTGTAACTAAATCCACTACCCATTTGTAGTGCATGGCAGGTGGGTAGGTTGGTTGCAAGCCATCACGATGCCGTACATTTGAGTACATCTGGCATACCATGCATGTTTCCACATATCGGGAAATATCCTTGTACAGTCCTTTCCACCAATATTTTTCCTTTATTTTGGTAAAGGTGGCCCACACACTTCGATGTCCAGCCCAGAGACTCTCATGGAATTCTTTCACAAGCTTTCCTTGAGTCTCTTTATCACATATGACTCTCTGTGGCATAGCATTCCTTTGCTTAGGATGCTTCCAGAGGTACCCATCCTTTAGGAAATAACCATATGCTTTTCTGCGGATCCTCTTAAATTCTGAGTCAGACCAATTCCCCTGTCTTGTCAGAGTACTCAAATATTGACCAATAAGCAACCAATCTCCTTCATACATTTCCTCAGTAAAAAACTCAAGTGCATTTGATAGGCAAATATGGTCCCCTTTTGCATATGCAGTAGTGTAGAACCTTGTACCCACATCATCAATGTCACTAATCATCTCTTTCTCATCTTCATACCTGGCTCTTGATAGCATATCTGCAACTGGATTATCTTTTCCCGCAATATGCTCAAATTCAGGATTTAGTGACTTGATATAAGCAATCCACCTAAGCATAGCAATATCGGGAGTGGTACAACTTGCTATCATCCCAAGAAGTGGCAAGCAATCTGTTTCCACAAGTACAGATGTCCCAATAAGATATTCTTTTTCACATTTTAGAGCAGTGACTATTCCCCATAACTCTCTCTTGATCTGTGGATACTTTCGTTGTCGAAAGCTTAATACCTTTGCTCCAAATCTGATTACATACCTGTGATCATCTTCATCATCTTGCCCTACTGCCCATCCTATCCCAGTAGGACTGGTATCAACTGTAACAATCACAGGCCTGCCACACTCATAATCTGCCTTTCTCAGAGTAGGTGATGATTGGAGCAAATATTTCAGCTTCCGCATAGCTTTAATATGTACTGCACCCCACAGAAATTTTTGATTTTTCCTCAAAAGTTGATAAAGAGGATCTGCTACATGTGCATAATGTGGGATCCAAATAACATAAAAGACACATGCTCCAAGAAATCTCCTCAGCTCTGTAACATTGATGCATGTCTCTTTCATTCTTTGTATTGCATCTATCTTGGCTGGACAAGGTCGGCGTCCACTAGTACTACAAAGATGTCCCACTATTAGCACTTCACCAACTCCAAACACTGATTTCAGCCCAGATAAAGTAAGATTCACTTCTTCAAGCCTGGATAGAATCATATCACAATCCTTTATATGATTCGCCACAAACTTGCGGCACCCTTTTGAATCCAAATCCCCGTCTTTGTCTTTCTCATCACAGCCCTTTATTGGCACATCATCCAAAAATGGCATAGTTTTTTGTGGTATGAAGTCTCGTAAGACTTTATTCATTCCATTCATCATATGTGCCACTGAGTTAGTGGCTCCCTGTGGTAAAGTACACATCCTTACTAGTCCCAAAGGAGTTCTCATTGTGGTCAAGTCCCTGCTTTGTATATCCAGCTGGAACTGAATACAGATCACCCATAGAGTATATAGCTTTCCCTGCAAATGCTTCTGCAAACTCATCCACTATCGGACCTGCTCCCACATTCCTGATTGTGACTTTGTTTACAGGTTGCATGTCTTGAATAAAGCGCAATGTCCCATTTTTCTTTGGCAAAGTAAACCATCTGTTGGAATATGGGGCACATGATGGCTCCAAGATTCCCATCCTGGATCTTTTCTTTTAGTAATTCCATTAGCTTTGGCAAGAGAGTCTTTGGTACTGGAATTGGCCGCAGGTTCCAAGGCACATGTGGAACAGTAAAGATCACCATTGGTGCTGTTACACTTGGATCAACACAGCCTATCTCATGCGGCTGAAAAGCAAAGGCTTTCCCATGTTTTACAAGCATCTCCTCAAAGCATTCCCTTTCAACTGGCAACAGAAAATCCTTCTCACCAATCTTCAGCTCTTTTAGAGTTTCTTGAGTAAACTTATGCCCAATTTTCTTCGGATCTCTAAGATTTGGTTGCATAGAAGCTTCATCTATCTTCTCCTTGCTTCCTGGTGGCAAAGTCAAGGCAACTGGTTTCACCTTCTTTGCAACTGTTTTGTACTTTGTATCAACATGAGCATCCATCTCGTAATTCATGTTTTTACATTCCACCCCCTCGAATTCCTAGATTATATCATACATCTCCACAGATGACACCTCTATCATTTCATTTCCACCCTGTAAGCATGCTCTTCCCATATCAAAAAGCACATCCATAGTATCTACAAATGACACCTCATCAAGCATCCCTGAAATAAACTCATTCTTCTCCAAAAGACCACACTGCTCAAAACTTTTTTGTTCATTTTGTATATGTTTTCGCATGCCACGCTTCAAATCCTTGCTTTTTACAAAAACCAGTGACCCATAGCTGGAGAATCCCTGAAAGTTTGCTGAAAAGTTATTTACATTGATTGAGTCCTGCGAGAACTCATTTCCCCTTGTACCATTGGAATCCCGCTTTACAATGGCACCTGGCCAAAATCCCTCATCTCCCTGTAATTCATGAATTCTCTATTTATCTTCGGGAGTGACTGTGCTCGAAGAGACTCACGATTCCTTTCATGGTTAATGCAAACTGTCAAGAACTGAACAGCTTTCTTGCCATCCTTACTCCTTATTCTTGCATATGCCGAGCCATCGTCCAAAACTTTTGTTTCCATCCTCACAGCTGTAATGTAGGGTTGCCCAAGGATAAGGGGATACGATGACATCTCCTGAACAAAGAAGTTCTGATCATCTTTCACATCCCCTATAGTTACCCTTACATTTGGACATGCTGCATAAAGCTCTCCAGATGAGTTATTAGCTGCTTTAATCATCCACCCATGATCCACATCCATTGGCCACTTACATTTGTTGTAGAGATTTTTAGCCATAAGATTTATTTCAGACCCATGATCAATTAGAGCGACATATGGCTCTTCCAAATCACCTATCTTGACAAGGGTTTCAGTGGTTGCTCTTGCCCAATGGCTCCTGGAGTAATGACTCTTTGTAAGAACTTCTTTTTCATCATCCTCTTCCACAAAGCGCACTTGTCGTGCCCCATCAGCAGAGTGATTACATTCCACCACATTTTCTCTCTCTTCCTTTTTCTGTACCTGTACTCCATGAGTCTTGGAAGTGCTTGCCTCCCCTTGCGATGGAATAGATTCAATTATGGACTGCCTTTTTCTTCGTATAATATCAATTATCTCATCATGAAATTCTTTCTTTGCAAATTCCACCCTGCTGTTTAGAATCCTCTCTTCAAGCACCTTTTTGAGATCTGTTGCAGCTTCAATATCAGATTGAAGCTTGTAGAGTGGACTTTTCCCTTTACCCTTCTCCTTCATTTTTGCTGGCACTTCTTCCATTGAAACTTCCTGTGGAGGTCTGCTATGCTGTGGAGGCATATGTGATGGCCCAGGATCCTTCTTTTCACTTCCACGTGTAACTCTTTTTGATGGCCCTCCTTCCTCATTTTCCCTTTTTCGCTTCTCCTCTACCTGTGCCTCATTATTCTGGCATTTAGCAATGTAGGCATGAATAGATAAAGAATCCACAGGCTCCTCCCAGCCAGTCTCAAGACGTATACAATCACCTGCCTCATGCAAAGCTTGCTTAGACACCTTCTTTGACGCAATTAATTCCATTGTTGATGGCCAAAAATCCTCATTCTCATAATCCTCATCATTCTCAAATCCCTGCTTTAATTGACCAACCTTTAATCCATAGGTTGCTGCCTCAACCATAGAAATGGCATGACTAGCAGCCATATCCTCAACCAGCTTTTTCATCCCTCCTTTCCCAAAATTTGTACTCAATGGAAGACCAGTCTCTGTAAGATGGATTTTCCCATCTTTGAAAAACACAAGTTGATTTTTAAGAGCTTCTTTATAGCTAGCACAATCTTTCTTTGCATGTTCTGGGTCATCACACCATATGCATCTGTATGTAAACCCTTCTTTGCTTTGAGGCCTTTGCATAGAAGCCTGCCCCAATGGTAGACCCTTTTCTTCAATCCTGGACATCTTCAATTTTAGGTCACGCATACCCTTAATAAGCTCATCCATCGGCCCATCTACCTTTGGAATTGTAGCAGCTGGTTTTGGTAGATTCTCAGGGGTAACAGCAGTTATGGGGGTTGCAAAGCCCATCACCATTTTATCCCTCCTCCGCTGCCGCTTTGCTAACATGGTGACTGCATCCTCAACATCATTCCAATCACTCTTTAATCCCTGCTCTGTATCCTTATCCTCAAGGAGGATTTCCAATTTCTCTTGGAGATCTTTCCCAGCTGCTTGTAAGAAGAGCTCTGTTTTTTCTCTGTCCAAAGTTGTACGCTCTATCCTTGACAGCTGGGCATAGCGCTTCTCAAACTCTCTTAGCAATTCTGTGGCAGAAATTCCCATTTTAGGTTTTGTGACCCATTTCAAGAAAGTTCGTTTGGTCACTCGCTCAGAATCCTCCATGAAATATTCATCCTTTAAAGCAAGCTTGAACTCCTCCCAATTTCTGCCACCATGTGCTGTCTGCAATCCTCTTATGCGCTCTCTTATTTTAGGAACACATACCAGCTCGAAACTTCGAACCATATCCTCCTCAGTCACCCTGTTTAGCTCCATCTCCTTTATGTAATTGCGCAGGTACTTTGTGATGTCCTTCCCATCCAATTGATCCACCTTTTTCACAATTGATTGTAATGCTTTGCTCGTGGAAATTTGTCCCCTCTCAATAGCTTGTTGCTGTTGCATGTACATGGTAAACATCTGAAACATCTGCATAACTCCGGGGTCAAAATGAACCCCCTGACCCTCAAAATTCTCAGCCATAGCTTCCCTGTATATTTCACCACACTCTCACCCCAGCAGTTTCACGTCGGGTTCACCAAAAGCTGTCGTGATGTGTGCGGTATAGCCAGGAAAGTACGAGACTTCTAGCTGTGAGAGTAGGTACCAAACCTAACAAGGAAGCTCACACACAAAATTTTCCAAGGAGTATTGGACATCTCCATTTTTTTAATGACATACATGTGTCAATTCACCTCAACACATCCTTGAATTCATCCTGATGATTGCACAAAATTGTATACCAAGTGCTTGTCCCTTTTTAGGCATAGATTCACTGGCTCCTTTTTCCAAATCCTTCAAGCCAATCACATGTAGGCATAGCTTAACCTTCAAATATTTCCAACATACATGTGACCATTCACATTCCATACATCTAGTGTCATTGATTTCATCATTTCAAGATGTCCTTTATCACCTGAAAGCCTGCTTTTAAATTCTAACATCATGCAAACAAAAGATAGCATATGGCATAACTATAACATGCTCATGAATTCCAAAATTGGATCGAGTAGAAGTAGAACCAACTTCCCATGGCTTGAATGTATTTTTGATGCCTTTTTCCCACAATTCTCCAAGTTCCAAAGCCTTTAAATTTTTCTCCAAAGCCTTTTTCTCATTTTCCAAATCCTTAAGGATTTATGAGATATGCCCTTTTTCTAAATCAAAAAAAGTAGAACAAAGAAAACACTTATCTGAACGAGTGAATTTTCTTTTTGATTTTATTTTTGCTAATCTCAAAGTCGCCTCAGTACACACGCGATGGAGAAAACGTGGAAGGCAAAGTCGCCTCAGTACACACGCGATGGAGAAAACGTGGAAAGCAAAGTCGCCTCACAGTAGATAGCTTGATGGAGAAAAAAACATGAAAATGGCTGAAGCATCTCTTCATGTAGCTCTCAATTCCCTCTTCAATTCTAGCACCTACACGGTGTGAACAGTAGATATATCTTTCGTTTAAAATTAACTGGTAGATAGATGCACTCATTCTCTTTTTTTTTTTTGCAGAGTTCCCCCCCTTCTCTCTGACAAGCGCCCTTTCCCTGGTTTTTTCTCTTTTTCCCGTAAGGGAATCCGCCGCCACACACCACCTTTTGCAGCTAAAAATGCGTTTTCCCTTTCAAAATTTCCACGCTGCGCCTACCATTCCCTTCTAATACTTTCCATTGTTTTTCTTTTTATTGCCACGCAAGCTGCCCCCCTTTAATATCCCTTATTATGGTCTTCCATCAATAAGGTGTGTAATGCTCCTAACCTTGGCATTAAGGCAAGCTTCCCAATGCAAAGTAGATCATCCAATTGTATTCCCCGCATTCAATAAAGACTTCGGCACTCTAATGCCCCATTGAATCTCCATTGCTCTTGATGCCTCCATAGTTTATAATGTCATCATACCGACCATGTGATTTATAGAATCCCCCAATTGTTCACTCAAATATATCTCCATGTCTTCATAAATGCATTCCTTTGTGCATTGGCATGCCCTCATGTTTGCATTCCATAAGAGGTATTCACTAATTTGACCCATCGATACCATTAAGAAGCTACTACACATTATGCACATGGGAAGCCATTAACATCATTAACTTATCCCTTTGGTGTGCCACTCATACCATCATATATAACTGGATGTTTCTAACTTACCCATGAGCTCTGAGTAACAGCAGAACCATCACCCACCACACTCATATACAAAAACTCCTAGATCTGGCTCAGCCTCAACTCGTCTTATTGAACCTCATTTACAATATGAACATATGTACATGGCATCATATAATGACTCGTCATGGCACTTAACCCATGCATCTGGATTTGTATTTGATGGCCTCACATGCATGGTTTCACACCATAGACGTGCCATGGCACGACAACGTTCACGGGGTAAGTTTCAATTCTCTACAGAACTCTCTTTTTTGGAATTGTAGGAAGGGTGATTGGTTGTGCAAACACTATGTGTGCTGCAAAGAGGTCTTAAATTTGCCATTGGGTGTATGTATGCAAATTGAGGTCAGTGGTTGTGACAGTTTGGTATAGTATAGTACCATAGAAAATACACCAGTTTGTGCAAGAGGTCAAACAAGAGTGTTTTTTTTGGTAAATTTGTGTTGCAGACAAGATGATATCAAATGATGGAATAAACTAGATTGTTGCAGATAAGCTTGACAAGAACAACTTCCATGCTTGGAGGTTTAGATTAGCAAATTTCTTGATGGGAAAAGGTTATTGGGACTACATTGAAGGTGAACATGAGGATGCACCAGAGATACTGGAGATTAATCCAATTGCCTCAGATGTAAAAGAATTCAAGGATTGGAATCAAGGAGCAAAGAAAGTCATGTATTGGCTTTCTATTAGTATACAGGATGCCAAGTCACCTAACGAGGCATGGGATACCTTGGTGAAGCTGTATGGAACCAACACCAAGGCACGAAAGATTCCGTTGAAGAATGAGCTTCATACTATGGAGAAAAAAAATATGTTCATGAATGATTATGCCTTTAAGATCAAGGGCATTGTGGAGTCCCTTGCATAAATTGGTGTTTCTATTTGATGATGATGATAAGGTGTAAGTGTGTCTATGTGATCTTGGGCCACAATACAAGGCGCTCAAGAGGTTTATTCAGACTGGGGAGAACATTCCCAACTTCACAGATTTGGTGTCAATGCTGATCATTGAAGAGAAGAATTTGTATGAAGATCAACAATCTTCACAAAACAAAAATAGTTTAGAGTAGCAAGACTTCTACACAAGTGTAAGTAGAGGACGAGGTAGTGGTCGTGGACGTGGCCAAGGTGGTTGCCAAACAGGTAATCATAATTATGGTCAATAGTAACAACAACAGTCCTAGGATTTGCAACAACAACACACATGTGGAAGAGGCCAGTTTAGAGGCAGGGGGAGTCAACGAGGTCATGGTAATTGGCAAAGGCAACATAATGATACACGAGGCTATTTTTATTGTGGTAAGCCTAGACATGTGTAGGCAGATTGCTATAAGAAGCAGAGTGACATGCAAAATGAAAAAGTGTAGCAAAACAACTATGCATTATCTAGTAGAAATAATGAGGATAATGAGAGGTTGTTTGTTATGCAACATGTAGTTAATGCTATGTCTGGACATGATGTAGCAACATGTAAGGATGATGTATGGGTTGTTGATTCAGGTTCTTCAAACCACATGAAAAGTCATGGTCAATGGTTCAAGGAAATGAAGAGTCTTGAAAGACCAGGCTTTGTTGAAACAGGAGGATTGATACTGCTTATCTGATTGCCCATGTTAGAGATGTGCCATTGTCTATGCTGCAGGATAGTAAGGTGAAATACCTTGCAGATGTACTTCATATTTCAAACATTACAAAAAGAACCTCGTTTATGTTGACCAGATGATTGAGCAGGGTCTGTAGGTTCGGTTTAACACTGATGATTATGTAGAAGGCTTGAAAGATAAGTGTAAGTTGGTTGCAAAGGCAACAAAGTGGGAAGAATGTTTACATTGAATGTAAATATATATGAGGTGAGTGCTGCAATGTTTGCAAATGGTTCAAGAGTTGTTGCAAATACATACATTTGGCATAAGAGAATTGGGCATGTAAATGTGCAAAGAATGAAGTCTATGCAGACGAAAGAAATTGTGAGAGGTTTGTCTAAGTTTAAAGTTGAAGGTATGCAAAAAGTATGTGGAGCATGCCAATTTGGAAAGCAAACAAAGCATGTATTTCCACATGACAAAAATGTGAGCAAGAATGTACTAGATATTGTGCATTCATATGTATAGGGTCCTGCGAAGACTATGTCTATGGGTTGCTGTAGGTACTACGTAACATTCATTTTGATGAGACCACATGAGGAAAGTGTGGGTGTATTTCATGAAGGAGAAGAGTGAAGTGTTCACTCATTTTCAAAATTTCAGAGTGATGGTGGTTGAAAAACAAATAAGAAAGCATGTCAAGTGCCTAAGGTCAGATGGAGGGGAAGAATACTTCTCCAACGAGTTCTCTGAATTCTTGGCGAAAGAATGGCATTCATAGACAATTTACATGTAGATACACTCCGAAACAAAATGAAGTTGTTGAGCAAAAAAATAGGCACATTATAGAGATAGCACAAGCAATGATGGTAGAGAAGAATTTTCTACATAGCTATTGGGTTGAGGCTATGTCTACACAATAGTTTATATCATGAACACTATAGCCATACATGATGTAATGCTAGAGGAGAAGTTTACTGGCAAGAAACCTGATTTTTCTCACTTGAAAGTTTTTGGATGTATTGCATATGTGCATGTGTCAGATGAGTTGCATACTAAGCTAGATCTAAAGGTAGAAAAATGTGTGTTTATTGGGTATTATCTTGATTAAAAGGGATATAGATGATATAACCCTGCTACATGTGAATTGAGGGTAAGCAAGGATGTTGTATTTAATGAGATGAGTTACAGCTGGTATGCTACTGAAAAAGATGTTGTTGGAGTTGATGTAAGTGGAAACGTGGTTGCATAGAAGGCAAGTTAGAAATCATAGTCATTGAGTCGACCATGAGAGTCCTCATCCAATGGTTCAGTTTGATAGACCATGGAGTGGTAGGCTGCATCATAATACCAATCATGGAAATGTAGTTGGTACATCACATAAACGCAAAGAGAACGTGGTTGAGCCTCTTGGTATGCCTAATATTTCTGTAGGACATTCTCTTGTTGATGGAGAGTCTAGTGGGTTGGAGATGAGCCTTGATGACGAGCTTGGCATTTTAGTCCATGAGGACACCTGGTATGAAGAAGGCTATGGAAGCCATGAATGCAAAGTTATGAAGATCTGGAAGAGTTAAAAATCCTGTAACTCAAATTTAGGAATTTTGAAAAATATGCACAATTTTGGGACAATTCTTTGTTAGATCCAATACAATGTTTATTGTGCGATATGCAAGATTTATTATTGGATGTTATCAACAACAAGCATTTGAATAATGCGATATGATTTATGTACTATTATACATTTGTAACAAGTATATATGATGTTGGTGGGATGTAAATTTGCCTACACACACACACACACACATGCACACCAAGAATTAAGTTTGTTTACATCACATAGCCTCCAGTTGACCATCAAACACAGAAACTTTAACAAAGAAAGGATATTCAATGTAACTTTAAGTTGTAAGAAAGACTAGGTGATAGAATTAAAAAGATCACCATCTGTATTGAATCAAAATTCTTGAACAATGCCATAAATCTAAAAGCTTAAGAAAGCCTTACAATCTGAATAATGATTGAACTATGAGCTTGGTAGCTTCATACAACATTGCTAAAAGATTACGAAACTAGTTGCCCATGTGCTAACAAATCATTCTTGCTCAACTACACTGACGTGTGATGGTGCCTCACTTTCATGTTGATTCAATTGATTCTATTGTTACTGTCATTAAGATTTACTTTTTGTTTTGTTGTTTCTAACACCACACCCTTTAGAGATCTCTCATTTCTAAGGTTCCTTTTTAAGTGATATTTAGAATTCTTTTGGCAAATTAAATAAAGCCCATGTTTTTACTTCAATGTCTCAAAGTGGAGATAGTATTTAGCATTATCTTCTTCATATGAAAGGTGTTGTATAATCTCAATTAAGTTTAGTGTCATGTTTCCCTTGTCCTTCCAATATTGTTGCATTGACGTATGTATCTATATAACTACAAACAAATACGCCAAATAGTTGTGTCAAGATATAATCTAATGGCACAAAGAGTGCACCAACAAATAGATGTTAGCTCAAACTACACAAAAATACCGAGTTTCCAACCAATCCTATCAGAAATGGGACTCGAATAATTCCCAAAATTCCTAAATTTGTCTTCTATGCAGAGGTTGACTTATGATCATTATGTGCACATCACTATGCTTATATGGCAGAAGTTGTGTAGGTTATAGAACCCACATGTTTTGATAAGGAAATATGTGTTGGGAGAAAGCTATGGAAGAGGAGATGGATGCATTGTATGGAAATGAGACTTGGGATTTGGTATTATTACTTGAAGTAAGAAAGCTATTGGTTGTAAGTGGGTACATAAGGTGAAACATAACAGTGATGGTAGCATAAGCAGGTACAAGTCTAGATTGGTAGCCAAAGGATATGCGCAAATACATGGGATTGATTATGAGGAGACATTTTTCCCAATTGGAAAGATGGCTGGTTTTTACATCAGATGGATGTAAAAAAATGTGTTCTTACATGGTGACTTGCAAGAAGAAGTGTATATGGATTAGCCACCTGGCTTTGAGGATACAGGTCACCCAGAAGAGTATGTATGTAAGCTTCGTAAGGCTTTGTATGGGCTGAATCAAGCTCCACAAGCATGGCATGACAAGATCGCTAAGTATCTTATCACTATTGGTTTTTATATGGCAGATGTAGATTACTCTTTGTATGTGCCACCCAAGAGTGATAAGGGTATTGTGATCATCACCATTTATGTAGATGATCTTATTGTTGGGGGTGATAACTTTGATGAGATTGAGCATGTGAAAAGTCTTCTCAAAAGAAAGTTTGAGATAAAGGATTTGGGAGATTTGCGCTATTTTTTGGGAATAGAGGTCATTCACAAACTTGAGGGTATCGGCTGTCACAGAGATAGTATGTATTAGACATGTTGTCCAAGGATGGAATGTCTGATTGTAAGTCAATCTCGATGCCATTAGATCAAAATGGCAAGCTTAGTGCGGATGCAGGTTATGTGTTGGAGGATTCCACTATGTACATAAAGATTGTGGGGAGTTTGATCTATGTCACAAGATCAACAAGCTAAATTTAAGTTACATTGTTGGCTTAGAGAGCCAGTATATGCAGGTTCCACGCAAACCACATCTTGACAGTGTGCGACGCACACTTTGGTATTTGAGGGCCACTGTTGATTATGCATTGTTTTATGTAGCAAGTGTACCATTGGAGTTATATGAGTACACACAGATGCAGATTGGGCAGGTAGCATCTCAGACAGGAGATCTACCAGTGGATTTATGTTTTCATTGGGGAGTGCTACTATGACATGGAGTAGCAAGAAGCAGCCCACATTTTCCTTGTTGATTGAGTATAGAGGCAGAGTACAGAGGAGGTGTGGTGGCAGCATGTGAGGTAGCTTGGTTACGCAAGCTACTTTGCTGCTTTGGGGCTGCATGTGGAGAGAAAGGTTGTCATATATTGTGACAATCTTAGTAGTATACAGTTGGCTAAGAACCCAGTTTTCCATGCGCAGATGAAACACATTGAGGTAAATTACCACTTCATCAGGGAGAGAGTCTTTGGAGGAAACATCAACTTGGCCTACGTTAGCACTCACACAGGATCAGGTCGCTGACATCTTCACGAAGGCCTTGGGAGCTGAGAAGCTCTATAGATTTGGAGATATGCTTGGAGTTCATGAGTTGGATTTGAGCTTGAGGGGGAGTGTTGAGATGTCAAGCTCAACATGAGCTGACACTCACGAGGCACCTGCATGACCTTTCGACACTTACATCACTGGAGGGTCTGGTAGCTGGCACCGACATATGTTCGCCAGAGATTCTATAGCTAGACTACGCCACCTAGTCCACACCTACCCACTCCACTTACTGTGTTCACATTATGGACCATTTGTATATACTCTATTATGTGTTACTCACTTTATCTTCTTTGTAGACATATTTTGTTATGTTGTGAAGAAGAAGAAGAATTTTTAGCCTCTCACCTTGTGTGTTCTCTTCTAGGGTTTGTGTGAGTGTGTGTGTGCTTGCAAGAGCTCAAGCTCTATTCTCCCTTACATCTTTTGAAGGTTGTGGTGGAGGTTCCGCTATGTGCTGTTATGGTGGTGCTTGTAAATATAGAATCTGAGGTGCGCTCCCCTCACTTGTAGAGCCTCCTTGACCTCCTCCTACTTCTTGGACTTCCTCTTGTGTTGGAAGGGGACCCATACTGGTAGGGAGGGTCTTCCTAGCACGTTGTCCTCGACAAAGGTTGAATATTTTAACCTTACTCCATGGTGGAGGACTCTGCTCCTTCTCCTATCAGTTAATGATTCTATGTTGTTGGTATTGCGAGGATGCTTTCTACTACCAGTAGCCACATTGGCAAGACGAGGAGGTACTTTACGTGTGCAATATTCTTTGTTCGAGCCATGGGTGAGAAAGTGAGGAGTGTGAAAGTGAAATGACAAAAATGGGGCCACAGAATGTTACTCTAGGTACTTCAAAATTAGGTCAAATTTTAAAAATGACAATTTAGTGTGAAACCAAAAAAATTGAATGTCCTTTATAATTTAATGTTGTTTCACCCAAAATTTACCATTTCTAACCATTATAGCACACCATGCAACATGGCGTATTGGCCCACTATTTTGGTTCCATTTAGCCTTATTTGTCTTCTTCATGTGGAGTTGGACTGATTTTGCAATTTGAGATGCCTTTGCTTTCTCCTTTAATGTGTATCGAAAAAACTAATCAAACATTTCAATGAGGTAATTTGTTTGTTTCACCCCTCCACCATGACAAGTGTTCTAGAAATAGATTCCCTTTGCCCTATAATATGACTTCTCCATCCCTTGGGTGCTCTACATGTCGAGGGAACCATATGTTTCCAAGTAATATAATCCATGATCATAAACAATATGTTGGAAACAAGCAATTGCGTGAGTGATTATAAATACATATAGATTGTAACAACTTGATAATAACAAAAAAGTACCATGTAATGGGTGATTGATGTTTTCCCCCAACTGTCAATGACCAATTAAGTAAACTCAATGAGTATTGTCTTGAATATGCTTCGTTGTTCAACGTTGGTAGTACTCAACAGCATAATCAACACCATCTTGTCAAAACAAGCCTAAACCTTTGCTCGCTTATTATGAAGACTTGCATCCTTGTCACAATTAGTCGTACACTTGCATAACTCTTTCCACAACTCTTATCTTTCTTTGGAGTTTTTCCCCAACATGTTGTGCAAAAATCGCTCCACTCATTGATACGTTTTGTGCCATAACGTGATTATCTCCAGACATATTTGCATCCTTCACTATTTTGGCATTGCCTCCATGCACCCCAGTCAATGTGCAGTTTGAGCAACTTATCAAATATTCTCATCATGGCATGTAATGTGTACAAGTGATTTTTTTCACATGGGGATGAAATAATGAGATTCCATGTAGGATCCTTTGCATCCCTGTCTAGCAATGCTTCCAAGTTGCATGACTACAAAGGTATCCACACCTCGAACTTCAAGTTATTCACCATGTATTTGTTGCTTGATGACCTCAACAATCCAATAACATATTTAAAGCATCCAATCTAGCATTTCATGGTTCTCCTTTGGCACCTCAAAAGCTCCTAACCACCAATTGTCTTTTTCAGATTGAACACTAAAAGAAGGCATCTTGTCCTTGTCCTTTGCATGTGCCATTGCCTCATTTATGAGTGTAAGTAAGTCCCATTATTTCCAATCTGCACCCTTTTATAATTTGACACTCATCTAACTTCAATATGAAAGCAACACAATGCGATTAGATATACGTGCTATTTGCTTTTTCACCCATGAATAAGAAAGTTTAATTCATACTAACCTTGATGAGATACTTTATAAAGTTTGATCATTTCATGTTGAATTCTCTTTAAATCGATGAAAATGTTGTTGAAGGCATTGTAATCTACTTTGATATCACCCTTTGATTTGTCCTTCAATACTTTTGTTTCCTCCACATGGAAATACTCACCGACAAGTGATCTTACATGTGCATTGTTTGTCTTCTTTGCCAATGCAACTTTGTACAGAGGTGGAAGTAAGTGGCTTTTGATCCCTTACTTGTGAAGAGCCTCCTTTGTGATGGCATGGATGGATTCATAGCCTTTGCAACTTATACCTGCTTCATCACAAGCACTTTGAATATCATTTGCACTCAAAATCCCCTCAATGTCCTTCACGATATCTTTTGTCAAAACATCATGAAATCCCTTGTAATTGGAGTCACAAACAATAGCCAACAAGTCCTGCTTCCTAATGCAAGCTTTCAAAAAACTCTAGGTATGTGTTTGTGAATTCCCCATTAATGCATAAATCATAAAGTTTTTAAAATATAAACGTTGAAGAAAAGTGTTAGTTGTAGAACTCTTATTAAAATTATTTAACACTCATTTTTTTAAATCACCTTATGGCCATGATTTGCATTTTCCTAGCACCACCACCTCTTACAAGCCTATCAATTTCTGATAGCTCTCTTTAGTGTTTCCTTGCACCAACTTGGGTTTTCTTCAAATGATCTAATTTGAGTCTAAGCTTATTTAATTCTTTCTCTTGTTCCTTGATTTGTATCTCCTGGCCTTTATTCTTATTCTCTAGATTTTGCACTTATTTTGTTAAATCTTCAATATTTGATTGAAGATGCATATTTGATGTGTATATCTTGCATGAAAGCCCCACCACAGACTGTCAGACATTTACAATATCCAAGAAGCCCATTTTTCCCATCACTAATGTGACGTACTAAACTAGTCAGATCAATGAATGGTGGGTTATCTGAGGTTAATGGGTCACGTGGATAGAGCGCACCATCAACCCATAAGTCTACATGTTTCTTTCCCTGAGCCCTAAGTAAAGAAGTGGATGCATTATCCAATGGTTGTCTTACGTAAGGACGTTTCATTGATGCATATTCCTCATCTACATAAATATGAAGATCTATCTTACATTTTCTTGTGTTAGTAATATCTTCTAAAGGAGGCATGGTTTAAACTAAGGTTAGCAATGAAAGAAGGATTATAATAAGATGAAATGATGATAAAAAGAAAATGAGAACGGTTATTGTTGAAAATGACCTTCAAAAGGTACTTTCGAGGGTAATATATGATTGAGGGACCCTTTTTGATTAAAAAATGTTCAAATTTGAACAGTTTAAAAAACCCTAATTTTAGGGTCCATTATATCTACGTTTTTCATATTTGGGGAAGAGAGAAGTGTGGGACCACATATAAATGCATGAGATATGATGGAAAAGGTATGGGGCTTGAAGAGGTAGTTATTGACTAAAAGTGACCTTGAAAATGTACTTTTGGAGGTTACATATGATTAAGGAGCCCTTATTTGATTTAAAAATGTTAAAATTTAAAATTTTCAAAAAAAAACCCTAATTTTAGGGTCTCTTTTATCCACGTTTTTCAAATTTGGGAAATAGAGAAGTGTGGGACCACATAAAAAAGGCAAGTGGTCCAAGGAATCTCATACATAAAAATTTAAAAAATGAGAATGGAATCTAGAAATAGTGGTAACTTTTCTAAAAAGTAAGCAAACCCTAGAGTAAGAATAGGAGAGGATCTAGAAGTTACTAGTCTAAAAAGGGACCCAAAAGTAGAGTATTCATTAGCTTCTCCCCTATTATAGAAACAAGTTTAGCATTCTAAACCCAAAATATTAGCAACTTAAGCTAATCTTTACAAGGCCCTTTTTTTAGTTCATATTTCCCCTAATGTAGGACCTTGATGGTGTACTGCTGCATGGATGGTGGCATGCTCTTCTTCGACCATTTCTAAAGTTGGTTCTTCATTTATAACATAAGCACGGGAAGCTTCTCCATGACCTCTACCACATCCACCACCTTTGCACCTTGGCGGATAGGGATTCCACGACCCTGATTTGCTCGACCACTTTGAGGAAAAGATGTTTTGAGCTTGGAGCAATTGACTTTAAAATTTATGGGCTCATTGCAATGGAAACGCACAAGGGCCTCCCTAGTAGAATTAGTATATGTGCGGGGAACAAAGAGGTTCTTTGCCCAACCTCGACTATAGTTGGTAGCATACTAGTCCTTAGGGTTTGATTCAGGGTGAGATCTCTTCTAGGATCTAGCTTTGCCAAACTTCATCTCCTTCACAAGTGGTTTGGCTCGTATGAGAGAATCTTGCAATGTTCTCAGCCTCATTGCTTCGAGGCAGAAATCCCAAGGTTCATTCAAGCCTTGGCAGAAGCGAGATACCTTCTGGGAGGTAGTGATGGGTGGGGAATAATTCTAGAGAGTGATGAACTTATAGTCCTCCAGAGCTAAGCTGAGCTGCTTGATGCTAAAGAACTCATTCATCTTGATACACTCATGATATGATACACTCATGATATGGGGGAAGATACAGCTTGTTTGATGTCATCCCAGGTTTGGGAGTGTTCATACTCCTATGAGAGAATCTTGCAATGTACTCAACCTCATTGCTTTGAGGCTTTAGTCTTATTCATCATAAAATAAACTTCTACGCTTAAAATACATTTACGAATAAAATTAGTAATTGACCTAGACTACCTGGAAAGATTCCCCTCCAAATATTGAAAATATAAACCTTTTTTTGTATTGGATAGAAATTTACAATTTGATTCTCATAAAAGACTAAAAGTTTCTTAAATTTTAAATAACTAAAAGTAAATCAAAGAACTACCTTCAAAATATATCAATTTTTTTATACTTGAATCATCTATAAAATAGCTATGTCTATACAATGCTTAATTTTTTTATTGACACACAAATAGCAGCTTCTAAATAAACAAACATTTGTGTGATGATGTGGCATGTTTAAGATTTAAAATACTTAAACATACATGGCAAGCTAGAAAAATAATTTATTAGTTTCTTTGAAAAAAATCAAGTGATTTAGTTAGAAAATTTTTAGTTAATTAAATTGTAAAGCTTGTGTAATGTTATATTCTTTTATACGATAAAGCTTAATATTTTAAGAATTAATATTGCAAGGCAAGCGTCTATTTGCTCTTTTGCAAGCTCTTCTCTCAAAGAGAAAAAAAGAAAATATTTATATACCTATAATATCTTGTGCCAATCATGTGTCTTGAGACCATAAATTATTCATCTCCTTTCTTTTTGGTCTTTGGCATACGACTTATGCATACGGCTTATGCATAGGTTGTATGCATAAGGCCATATGCATACGGCCTACACATAAGCTTATGCATACGGCCTATGCATAGTGTAAAATTCCTCCCCACCCTCTCAAGAAGTCCAGTATCTTCTCCTATAATCAAATCCCTCTTCAGAAATATAAAAGATCTTGTTTCTACCTAGAGAGAGAAAATCTTCTAGAGAGAGGTGATTTAGTTTTTAAATATTTTTGGATGGAAAAATATCTCATCTTATTAAAACAAATTCCCCCAAAACAGAAGTTCAAAAAAAATTTCAGAAGGTCCATTAGAAATAAATTATAATCTATTCAAAAGACCTTATCCTAAGGGTCTAGATTTTCTAAAAATTTTAAATTAAGGTTCCTATGGACCAATAAGATTAATCCAAATGTAGGGAGGAGGTAAATTGAAGAAATAAAGAAAATCCCCCCAAAAATGAGTAAATACTCACATAAGATGAAGAGTATGAAGAGTGGACTAAGGACCAAAGGAAATACTAAAAAAATGAAATTTTGACACCTCAGAGTGGGGATTCCCCCTCATGAGGTAGGTGACTTTTTTCCATCATTGCTTTTGAATTTTAAATCAATAAAATTAGATATTTCATCTCTTCTCTCTCCTAATTCAAAACTGGATCCAAAAAGTGAACTAAACTGACCCAAAAATGGTAAAAAATTGACCAAACTGATCTAGAAAATTCTAGAATCAATTTGCTTGGTTAGAAAGCTCACTTTTTCCTATAAATAGAAGCCTCTTCCTTTGTAGAAGCTTAATAGTGTTTTATGCATTATTACTCTACTCCTCCCCAGAGCCAAAAACAGTGAAATTATTGATAATTCATTAGTTTTTGACCATTTCCTCTTCAAAAGAATTGGTGCCCACTCTTGTTGCAAACAAGAGTAGATCCCTCAAACCATCAGGCCAAAGGAAAGCTCACAAAAATTCATGTAAGCTAGAAATCCTACTTTTTCTTTATTTCATTTAATGGTTTTCTAATTTTTATTTTCTTTAAAATGAAAAATGATGTTATGTCTTGTTGGAAAGACTTTCCCCCTCTCTTCATTCTTGAATTTATCCTTTCTTTATCCTAGATATGTAATCAAATTGTTAGAATTAAACTTTTCATATTATTTCTCTTTAAAAAGTGGAAATTGATTAGTTTAGAATGCTTTAAACCATTTGGGATAATTTCTAAGTAATTTGAGAATGAAAAAAATTGAAAAATGGTCAGCCATACAAAGGAGGTTATGGCAAAATTTTCTTAAATTTTGTGAAATAAGTTTTATCTTTCAAAAAGAGTAATCCCCACCGTTTGTGTATTCTAAAAGTGTTATTTTCATTCTAGACATAGAAAAATGCATATTAGAAATATTTTTATTATAAAAGTGTTATTTCCATTAGAATTAATTTCTATGTATAGAAAGATGCATATTGGAGAATTGTTTTTATTCTAAAAGTGTTACTTTCATCAAAATTGATTTTTATGCATAAATAGATGCATTAAAAAAATAATTATAAAAGTGTTACTTTCATCAAAATTGATTTTTATGCATAAAAGATTTTTTTATTATAAATGTGTTACTTTCATCAAAATTGATTTTTATGCATAAAAGAAATTTTTTTATTATAAAAGTGTTACTTTCATCAAAATGAATTTTTATGCATAAATAGATGCGTAAAAGAACTATTTTTTATTATAAAAGTGTTACTTTCATCAAAATTGATTTTTATGCATAGATCGATGCATAAAAGAATTTTTTTATTATAAAAGTGTTACTTTCATCAAAATTGATTTTTATGCATAGATAGATGCATAAAAGAAAATTTTTTATTCTAAAAGTGTTACTTTCATCAAAATTGATTTTTATGCATAGATAGATGCATAAAATAATTTTTATTATTATAAAAGTGTTACTTTTATCATTGATTTTTATGCATAAATAGATATATAAAAGGATTTTCTTTTATATAAAAGTGTTATTTCCATAGAAGTTGGATTTTATGCATAAACAGATGCATACAGAATTTTTTATCAAAATAAGAGTTCTCTTTAATCCTATGTTTAAATCCCATGAATATTGGGAAATGAATAAGTAAATACTCAGTGAGAAAAAATTCTACTGTTTCATATTCTCTAGGATGGTAATGAGAAAACTCAGAAAAACTATCGAAGTTGGAATTTTAGTACATAAATGATTAAATTATTCCTCATAGGAATTCGTGATTAGTTTAGAAATCAGTTAAGCAAATATTCAATGAGAATGAAATTCAGAATAATAGTAATTGAAATCTCACCCCCTTTCGAGAAATGTAGTTCAGGAAGTACCTACCCAGAATCAGACTTTGACCAAGACCAACCTCTTCGTGAGTTTTCAAGGAAAAACGATGTGACCAGTTTAAGAAAATACACTCAACAAATCACTTACCGAATCTGAAACTAAGTTGAGACCCTTTGATTTTGATCTGAGGATCAAGGTTACAGAATTCGAGGAATTCTATTTGGAATTCAGACTTGCGATGAGAAAGGCTTGAGATATGGATTTAAGATATACTCATTGTATTCAAAAGAAACTCAAAATTGAAAACTTGCATAGAAACCCTGTTTTCTTAAAGGACTGTCTTACGCCAAAATGCTAGAGGGAGCATTTGGTATATGTGTTTTTCTAAGGGAAGTTCGGTTTGCAACAGTTGGGGCAGGGAGTGTTCAAAGGATGGCTCAAGCGGCAAAAACCTACCCAGGTCTTGACCAGCCTTGGTATGGTGAAAAATGGTGTGCTTCCGATATGATGAGCGAGGGCCGACAAAGCAATCCCTGAGTGAAGTGCCAAGACACCTAAGGAGGATCCTGAAGGGTTCTGACCAGGCGATGCACGGGCTCATGGTGCGTAGGACACCCATGCGTATATCGTGGAAGATATATATGTATGATGATGAAAAATTATTGTAATCTATTACTGGATCTCGTTGCTAACCAGCTGGTCTCGACAGAGAGTCCAGAGCTATACTTGTTTTTGAGAAACAAGGAACTCGATGGAAATTTTGAGTTATGATATCTGTAACCAAGAATTGTTTGTCAATAGATTGTTTTATAAGTTAAACTTTAAAGAGGAGTGTGTGCGTATCTGTATTCTAAAGCAAAAGTTAAGAAAGGCATTCAATTATGGGTGGGTGAGTACTTGTCTGGTTCTACCAATTCCAGTGGTTGGGCGGTGGCTAACCCATGGGCCGGAGTTTTAATAATAAAATTGATTAATAGGAATATGCTTAGAACTCAAGTAGTTAAATAAAAGCCTGAAGACTTCTCTAATGAATAGATCAATGGCTGTGCCTGATTCAATTAGGAAAAAAGCTTTGATCCCTTCAAGTTAAGTCTATAATAGTTTCCCTTCTATCTGGTTTATTCAGATGAAGGTTAGTTTAGTATCTTGACTTCGTTAGAAAAATTCGTTATAAGAAAATAAAAATGGTGGAATCCTCCCCGTTTTTTGGGCATGGAAAATTTTCTTGGTTTTGATTTTCGAAATAACCACCAGCTTAGTCTCGTGCTGCTCAGACATTCGAGAGCAAGGCCCCGAGTGGGAAACCTTGCCCCGTGCATGAGGGAGCTGCTTTCGCTATGCGGCCAGCTACCGAGAATCTAGTGTGCAGAGGGAGCAGTGGGATCTCACAGATGGTATCAGAGTCTATTGTAAATTTACGACATAACAGTAACAAAAATTGTTTAAAATTTTAAAGTAAATCTGGGAAATAATGTTTTCGCTTGTTAATATTATGTTGAATGAACTTCAAAAATTGAAAACTCATAAATTAAATTGAAAATTTATAGATGGATACCTTGAATCTATCTGGCATTCCTGAACTCTCCAGAGTCAGGATGTGATAGCCTTTGCATTCGAGCACCTCGTCAACTCTGCTACGACCCGAGTAAGCAGAGTGAGGCTCGCATGTCATTTTGAGAGTCTTTACTTTCTTGATCGTGTAGAGTTATGTTAGTATATGTGGTTCTTTGGAGGATGATGTATTAATATCAGTACCAATCAGCGTCAGAGGCTCAGGCAAAATATTTCCTTAGCCATGATTTTGATAAGGCTAGGGTTTGTTCAGCATGTACAACTCTTTAATCATTCACCCAAGAACTTCAGAATTTCATGCCGAGTTTTTAAGCTTCTTACCCACTTTATCCCTAGAAGTAGAATTACATCACCTCTTTCTGTAATGAATCGTGTGTACCATGGCATGTCTCCTTCGCAGTTTCGCTTCTTTATGCGTACGCGATTGAGGCAGTGACTTTGGAGTCGTGATGCTCTATGTATATATCGAAAACTTTTGATAATAAATGAGGTTTTGCAAAAAAAAAATACTTTCATGATTGTGAATATGGTTAATCTTGTTCAAGAAGTATGATGAAATAATTATCTGTTTAAAGATAAATCTTAAAAATTAAATAATCATAAATCTATTATCAAAGTTAAGCTGACAAAAATCTCGTTTCGTCAGAGTCATGAGGTGCGCGGCCCATGCAAGGCAACCGGATCCTCTAACCGATGACGAAGAGTTAGATCCGGATGTCGAAAAGCACTGCACAGATCCCAACCTGGTCCCTTCAAGGGTGAAGGGGAGCAGTTAGGTGAAGTAGTGGAAAAGTGGATTGAGACTATGGAAGAGTACTTTGATGTAACTGGCTACAATGAGAGAAGCAAGATGGCTCTCACCAGGTTAAAGATTGTGTGGAAACGGCCAGGGTTGCTTGGAGGAATCACTGCGAGACTAACCGTCTCAACCGGAATACCCACCTCAGAAAGAGGTTTTGTCCTCCGGACTTCCTTGAAACTAAAATGAATGAGTTCTTGGAACTAAAGCAGGATAGCCGGACAATTGAAGAGTACCATCAAGCTTTTGCCCTTCTCCTCAAATATTCTCCACGATTGGATGAAGAGTAGCTGATGCCCAGGTTCATTTGAGGAATGATTGGACACCTTAGTAAAGAATGCCAAACTTGTCTCAATGGCCGAAGAAATAAGAATGGCAAAGGACTTTGCGAAAGCCTTTGTAGTTAAGGTCCCGCCAAAGCCTGCACCATCTAATTTTAAAAGATTCCAAACCCCGGGAAGTACTTCAAACTTTCCACCCCCAAAGAGGCAGCAAGGCCCAATTCAGAATCAGGATGTGGGAAGATTCAGAAGTGAAGGAAGACCCTTCCCCCAGAACACTTTCTTAGCAACCCCACCTCTTTCAAGGATTCAGAGGGACGAGCTCAGAAGTGAGAATCGGTGTTTTGGATGCCAGGGTTTTGGTCATCACCAGCTGAAAGACTGCCTGAGTCCTGCCATGTCAAGGGGGCACGGAAGTCAAGGACCCAGAGTGCACAGACCAATCCCTTTGTATCACTCAAATCAAGGTCCATCTTGCCCAAATCAGGGAAATCCCAAGAGAACTCTAGCTTAGCCATCTGCCTCTGTCCAGAGTAGCCTCAGAACTCCTTCCCAGAACTGGGGCAACCAAAGAGAAAGAGTTCTGCCTCAGACTGTACTAGCTAGAGAAATCACAATAGCTGAGGTAGTGGAAGAGGAAAGAGGATAGATTTATGCTGCAATTGAAAACCAAGGGCCAAATCGCCAATTCTCAGTCATCCATACTCCAGCTGAGTATTAGGGTAAGCCTTTTAAGCTTTTGATTGATTCAAGTAGCACTACTCATTCTTTCATTTTCCCAGGATGCTTGCATAAGCTGGTCTTAGAACAGAAATCAAGGAAACCTATGCAAGTTGAATTGGCCAGTGGGAAGATTCTTTTCACTCACCTTGAGACAGATCGTATTCAGTTTAATCTAGATGGGAATTTAATTGACTGTCAGTTTAGAGTTATACCTTTGGGAGTTTTTGACGGGATCTTTGGAATGGATTGGCTCCACAAAAATCAAGCTCACATTCATTGTCATAATGGAACCATTTCCTTCCGTGACCTTCATGGAAATAAAGTTCAAGGAACCGGAATTTCAGGATCCCCAAGTCTGCAATTAGTAAAAGCTTCTAAGTTACTAAAAGGACTTAGAAAGAAGCAACTTATTTATGTTGTCAAAATGAATCCAGTAGACTCAAAGTTAAAAGCTAAAGAACCTGAATGGTTAAGTGATTATGATGATTTATGCCAGTTCCTGAAGCCATCGAACTCAAGGAACAGCTTAGAGAGCTGTTAGAACAAGGGTTTGTAAGACCCAGTGTTTCACCTTGAGGTGCACCAGTTCTCTTTCAGAAAAAGAAAGATGCAACGTGTCAGGCGTTTTTCTGAGAGGTCTTTTTGGTCAGTGTATATATGGTGTGCATGGCAGTTGTGAAGGATTTGCTTTGAAATGCGTCTTCAGGTGTTCAGGGTGAACAATTTGGTGTTGAGCGTGTTGCAGGCCTGCCCGGAGTGAGGTCAGATGCAGGTGGTTTCAGCTATTCGTCGATGGCCTTGAAGTGTGTGGGCGTCCCAAAAGAAAAAGTGGGCATTCGTGTTTGAAGGTGTGTGGAGCATGGAGCAATTAATATTAATAGGCCAAGGTGGCCTTTAGTTTGTGTGTGAAAAGGTATTGGGTGTGGCCATCCATTAGAAGAGGAAAGAAATAATAAAAAAATTAAATAAGGAAAACGTGGCTAATTGGTGTAAAGGCCACATGTGGAGCTTGGAGCTGCCGCCAGCGCATACTCTAGAAGATGGCGAAGCTGGCGTCAGAGGCGAAGTCGGCAACGTGCAAGAAAAAGGCGAGAGACTGTATTGTATAATGGGGGGCTCTTGGGTGCAACTAGAGGGTTGCAGAGTGAAGCGCAGCCAGGTGAGCGCTGTGGCGTGGCTGAAGCACCGGCGGGTGCTGGCAAGGACAAAAGGTGGCGACTGGGCTACGCCATGCTGCAACAAGGGTTGGTGGTGGGCCTCCCTGGTGAAGAATAAGTGTGGATGCCTTCGTGCTTGAGGACGGGCTAGTGTAGCGATTGGAGACGCCGATTGGATTAAGGCGTGGCAGGTGAGCTGCAGCAGCTGAGGCAGGCAGGCTGACCACGTAAGCAGAGAAGCAAGGTTGGTGCGCAGTAGGCTGGCTGGCGAGGATAGATGCGGGCTCCCCGTGTGAAGAGGTGAGGCGTGGCTGGCGTGGCCTAATCGCCTTGGGGTGTGGCTGGTGTAGAGGTCGTCTATGTGAGCAAGACTGGCGCAGCCGGCTCTCGTGAGTGGATAGAGCCAAGGGAAACAGCTGCAGCGCAGACACATAAGGCGACAGAGAGGACCAGCGTGCAGCTCTGCTGATGGCCAGTGGGGTAGTAGGTGGCGCATGAGGCAACAAAGAAGGCTGCTGGTTGACGAGCTGGAGGTGCTGGACAAAGGGCAGATTGGCTGGTGTGGGCCGCCTAGGAGACAGGACAGTGTGGACAGAGTGGGTGCTGAGTGAAGCAAAGAGACAGGTGTTGCTCCTTGGTGGTGGGCCGGTAGCAAGGGAGATAAGCTGCCTGGGTTTGTTGCGAGCTGACAGAGGATCAGCACAGAGAGAGAGAGAGAGATGATGGTCGGGCTGCTGTCTGCTGACGACACATGCAGAGGTGATGGGCTGCAGAGGACTCGAGGGTTAGCTGGTGTGGGCGCCTTCTGGAGTGAGAGTGGCCGGGTTCATTCTGGTGTGATTGGTACAGCAGGCAGGCGAGTTATCGTGGTGATCGGGGATGTGGTGTATCCTCGGCAGTGACAGGTCTGAGTGTGTGTTTGTAAGTGGTGTGAGTAAAGCTTCTGTGTCAGGAGAAGCTTGTATGAAGTGTTGATTTGGGAATATATTGCTGGGTGTTTATCTTTGTCTATGGTGCCCCTGTTTGGTGCTGTCTGTCTGGCGTGGGTTGGGTGGTGAAGTGCGAGAATTGTTCCAGCCGGTGGCTGGTGGTGCCCCTGTTCATGTGTGTTATTCCAAGTTTGCGAGGTGGAAGGGCTATAGAGGCAGGTTCTTTCTTCTTTTTTTCACCTCACATCCTTCTGGTGCCCCCACTGAGGAGTGGCTCTTTCTGGTATTATTTGACTGAGGATTGCTCAAGTGTCTCTTACGAGGGTGTATGCCCCCCAGAGTAGGAGATTGAAGGAAGGTGTTTTTTGCTTTTTAACCCACTGAGGATTGCTCAAGGATTGTTTGACTGAGGACAGCTCTGGCATTGTTCTTTGCCTAGAAGGGCGTGTGTTTCGCTGAGGAGAGCTCAGGGATTGGTACAGGTTATCATGATGTGGTCTTATCCGGAGTTTCATGGCAGGAAGGGAGAAGATGTGTGTGACTTCTTGGAGCAGATGGAGCTGGCATGCATTAGCAATCATGTGACGGATGAAGAGCAGGTTCTGAAGCTGATAAAGATTTTCTTGAAGGGAGATGCCCGAAGCTGGCTTAAGGGTTTTGAAGCACAGGATGCTGGTGTCTTGACCTTAGACAGGTTGAAAGAAGGGCTTTTGGAGCGATTTCAGCAAGTGGAGGATTCTAGTGTGTTTTGGCAGGAGATGAGCGTCTTGAAGCAGGGACATGGGCAATCATTGGATGATTTTATCCAGGTATTTACATGTTTGTGGAGTAAGTGGTGTATGACATTAAAGCAGGAAGTTCCTCCTATGTTTCTGAAGAAGAGCTTGTTTATTGATGGTTTGCTACCCCATTTGAGGGTCAGAGTTGAGTTGAAAAATCCCAGGTCATTTGATGATGCTGTTAGGGTTGCTAGGGAAAAGGAAGGCAAGGTTTTGAAGCAGATGGAGATGGGTATATATCCGTATGAAGGTGTTGTGTCTGCGAGGGATAAGCAGGTAAATTTGGTTGAGGTGGATAAGAGTCCTATGGAAAGCTTAATTAGACAGGAGCCTCAAAGGCCGATACAGGTGCAAAGGGGTATGTTCTATTTGCCTTCTGATTTTTTTCCAAAGTTTGAAAAGCATGTACAGGTGGATGAGAAGCAGGTGAAGGAGCAAAGTGAAGATAAGAAGTTGCCAGTGGATTCTTCTTTGGATTTGGGCGTGGCTGTTCATGACAACGAGTTGAAAGGCTCTATTGAAGATCAATTGCATTTGGATGTACAGGGAAGTAACGAGGATGATGCCTTGGGATTGGCTGATGATAAGAAGGAAGAGGAGCTGGATACAGGATGCCTTAAGGAAGATTGTTTGCCAGATTCTACAAGGGAGGAGGATGGGGTAGAGACTTCTGATGAAGTGAAGATGGCTTGTGATGCGGATGTGGAGAGCGTGGAGGAAGATCCTATCATCTTGGATTTTCCTGGACAGCTGGATGGTGATATGGTACCTGCGATGAAAGGTATGGATGTTTGTCCATTAGATGCAATATATGCTGGGGAGTCTTTGGACGTGATACCAGGGGGGTTGGCAACACTGAAAAAGGTATGCATGAAGATTTGGCTGATGAAGAGCGTTGTGATGTGAGTATTGTGCTTGAGGATGATATCTGGGAAGTTGCTAGCCTAGATGAACAGGAGCCAGAAGTGGAGATGGATGCTGATATGGTTGAGAGTGTGGCAAAGGCTTCTTTGCGGATTGCTGAAATGCTAAAGGCAAAGTCCCTGGAAGACAAGGATTCTAAACTAGTTGAGCTGTGTGGTTGTGATGAGATGCCTGAAGTACAAGAGCTAGAAGTGCTTGTAGACATTGTGGATGGAGAGGATGTGGATTTTGGTGTGCATAAAGGTCAAGATGCTGAAACCTGGCCTTCAAAGGTGTTGATGGATGGGATGCTAGATGCTGGAATGCCACGGGTTTTAAAGAAAGGGAGGTTGGTTGTGGGTGAAGTGCATGGAAATGATTTGGTGGTGCATATGATGGATGTTTGGTATGCAGTGATGCAGCCATGGTGTTTCAAGGATGCAGGGGAATGGGATGTTGAATTGTTGTTTCCTTTTGATCCTGGTGGATAACTATCGGACTATGTTGAATGCTGCTGAGCATGAATGCTCTAGCAAATGGGGGGGTTGGCAAAGTATGTCATGCGTTTTTCTGAGAGGTCTTTTTGGTCAGTGTATATATGGTGTGCATGGCAGTTGTGAAGGATTTGCTTTGAAATGCGTCTTCAGGTGTTCAGGGTGAACAATTTGGTGTTGAGCGTGTTGCAGGCCTGCCCGGAGTGAGGTCAGATGCAGGTGGTTTCAGCTATTCTTCGATGGCCTTGAAGTGTGTGGGCGTCCCAAAAGAAAAAGTGGGCATTCGAAGCTGTTTGAAGGTGTGTGGAGCATGGAGCAATTAATATTAATAGGCCAAGGTGGCCTTTAGTTTGTGTGTGAAAAGGTATTGGGTGTGGCCATCCATTAGAAGAGGAAAGAAATAATAAAAAAATTAAATAAGGAAAACGTGGCTAATTGGTGTAAAGGCCACATGTGGAGCTTGGAGCTGCCGCCAGCACATACTCTAGAAGATGGCGAAGCTGGCGTCAGAGGCGAAGTCGGCAACGTGCAAGAAAAAGGCGAGAGACTGTATTGTATAATGGGGGGCTCTTGGGTGCAACTAGAGGGTTGCAGAGTGAAGCGCAGCCAGGTGAGCGCTGTGGCATGGCTGAAGCACCGGCGGGTGTTGGCAAGGACAAAAGGTGGCGACTGGGCTACGCCATGCTGAAACAAGGGTTGGTGGTGGGCCTCCCTGGTGAAGAATAAGTGTGGACGCCTTCGTGCTTGAGGACGGGCTAGTGTAGCGATTGGAGACGCCGATTGGATTAAGGCGTGGCAGGTGAGCTGCAGCTGAGGCAGGCGGGCTGACCACGTAAGCAGAGAAGCAAGGTTGGTGCGCAGTAGGCTGGCTGGCGAGGACAGATGCGGGCTCCCCGTGTGAAGAGGTGAGGCGTGGCTGGCGTGGCCAAATCGCCTTGGGGTGTGGCTGGTGTAGAGGTCGTCTATGAGCAAGACTGGCGCAGCCGGCTCTCGTGAGTGGATAGAGCCAAGGGAAACAGCTGCAGCGCAGACACATAAGGCGACAGAGAGGACCAGCGTGCAGCTCTTCTGATGGCCAGTGGGGTAGTAGGTGGCGCATGAGGCGACAAAGAAGGCTACTGGTTGACGAGCTGGAGGTGCTGGACAAAGGGCAGATTGGCTGGTGTGGGCCGCCTAGGAGACAGGACAGTGTGGACAGAGTGGGTGCTGAGTGAAGCAGAGAGACAAGTGTTGCTGCTTGGTGGTGGGCCGGTAGCAAGGCAGATAAGCTGCCTGGGTTTGTTGCGAGCTGACAGAGGATCAGCACAGAGAGAGAGAGAGAGAGATGATGGTCGGGCTGCTGTCTGCTGTGACGACACATGCAGAGGTGATGGGCTGCAGAGGACTCGAGGGTTAGCTGGTGTGGGCGCCTTCTGGAGTGAGAGTGGCCGGGTTCATTCTGGTGTGATTGGTACAGCAGGTAGGCGAGTTATCGTGGTGATCGGGGATGTGGTGTATCCTCGACAGTGACAGGTCTGAGTGTGTGTTTGTAAGTGGTGTGAGTAAAGCTTCTGTGTCGGGAGAAGCTTGTATGAAGTGTTGATTTGGGAATATATTGCTGGGTGTTTATCTTTGTCTATGGTGCCCCTGTTTGGTGCTGTCTGTCTGGCGTGGGTTGGGTGGTGAAGTGCGAGAATTGTTCCAGCCGGTGGCTGGTGGTGCCCCCCGTTCGTGTGTGTTATTCCAAGTTTGCGAGGTGGAAGGGCTATAGAGGCAGGTTCTTTCTTCTTTTTTTCACCTCACACAACGCTAAGACTCTATGTGGACTACAAAGGTCTCAATCAACTATAGTTAAGAATAAGTATCCTATCCCCAGAATTGATGAGCTTTTGGATAGGCTAAGTGGAGCCCAGATCTTCACAAAGATAGATCTCAAATCAGGGTATTATCAGATCAAGATTAATGAGCAAGATATCCCGAAGACAATGCCATCAATACTCGGTATGGGCATTACGAATTCATTGTCATGCCGTTTGGATTGATAAATGCCCCAGCTACATTCAATCGCCTAATGCAGGACATTCTCAGAGAATACTTGGATGATTTTGTTCTTGTTTTCTTTGATAATATTCTGATTTACTCAGTTCTTGAGATTCTAAGGAAGCACCAACTCTTTGCAAAAAAGAAAAAATGAACTTTCTCTGTCGACCATGTTGAGAATACTTGGGCTTTCTGGTATCTAAAGACGGAATTTCTCCAGATTTCGTAAAATTCCAAGCAGTCATAGATTGGCCTAAACCAAAAATAGTGAAAGAAGTTAGGGGATTCTTGGGATTGACTGGCTTGTATAGAATTTTATACCAAAGTATGCTCTCATAGCTTCCCCCTAACTAATCTTCTAAAAAAGAATACCCTGTTTCAATGGTCTGCCAGGTGCCAGAGTGCTTTGGATAAGCTGAAGACTACCTTGGTAACCAATCCCATTCTAAAGTTGTTAGATTTCTCTCTACAATTTGAGGTAGTTATACTGATGCCAGTGGTTTTGCCCTGGGAGGTGCACTCATGCAAGAAGGTCATGCAGTGGCCTATGAATCCCAAAAACTCAGAACGCATGAGAGGAATTATGCTGTCCACGCCCTGGAACTACTTTCAATAGTATATGCCCTGAAGTTGTGGAGACATTACCTACTGGGTCAAAGATTCATTTTGATGACAGATCATCAGAGCTTAAAGTGGATCTTCACTCAGAAGGATCTCAACATGCGCCAAAGAAGGTGGATGCAGACCCTACAGGAATTTGATTTTGAAATCAAGTACCACCCAGGCAAAGAAAATGTGGTAGCAGATGCCCTCGGTAGAAAAGCCTCCTTGCTTGCAATTACTGTAGTGTCAAATCCTTTAATTATTAACGCAAGAGAGAAGATCATGCAGTAGGATAGATTCTTTGGCCCTATTGCTACCCTACTTATGCAGGAAAGCAAAACTCCACAAGAGTTGAACTGAGTTAAAGGGTACAACTTGGATGATGAAATTATGTATTATAATCACAGGCTATACATTCCCAATGATGAGGGAACTAAGGGTCAAATTCTGAATGAAGCCCATGATAGCCTTATTACAGGACATCCAGGTTTCATCAAAACCTACATGTCTGTGAAGAAAAGCTTCTTTTGGCTGGGACTAAAAAAGGATGTACTTAATCATGTACATCAATGTCTAACATGTCAGAAAGTCAAGGCCGAGAGAGTCAAAATGCCTGGGAAGTTACATCCATTAGACATCCCCCAAGACATCCCCCAAATGAAGTGGGAATGCATCAGTATGGATTTTATTACTAGATTACTTTCAGTGCAATCAGGTTACAACTCCATCTTCGTGGTAGTTGATAGACTAACCAAAGTTGCCTATCTGATTCCAGTAAAAGAAACCTACACTACTACAGTGGATGTGGCTAGAGTGTTCCTCAAGGAAATCTTTAGATTCCATGGCCTACCCAGAAGAATAGTAAGTGATCGAGACCCCAAATTCACGTCAAGATTCCGGACTGTATTTTTGAAGTAGTAGGAACTTTCTTGGATCTCAGCACAGCTTACCACCCCGAGACCGACGATCAAACAGAAAGGGTAAACCAAGTAATCAAAGATATACTTCGGTCATGCTATGGCAGGGAACCCAAGAAGTGGATAAGTTATCTGCACCTAGTCGAGTTCGCCTACAATGCTTCTTATCACCTAAGTATTGGGATGAGCCCTTTCAAAGCTCTGTATGGACAAGATTGCTTAACTCCATTAACTTGGTCCGACCCATTGATTAGGGTCGAGATGTCCAGACAGATGCTTGATGATATGGAGCACCAGATGTAGTAAATTCGCAAAGATATAAAAGCTACCCAAGATAGACAAAAACTGTATGCAGATAAGAAGAGGACAGATAGAAACTGTATGCAGATAAGAAGAGGACAGACAAAAAATTCAAAGAAACAGATATGGTCTTCATTCAAGTACGCCCCAAAAGAAGTTCTCTATCTCTTGGGAAGTACAAGAAGTTATCCCCCAGATATTGTGGGCCATATCTGATTACAAAGAAAGTAGGTGACTTAGCCTACGAACTTCTTCTGCTTCCTCATCTCAAAGTACATAATGTATTTCATGTCAGCCTACTTAAAAAGTATGTACCAAGCCCGAATCATGTGCTTGATGATGATGAAATCTTAACTTCTTCAACCCAAGGGAAGATGGAACTCCAACCTAAAGAAATCCTTGATGTTTGAGAGAAGGTTCTCAGGAATAGACTTCTGAGAGAATTATTGGTTAAATGGAAGTTCTATCCTTTTGAAGATGCCACCTAGGAGAAAGAAGCCAAACTATTGCAGGATTACCCTCAGTTTGCGAGATGAGCACATCTCGCATTTTTCAAGTGGGAGAGAATGTAAGATTCCTCCCCATCCTCTCACGAAGTCCAGTATCTTCCCCTGTAATCAAATCCCTCTTCAAAAATATAAAAGATCTTGTTTCTACCTATTTTGGCCTACAGAGAGAAAATCTTCTAGAGAGAGGTGATTCAGTTTTTAAATATTTTTGGATGGAAAAATATTCCATCTTATTAAAATAAGTTCCCCCAAAATAGAAGTTCAAAAAGAATGTCAGAGGGTGCATTAGAAATAACTTATAATCTGTTCAAAAGGCCTTATCCTAAGGATCCAGATTTTCTAAAAAATTTAAATTAAGGTTCCTATGGACCAATAAGATTAATCCAAATGTAGGAAGGAGGTAAATTGAAGAAATAGAGAAAATCCTCATAAAAATGAGTAAATACTCACATAAGATGAAGAATGGACTAAGGACCAAAGGAAATACTAAAAAAATGAAATTTTGACACCTCAGAGTGGGGATTCCCCCTCATGAAGTAGGTGCCTTGCTTTTGAATTTTAAATCAATAAAATTAGATATTTCATCTCTCCTCTCTCCTAATTCAAAACTGGATCCAAAAAGTGAACTAAACTGACCCAAAAATGGTCAAAAATTGGCCAAACTGATCTAGAAAATTCTAGAATCGGTTTCCTTGGTTAAAAGCTCACTTTTTCCTATAAATACAAGCCTCCCTCTTTGTAGAAGCTTAATAACTTGCAGATATACACCTTAGCAAAATGGTGTTGCTGTTGAGAGAAAGAATAATGTCATTTGTGAAGGACGATGCTCAATGAAAAGAGCATCCCAGACTATTATTGGGCAGAAGCATGTGCCACCATAGTGTATATACTTAATAAGACACCCACAACAGCCATACATGGAAGTACATCAGAGATGCAGCTTACAGGTTTTAGGCCAGACATTGGACTCCTCAAAGTGTTTGGTTGCATAGCTTATGTACATGTGCCTGAGACGAGAGGAGGAGGAAGTTGGATCCTAAGGTAGAGAAGTGTGTATTTGTTGGTTATGCACAGGATCGTAAGGCATATAAATGTTACAATCCACAAACTAGGCAAGTGGTTATCTCATGAGATGTGGTGTTTGATGAACTTGCTAGTTGGTACAAAGCAAAGGATGAGGGTGTCATTGATTCTCTTGATGCTGATGTGCATGTGAACTTGCCACAAGCAAGTTCTATTTCTATGTCTCGGCCAGCAGAGTCTAAGAGTAGCACTATACGTCCATGGTCAGGACGCTTGAGACATGAGAGTGTCAGCACTGGGAGTAGTGCTGTGGATAAAGGGAAAAAGAAAGTTGAAGGAATTGGCATTACAGGTTATGAGTCATCAAGTTTAGAGAGTTTGGATGAGGAACTTGGTATACCAGTTTTACGCACACCTGGTGCAAGGTAGGATAGATATGTGCCTCCACATGCTAGAGTGGCAGGTGTTCAGAGTGATCCGCATGCATTGCGGAGATCCCAAAGGGTCAGGTATCCAGTTGACAGGTTGACATATCGTGATTTTGCTATGCATTACGCATATACGACCTCTTTGGTGAAGCATGTGGAACCTACATATGCTATACAGAAGCTATTGGGAAGCATGTATGGGAGAAGGCAATGGATGTTGAGATGGACGCATTGGTTCATAATGAAACATGGGATTTGGTTGCATTACCACAAGACAAAAATGTCATTGGTTGCAAATGGGTTTACAAAGTGAAATGCAAGTCAAATGGTTCCATTGAACGTCATAAAGCGAGATTGGTAGCAAAGGGTTATGCACAAACCCAAGGCTTGGACTATGATGAAACATTTAGTCCAGTTGCAAAGATGGGAACAGTGAGAGCAGTCATTGCTATGGCTGCAGCAAATGGTTGGGAAATGCATCAAATGGATGTGAAAAATGCATTTCTAAATGGTGATCTACAAGAAGAAGTTTATATGGCATAGCCAGAAGGATATGTACACCCGAGGTATCCCACTCATGTATGCAGATTAAAGAAAGCATTATATGGTTTGAAGTAAGCACCTCATGCTTGGAGTGATAAGATGAGCCGATATCTTATCTCCCTTGGATTTCAAGTTTCTACAGCAGATTCTTCACTCTATGTGAAGAAAACAGATCATGGGATTGTCTTACTTGTCATCTATGTGGATGACTTGATTGTTTGCTACAGATGTTATGCATGTCAAGAAGGCATTCAGTGGGCAGTTTGACATGAAAGACGGGTGAATTAAGATATTTTCTTGGGATTGAAGTGATCAAATACCATTCAAGTACATGGTTAGTGCAATGCCAATATTTTCTTGGGATTGAAGTGATCAAATACCATTCAAGTACATGGTTAGTGCAATGCCAATATGCATTGGATATGTTGGCAAAATATGGGATGACAGGGTATAAGCCAATGAGTACAGGAGCAGAATGTGAAGTTGCGGGCTGATTTTGGTGAAGAGTTGGATGATCCATCTATGTATAGAAAGATGGTTGGAAGCCTTATTTACATGACTATAACATGCCCGGATCTCAGTTATGCTGTGGGGCTGGTAAGCCAATTTATGCAGAGTCTCAAAAAACCTCATTTGGATGCAGTGAGATGCATTATGTGATATGTAAAGACCATTGCAACTTCCCTCTATGGTTAGGGTTTGTAATATACATTAGGGTTTTCTCCTGTGTGTGTGTCTCCTCTCCCTCTACTTGTTTTTCATCAGGGATTACATAAAATAAATTTCAAAAGGGGAAGTACTAATACATTTCAAAAGGGGAAGTACTAATGCATACTGGATTTGCCTAGCATGCTTGATCATTTTTAGGTGTATACATTGGATGATGGTAGGGTGAAGTTCCCTAAATTTGAACCAAGGTCCAAAAGATGGTATCTGAAGGACATGCATCTAGAAGAGTTTTTTATGGCCTTGATAGAGAATCCTATGGAAAACTAGAGACCAGCTGTGAAGATTTGGTTTAAAGAAGGGGAGTTTGAATAGCATGCAGTTGGGATATCACTTCTCTTGGGGAAAGTCATCTTTTTTATGGGAGGATGATATGTGGGAAGTAGTATGTGATTTTCTAAATAGGAAGTTATATAGTTATTATCCCAAAAAAAAGAATGTCCCACTAACCCTTATCCTTAATATTTTTAGTACAATGATTTATTTGAGCTAGAATATGTTTTAATTTATATTCATGTATACGTACTTACACACACACACACACACACACACACAAAAGTAGTTTTTATTCCATACAGTCATTGTAATTTTTGCATGGGTACCCCCATCATGGAATCACAAGCTTTGCTTGCCTTTTTTTGGGACCAATAATATATATATAATAAAAAAAGATAAACTTTACAATGCATCCTTCCAACCCACCACAGCCATCATCAACATATTAATTAACCTCCATTAAGCAAGCTACACACTAAATCCCATCTATCATCCTCAGAGAAAAAAGAAGATTCATCCCAAGACAATTGGTACCCAAGCAAAATGCAAGCTTCAACCAAAGCTTCAGTTGAGCAACCCCTAGGAGCCTACTTGCCTTTTTTATAGCTAAGATCGAAACCAATTTACATTCCAACTTCTTTTCACCCCTTATAATTTTACAGTTCTTCTAACCATGATGTCTTCTAAATCATGGCTTAAATATGGAACCTTTTTCAAACTTATAAGCTAATTTTTAGAGGAAACATTTTGAACATTTAGTAAACTAAGTTTTGGCTTAGCCCAACAATTTTTCTGATAATACTATAATGCTAAATTAATCTAGAATGTACAAAGTGGGTTTTCCCACATGTATTATAATATTGCAATATGATGTTTTATATGTAAAAGATGTTTTTTAAACCTAGTATTCTTTATAATATTAGTGGTTAATATTTGTTCCTATCCCTTTCATGATTAAATGTCTTTATTCATATTTATTGTAGAAAATGATATTGAAGAAAAATGATTAAGAAAGAGGAATTTGGAATAATTTGATGTGTTGGAGAAATAATTAAGGCCGCATCATTATAAATATAAGGACGCTCCTTAATATTCGATCATGTATGATGTGGATGATACATGTAATAATATGCCACGTGTTATGTGCGAGGAATTTCTAAAATGTATCATGAGCTATGTTTCATGTATGATGTGGGATGATGAATGCGTAAAAAATAATACATGAAGTATATTTTGTGGGCTGAAGATAGTTCTACATACAACCCCTTTGTTTTTAGGATCCAAAGGTCGATTGTCACTTTCATGTGGCAGCAAACAAAAATGCATAAGATTTACATATAACTTATTTAAAAGCTAATATGAGCACATGAGAAAGTTGGCGCAGATGGTGAAGTTCATGGCTTGGGATGAGCAATTGTTTTCTCCTTCCATGTTTAAAATGCTCAATTGAAAAAGCCTATGGGCACCACGAGGGGCCCACCACAAATGAGACAAAATAACCCTACCTAGAAGCATCCTCTGCCATCTTGTTTGCTAAGTATCGTCATGTGCAATGTATGATGCATAAGAAGGGCTTCTTAGATATCAAGTACTTGTGCTCATGTAATTACAATTGGATAATATGCTTCTAATTAGGTATTACAAGGAGGCCTTCTTTGATATCAAGTACTTGGACTCGTGTGATTACAACTCCATAATATGCTCATACTTAGGTATTACAAACTTTAATGCTTGTAAAACATGAGCACTTCATGTCCAGGCCCTTATGTGGATCCCCTTTACAAACTACCAAACTACGAATTTTCAACCACTTTGTTTATGGTACATGCAACTCTCTCTCTCTCTCTCTCTCTCTCTCTCTCTCTCTCTTCTCCCCCCTATTTATGCCATAAAATTCCCTATTTACTTCAAGATATCTCCTTCTATCAAGAAGAAAACCATCTAGTTTTCATGGTCAAAACTTAATAAAGGTTAGGGTTTACAAAAATAAGAAAATGATATATATCACACAAGAGCATTTTTGGCTAGCTCTTGCATGTCGGGACAATGGTAGTGTTTGGCTTAGCTAGCTCATAGAACACAAACCTCAAAGTGTTCAGAATAGCTTGGAGACCCATTATTCCTTCTGGCTTTGCTGCATCAAACCCTGATACGAGTAGTGCAAGGGGATTTAGGTTCAACATGACCATAGACACCACAACAAACACTCAAGCTACTAGGGCTAAAGAGTCAATCTAAGCTACTATACACCACCATCGGAACCATCTTGTGGCACGGAGCGGGAAGCTCCAGAGACTATCCTAGGAGGAGCATGTACATTTCTTGACAAAATAAATTGGCCTTACACAGCTATCCTCCATATAGTACCTAAACTTGCCTTAGATGATAGATAAACACCCAGCTTATACCATGCCTCCACCAACCTATCCATACCTGTATTATCACCCACAACCACTGCCTCAATCTCCACCTACACCACTACCCTCTACTCTAACCATTGAAGATATCTTGAGGATAGTAGTCCAAATAGAGAGAGGGGTAGAAATGGGGCTAGCAGCAACACCGCCACTGGCACAGGACCAAACCACCCTAGATACCAAAACACTAGAAAACCCATGCAAATCATAAAATTGATTCCCAACACTACAAAACATTGAGGGCACAACAACGTTTTTGGAAGGGGAATGTCAAGGCTTTTAATGCTACTGAGAAATTTCACTGCTAAAAGCATCGCTTTTTCACTGTACTTAACAACATTTCTAGTAGCAAAAAAACACTGCTATAATGTAAAAAAACAAAATGCTACTGAGTAGCATGGCCTAGAAAAAGTACTCCCACTTGTTTTGCCACCGCTTCGATTTTATCATTTGAATGTCCTAAACTTCATGGAAATCTTGTTTGCATAGGAGATGAAGGAAAAGAGAAGACATACCTTGGGTTTTTTTTGGAGATTTATGTCTAATCTATCACTTCTACCTCTCCTATCATATCCTCCTACCCTGTCCTCCTCAAGCTCAAGCAAGGTATGTCTTCTCTTTTCCTTCATCTCCTATGCAAACAAGATTTCCATGAAAGCTTTCTTGTGATTATTTCCCTTCTCCTTCTTCTCCTTAAGTTTTTTATTTTCTTCTTTTTCCCTTCTCATCCTAACCCTGGCTTCTACATAGAAATCTTAGTAGAGAGCTTTGATGGAGAGATCTCCATCAAAGCTCTCTATTAGGGTTCTATTTAAAAGTTAGGGTCAGGGTTAAGCTTCAATGAGAAGGGGGAAAAAATATTGAATACGTTTTCTAAATTATGCAAAAGCTTTTATTAGAATTTTTATAAAAATTAGGGTTTTGTATATGGTTTCTATTAGGATTAGGATTAGGGTTACTATTTTTTTTCCTTTATTTGGTTTTATTTTGTAGGTTATCCACACATACAAGACTCATAACGTAAGAGATATCTCTCTTTTATGTTTTTACATGTTATAGGGTTTGTAAGTTTTAGGGTTTTTAAGATTAGGGTTTATTATTTTTCTTCCCTCTATGGATAGCCTTTTCAGCGGTATGCTTCTCTCAAGAGGTTTCCATATGCCTTATCTTCATGCATGAGGCTAGTGCATAAATCTTATACATTAGCCATATGCATAAGGCCCATGCATAAGGCCATAAGGCTAGTGCATAAGCCTCATGCATGAGATGTATGCATTAGTCATATGCATAACCCTCATGCATGAGACTTATATATAAGGTTTATGCATGAGGCTTATGAATAAGCCACGCATGAGACTTTTGCATAAAGCCTCATGTATAAACCATATGTATGAGGCTTATGCATTAGCCATCCTCTATGCATTAGCCATAAGCATCTATGCATAGCCTTTAGAATCATGTTACTACAAATGGTGAAAATGTGCAAGCGAGAAGTAATGGAAATGTGAGAGAAGAGTGTGGATCTATAAGGGATAATAATAATTGAAATGTGTGAGATGTGGACCCCTTGATGTAGCCTCTAACTCCATAGATTTTTATTATGCTTTACTTTGTAATCGTTGGAACTCACCAAGTATATATTTTTGTTAATGTTTTTGTCCACTTCTTTCTACTATCTCTTTATTTTTGTTAATGTTTTTGCCTGGGAAGTTCTGGGAGAACTTCCTAGTCTACCCCAACTTTTTTTGCAGGGTTATTTTTGTTGTTAAGTAGCATTTATAATAGCAAAATAACGCTGCCCAACAATGTTATTTTGCTACTCATCGGTAATGAAATTTTGTTTGTGCTGTTGAGTAGCACTCCTACTACAACGAATATAGGAGCGCATGTAGCAACAAAATGACCCCGACATTTGCCACGGCTTGTAGTTATAATAACGCTGCTATATTATCATTATGTTTTAGTGCAAGTTCAATGAGACTAGAGGCCCCATTACACACCTGGAAGTGTTTGATTATATTCAAAGTCTACATAAATAGAGCGAGATACCTTCACTCTCGATGCTTGGATAATGACAAATTCTTTGACAAACAATTAAAAGTTAGATTCCTAAAAGGATCCTTGATTCAACCTTCTAGAATGGTTTGTACTTAGAAAAGCATAAAAACTTTGAAACATGATATAAAAGTGTCATCATAGACTTTTAATTTTAACAATAACTTCATAGGAACTTCTTAAAGGAATCTCCCTGAAGAAACCCCTTCTAAAGCATCCTTTGGCAACCTTCAAAGGTCCACATCAAAGGGAAAGAGACTGCACATCAAACAAACCTAGTAGTGGGCAGTTGTGCTCATGCAGCAAATGACTAAGAAGTGAAAGGTCAAATTACAAAAAGCTAATATAGGCCAACCACATCCGTATCCCAGACGTGAGTTTGTCTAGTGTTCAATATGCTATGCAAACCACACCAACATGGACTCCTGCCACCTAAGACCGCTAGTCACACCAACTCCATGGAGTGATTCGATAAATTTATAAAAAAAAGAAATTAAAAAAACTCCTATTGAACTCTCATGTTGTTTCACATATTCTTAAAGTGAATCTCTCAAGATCACTACAAAGAGACCTTACTAGGTGGTGGCAATCTCCCATCAAGAAGTCTATTATAGCCACATCGACTAACCCACATCCTTTAGTACCACTCTACATAGGTTATGGTATTGACCACACATGTGAAAGGATTGCCCATTAAGAGAATCCGCTCTAGGTTCAACACTCCAAGTCTAGCCTAAGAGAACAAACCAAGTACAAGCCTTAATTTGTTAAGCATCAGGGATGGGTAGGTTTACAAGAGATTCCGCGACCAGTGCCTCAAGTCCCTAAACTCCATAGTCCTTGACACTCTCTCTCTCTATGTGTCCAAGGCTACTATAAGTGCCCGCGACCTTGACTAAAGTGCTCACACATACATCTACCACATAGCCTACATCATCGGTGGCTCAGAGGTGGTTTTACTTTGTTGGGGCAGGTTACATTGGGTTGTGGGGTCTCTCTCTCTCTCTCTCTCTCAGAAAAGATGATCCGACTCCACTTTCTTTGGAGCCTCCATGAAGTTTGCCGATGTCGTTCCTTCTTCACTAGGTTCTCCCAGTAGATTCTTCTCACCTTTTCACAGGTTCTTTCACAATTACATCTTCTCTTTTATAGCCTCTAACCAAGGGCTTGTTCCCGCACACATCCTATTCACTTGTATATTTCAACACCTCCCCTCAAGTGAATAATCCTAGCACACCTGGACCCTATACCAAGTTTCCCTCTTACTTGATAGCCCGCGACCAGTGCCTCAAGTCCCTAAACTCCAAAGTCCTTGACACACACTCTCTCTCTCTATGTGTCCAAGGCTACTATAAGTTTCCACGACCTTGACTAAAGTGCTCACACATACATCTACCACGTGGCCTACATCATCGGTGGCTCAGAGGTGGTTTTACTTTGTTGGGGCAGGTTACATTGGGTTGTGTGAGGTCCCTGTTCCCACCGAGTAACAGATTCGGTATACTAGCAGCGGAAGTAGCACTTCTCGCACGGGACAGGGGTCCCACATTCGGGGCCTCACCCACGGATATCCGGATAAGAGACTAATCCGTCGGTTGTTCCAAAACCGAACCCGGAAAAACTTCCTTTACCGGAAAGCACGGGTGATTCCACCAGGATAACTTTTTACTCTAACGTAGTCAAGGTCATTTCTGATCGAGCTGATCCAATTGCATCTATAAGATACTTGGTCAGATCAAGGAGGAAACTTGCACTTGGATCATTGGGATCAACGCTTTTTTCCCCATTCAAGAGGCACAGTCGTTGATTCCTATCCATAGAACAGTTACTGTCCGGGATTTATTTTATCTATCGTAAAAACAAAAGTTGAGTCTCGATTTACGGATCCATCAGTCCAGCCTAACCCCATCCAATCCCATGGGTTAGCCAACCGCCCAACCACTATAGTGATGGGATCCAATTTGGAATTTGGTTAGGTTTTGTCTCGGGTACCAAGGAAAAGATTCCAAGGCCCCCTAGCCGGAAGTTCATGCAAACATAAAACTAGCCACACCACTTACACACCCAATATGAAATTGCCTTTTTCTTAGCATCGGCTAACTTTAAAACAATCCTTTAATGAAACCATAGTACCACTGATCACAATCTTCCAATTTATCCGGTTGATTCATAATTTCCCATCATTCCTTCATCAGAGTATCTATGGCATCATTGGCAACTAGAACGCTCACCTCCTGTCCACACAGGGGCCTTTTCAATAGTTCCTAGCCCATAATACTCAGCAATATAATCACTTATAAAAATCAAGATGGACTCTCGTTGAAGATCAGCAAGATCAACCAACAGATCCATATAAAGAGCCATGGACTCATCCATTGAAGACCAGCAAGGTCAATCAACCAGATCCATGCCCGGTTTCACAAAACAACTCTTACTCCTTGTTCCAATATCTTCCTCGATGCACGCGTGGGTATCCTGGGCGACCCAGAGCCCGAGCACCGTATGGTCAGCACCCTCTAGGATCCTTCGCAGGTGACCTAGCGCTTCACTCATAGGCCGCTTCCTTGGTCCCTCATCCACCGTACCGGAAGCTCACCATTTTAATCGAACCGAGGCTGGTCAAGACCTCAGCCGACCTTGCTACGCGAGACGTCCTCCATTGACTCTCCGTCAGCAGTTGCAACTTTATCAGTTAGGCTCCACGACTTTAATCACAAGACGGTCAAAATTCTTTCCCAGCATTCTTGACATAAAACAGCCATTTACAAACAGCATTTACAACAGTTTACAAATACAGTTTCTATATTAACTCTCATTTTTTCACATTATCCGTCATTAATCCACATTACTTATTCCACATTCCATTTATATATGTACTCATCCAATCACATCATTTTCCATCTCTTCACTTCAGATTCCTTCACATCACATATCATATATTCACATCCATATCCACATCCACATCCATATCCATATCCACATCCATTTATATATGTACTCATCTAATCACATCCTTTTCCATCTCTTCACTTCAGATTCCTTTACATCACATATCATATATTCACATCTATACATCCACATCTACATCCACATTCACATACATCCACATCCACATTTCCATACATCTACATCCACATTCACATACATCCACATCCATATTCTCATTCACATCTATACATCCACATCCACATTCCCATTCACATCTATACATCCACATACATACATACATCCACATCCACATCCACATCCACATCCACATTCCCATTCACATCTATACATCCACATCTACATCCACATACATACATACATCCACATCCACATTCCCATTCACATCTATACATCCACATCTACATCCACATACATACATACATCCACATCCACATTCCACATTCACATCTATGCATCCATATCTACATCCACATTCACATCTATGCATATACATCCTCATGCATACATCCACATTCACATTCACACATCCACACTCCCATCTCCACATCCACACATCCACATACATACATCCATTTTCACATTCCCATTCATATAACCCCATATGCCTTCACATCTAATCTTTTACATCACATCCATTCTCGCCCTATCACTACCCTTATCCTATCACATACACTTCTTACCTCATCCCATACACATCTTAATTCATCTTATCACCTCCTAACTTATTTCATAAGCATCTTATCACCTCTTATCACATCTTATACACTTCTTATCACATCCTATCACCTCTTATTTCTATTTATAGAATACAAGAGAATTCTTATATTTGATATAAGATTTCTTTACACATTTATTTATGCATAAATTCCATTTAAGGAGATTAATACTTTCGAAGTAAAAATCAATCTTTTATGCATCTTCCTATGCATAAGTTCATTTTAAATGAAAATGACACTTTTGAATTAAAATTCAATCTTTCATGCATCTTCCTATGCATGAATTCAATTTAGATGAGAATGGCACTTTTGAATCAATCTTTTATGCATCTTCCTATGCATAAATTCAATTTGGTAGGAATTACACTTTTAGAATAAAAGAATTTCTCTTATGCACCTAAGTTATGCATAAAATCCCTTTATGATGAAAATCACACTTTTAGTATAAAAAGAATATCTTTTATGCATACTTCTATGCATGAAATCCAAATATGATAAAAGTAACACTTTTATAATAAAATAATCAACTCTTATGCATACTTCTATGCATGAATTTCAATTGTGATATAAGTAACACTTTTATAATAAAATAATCAACTTTTATGCATACCTCTATGCATGAAATCCAATATGATAAAAGTAACACTTTTGATATAAAAAATTTTCCTTTATGCATACTTCTATGCATGAAAATTAAAAATGATAAAAGTAACACTTTTGATATAAAAAAAATTTTTCCTTTATGCATACTTCTATGCATGAAAATTAAAAATGATAAAAGTAACACTTTTGATATAAAAAATTTTCCTTTATGCATACTTCTATGCATGAAAATTAAAAATGATAAAAGTAACACTTTTGATATTAAAAAAAAATTTCCTTTATGCATACTTCTATGCATGAAAATTAAAAATGATAAAAGTAACACTTTTGATATAAAAAATTTTCCTTTATGCATACTTCTATGCATGAAAATTAAAAATGATAAAAGTAACACTTTTGATATAAAAAATTTTCCTTTATGCATACTTCTATGCATGAAAATTAAAAATGATAAAAGTAACACTTTTAATATAAAAAAATTATCCTTTATGCATACTTCTATGCATAAAAATTAAAATTTAATAAAAGTAACACTTTTATGTTAAAATAATAATCTTTTATGCATACCTCTATGCATGAAATCCAATTATGATAAAAGTAACACTTTTATGTTAAAATAATAATCTTTTATGCATAACTCTATGCATGAAAATCAATGATGCATAATATAAAAATCAGTTTCTCTATGATTACAATGAATATCTTTCAATTAATCTAGGATGATAATTCCTAGAATATGGTAGGAAGTCCTCTTTTTATGCTTTGAATGAAATTATTTTATGCATAATTTTTATAAAAATTTTGCCATAGCTCCGCTGCTATGACTGATAAATCTCAATTTTTCTAAGGGATAAAGCTTATCATTAAGGAAATAATTAAAATGATCTCTAATTGGATCATTAATCCATAATGGATTGAATCATCAATATACATAAACTAAAAGCATAGAAAAAAACCATTAATTTGGCCTCAAGCATAGCTTAATCTTGGATTAAGGAAAAGTTTTATGAAAAGCCAAATTTGGATTGAGAATGGGTCATGAGTATGACCATTTCTTGAGTGAGAGAGAGAAATTACATAAAAACCATTAGAATTTAAACATAAATGGAAATTAACTTCAATAGCATTTATTAAATTATGTAACTCTTCACTACTATTCACCAATTAACTTCAATAGCATTTAAAAACCATACCAATTAAGCTTCTCAAGCTTGAGAGGGGTTGAGAAGAGAGAAACATTGAGAAATTATAGAAAAGATCAATATTCACTAATTACCTTACAAATTGCTTGATTCTTTGTTCACGGTAGAGGCCCCCAACCAATCAATTGGTTAAGTATGTTGATGGAGCCACTAATTGGGATTGAAGAAAGAGGGAAGCTCCAAAAACTAGTGAATTATTAAATGAATTCACAATTCTTGGCTTAGGTGGAGTAGAGTAACGATGCATAAACACTATCTCCTTTTCAACAAGGGGGAGGCTTCTATTTATAGGAAAATTGAGCTCCTAACCAAACAAACTGATTCTAGAATTTTCTAAATCAGTTTGGTCAATATTTGACCATGTTTAGGTCGGTTAAGCTAACTTTTTGGAACTAGACTTGAATGAGGAGAGAGGAGAGATGAAATATCTCAATTTTTATGAGTTTAAAACTCATTCAAGCATGTGAAATATGCACTTCCTTTAAAGAACTCCCCTTCCTTACATATGTGTCATAATGGAATCATTTTAATATTGCTCATAGTTTTTTACTAATAAACCTTGTATATTTTCAACTCTTCATCTTATGTGAAATATGCACCTCCTTTAAAGAACTCCCCTTCCTTACATATGTGTCATAATGGAATCATTTTAATATTGCTCATAGTTTTTTTACTAATAAACCTTGTACATTTTCAACTCTTCATCTTATGTGAAATATGCACCTCCTTTAAAGAACTCCCCTTCCTTACATATGTGTCATAATGGAATCATTTTAATATTGCTCATAGTTTTTTACTAATAAACCTTGTACATTTTCAACTCTTCATCTTATGTGAGCATTTACTCATTTTTGGATACCCAAAATATCTCATATTTTTAATATTGCTCATAGTTTTTTACTAATAAACCTTGTACATTTTCAACTCTTCATCTTATGTGAGCATTTACTCATTTTTGGGTATCTTCTTTTACAAATTGGATTTATCTCCTCCCTACACATGGATTGATGCTATTGGCCCATAGGAACCTTAATTGGACCATAATCCAAAAATTTCTGAAAATCTAGACCCTTAGGCTAAGGTCCTTTATACCCATTTCCAATTAATTCCAATTGCACATTGGAAAGTTCTTTTTGAATTTCTGTTTCAGGGGAACTTATTTTAATAAGATGAGTTATTTTTCTATCCAAAAATATTCATAATCTGAATATTCTCTCTCTAGAATATTTTCTCTCTCTAGGTTAAAACAGTTAGAAACAAGGTCTTTATATTTCTGAAGAGGGATTGATTACAGGGGAAGATACTAGACATCAAAAGGGGGTTGGGGAAGGAATCTTACAGGTTGTGGGGTCTTTCTCTCTCTGTCAGAAAAGATGATCCGACTCCACTTCCTTTGGAGCCTCCATGAAGTTTGTCGATGTCGTTCCTTCTTCACTGGGTTTGTTGTAGCAATCTCTCGCCATGTGTCCTGGCTTTCCACATTTGTGGCAAGTGAAGGTCCTCCCTCCTACTTTGCCTCTTCCTCGTCCTCGTCCTCGAGAGAATCCTCCTCGGGTGAAGAATGCTTTTTCTCTCCTGCTGTTGAGTCGAGCCCTTTCTTCTCTTTGCCTCTGCTCTCTTGCTCTAGTAGAGCTACTTCTATCTCATGTATCTTCAATTCAGGTACATTCTTTAGTGTTGCTACAATGTTTTCATAATCTCCTTTGTCCACACTCTTCAGAAGTACAGCTAATGCTTCATCATCTTCTACCTTTTTGCCAATAGCTACCAGCTGTTGCTTAATGCTTTTATATTTGTTCAAGTGTGTGATTAAAGGTTCACTTTCCTTCATGTCCAATTTGTAGAATTGCATTAACAGATTTATCTTTAAATTTTTTGCTTGTGTACCAAAGAATTTATTGAGTTCATCCCATGCATCTTTTTCCCATTGTATCCCTGTGATGTGATGAATGATTTCATCATTTAAACTGAGTGCAGTAAGTCCCAATGCTTTTTCATTCTTGCTCTTCCACTCATTTTTCCCTCTCTCTGGGCATTCATCTCTCCCTTCAACTAATCCCCACAGATTTTTCCTCATCAGCAAATACATGGTTTTTGTCTGCCATGTATAAAACTGTTCCCCATTAAATTTGGCTATTTCCTGTGCTGAACTCATGGTGATGTGAAGGGGGTCTTACCTCTTGATCTAATTTCAAGATTCAAGGGCAGTGTCTACCCTTTTACAACTCAATCTGGTGTTTAATAGATGACTACAACAATTTTATCAGCATAAAATCACCAGAAATTACATTAAATTAAGGGTAATCAATTTGTACGGGATGGTTGGAGTATCAAACCAACTCCGATTTGCAATCTGAAGCTATAGGGATCTGTATCAGATACCTAGTGGTTAATTTGAATCCTCAATTGCACCAAAATATAGTGATTAGCATTGATTAATCACTAATTAGTAAATTAATGCTTTGTTTTGTGTGCAAAAAACAGAGTATGCGGGGAGTCCAGATCTGGTGCCTTACACTTCAAATGAGCTCAAATGCTTTCAAAGGCATCAATAGCAATGATTCTAGTAGAGGATTAAGCCAAGAAACACAAGATTTGACCAAATATTGAAAGCTTAATCTCTGTTTTATCAAAGTCACTTGCAAATTTGATGAAGAGCTTGGATCTCAATGTAGACTTAATGAAATTGAATTCTGTCTTCACTAGCTTGTAGAGCATGCTTGAATACACCTTGGGCTAGGAGGAATTAGAAAGATTTGATCTGATGAAGTAGAGATCTGCAAATTACTTAGAAAAAACAGCGCTGGCTAAATCGTCGATTTCTCCTCAACGCCTTCGCGGTTTGCTGCCTGTTTTGATGAGCTTGTAGCCAAAGGAGTTGGCTACCATATGCTAGAAGCTTGTGCCCTAATTCTATGTGTGCAAGTTGAATGAAGTCCTCCACTGGCTAGGGGTGAAGGAGTGAAGTGAAAACTAACTAAAAATTTGATTATTTACTAATTATCTACTAATCCTAATTAATTAGATAATGGACTCATAAATCTGATAGATTCTAAGCATGGCTCTGATACCATGTTGAAATTTGAGCATAATGATGAGCTATGGTGGATCAAACACTAGAATCAACATCATTAATAAAGTGATTAGTAAATAATTAAGATGTAATTAGTGGGTAATTAGCAAATAGATTAATGTAGGCATGGATACTCAAAATTCTCATTAGGGCTATGTCTCAATTTATAGAGTTTACATCAAGCATCAAATCCCATTGATTTCTCCATGATTCACTCCCAGAATATCTCCACCTCTTGCCTGATTCTCTCCACCTCTTCTCTTTTCCCTGAATATCTCCCAGAATAACTCCACACTCCTAAATTCTCTCATGCTACCCTTTATTCTCTCCCAGTAGATTCTTCTCACCTTTTCACAGGTTCTTTTACAATTACATCTTCTCTTTTACAGCCTCTAACCAAGGGCTTGTTCCCTCACACGCCCTATTCACTTGTATATTTCAACACATTTCCTGATGGTGGGTAAAGGATTTTGGGACTATGTCAAATAACACACTCCTAAATTCTCTCATGCTACCCTTTATTCTCTCCCAGTAGATTCTTCTCACCTTTTCACAGGTTCTTTTACAATTACATCTTCTCTTTTACAGCCTCTAACCAAGGGCTTGTTCCCTCACACGCCCTATTCACTTGTATATTTCAACACATTTCCTGATGGTGGGTAAAGGATTTTGGGACTATGTCAAATAAGACAATGAGGAGACTTCAGGTGTTTGAAGAGAATGTCACTCCAACATATATAAAGGCATTCAAGGATTGGAACCAAGGTGCAAGGAAAGTCATGCATTGACTTTCAATTAGTGTCACAAACATAATGATAGGACATATACAAGATACTAACACTCGAGCAGTTGCATGGCAGAACCTAGTGCAAATGTTCTAGACCAACACAAAGGTAATGAAACTGCAACTAAAACAAGAGCTGTATATTGTGGAGAAGAAAAGAATGTCTATCAATGATTATACTTTAAAAATCAAAGGCATTATTGAATCCCTTAGGTTTATTAATGTATTAGTGGAGGACCTTGATTTAGTGAGCGTCTGTCTAAATGGACTTGGCAAAGAGTACAAGACATGCAAGACCTCCATTGCAGTTAGGGAGAATGTTCCCAACTTTTGGGATTTAGTTTCTGTGTTGTTCATAGAAGAAATGTCATTGGGTGAGGACTCTTCTTCCCAAAGCAAGAACACATCAGAATAGGCCTTCTACTCCAATTCACGTAGAGGTAGTGGTCATGGTCGAGGCCAAGGTGGTGGCCGACATGGAAATTAGAATTATGGACAAAAACAGTTAAATGATTTGAAGCAACAACAACAATCATACATAGGTGGAAGAGGCTAGTCTAGAGGCAGGGGGAGCCATAGGGGCCAAGGTGGTTGGCAAAGAAATTAGACTGCAAATAGCATATAATGCTATTATTATGGCAAACTAGGGCACATGGCAGAGGACTTCTTAAAAAATAGTAGATGTGTCAAGATCTAAAGATATATGGTATGTGGATTTTGTCGCCTCTAACCATTCACCATTCATGGTGAATGGTTTAGAGACATGCAAAAAATGAAAAAATCAAGTTATGTAGAAATAGGTGACGATATTGCACATCCCATTTGGCATGTTGGTAAAGTGCCATTGTCTATGCAGGATGGCAAAATGAAGTACTCGATAGATGTACTTCATGTTTCAAATATTAAAAGAACTTGGTTTTTGTTGGATAGAGGGTTGAGCAAGGTTTGCAAGTGAGGTTTAATCCTCAAGGATGTTTTGTGGATAGATGGTTGAATGGTTTGAATGTGAGGTTTAATCCTCAAGGATGTTTGGTGGAAGACTTCAAAAATCAACGTCGCTTGGTTGAAACGGGTAATTGAACTGGCATGATGTTTACTTTGGATGTGAACATGCCTGAGGTAAAGGCAACCATGTTTGCGTATAAAACAGGTGTCATTATAGATATTGACATATGACACAAGTGCATTGTTCATGTGAATATGCAACGGGTTGAAGTCTATACAGGTCCAAAATATTGTTGTAGGTTTGCCAAAGTTTAAGGTTGATGGTATGTATAAAGTATGTGAAGCATGCCAACTTGGTAAGCAAGTCAAATATACTTTCCCACATGAAAAGCATATTACTGAAAGTCCATTAGATGCTATACATTGAGATATCTAGGGATTGACCAAGACCACAACAATTCCAGGTTACAAGTATTATGTTACATTCATTGATGATCACACTAGGAAAGTGGGTTTATTTTATGAAGTAGAAAAGTGAGGTGTTTGCTCACTTTCAAAGGTTTAAAGTCTTGGTTAAAAAGGAAAAAGGCATACAAATAAAATATCTGAGATCAGATGGTGGGGGAGAGTATTTCTCCAATGAGTTCAGTGATTTCTTGAGAAAGCAAAAGGAATCAAGAGACAGCTTACATCCAAGTACACTCCGCAATAAAATGGTGTTACAAAAGAAGAAATAGGCACATTATAAAAGTGGTACGTGCCTTTATGTGTGAAAAGAATATGGCACATTAATTTTGGGAAAAAGTAGTAGTAACAAGTGCTCTCTACATTATGAACAGGACCCCCACTGCAATGGTTCATAGTATGACGCCTAAACATAAGTTTGCAAAAGACATAAAATCGAGTATGTCACACTTGAAAGTCTTTGATTGTATATTGCATATGTGCATGTTCCCGATGAAGTGAGAACAAAGTTAGATCCAATGGTAGAGAAATACATGTTCATTAATTATGCTTTGGAGAAGAAAGGTTATATATGTCATAACCCTGCCACTCGTGAGATGTGAGTAAGCAGAGATGTTATCTTTGATGAGATAAGTAGCTGGTATGCACCAATAGTAAAGGTAACAAAAGATGCAGATGTAAAAAGTACTGATGTTGCACCACATGTAGAGCAGCAATCACATGTGCTTAGTGGATCTGGAGAGTTCTCTAGTAGTGGATCATGTGTAGGTACTTTGCAACAAAATGGTGTTGTAGTAGAGAAAGAAAACATAGGCACATTGTAGAAGTGTCACGTTCCTTGATGTATGAAAAGAATATGCCTCATCATTTTTAGGTAAAAGTAGTAGCAACTAGTGTGTACATTATGAACAAAAATCCCACTGCAGCTGTTCATGGTCTAACGCATGAACAAAAGTTTACAAGCATAAAACTAGCTATGTCTCACCCTGAAAGTGTTTGGTGTATTGCATATGTGCATGTTCTCGACGATGAATTAAGAACAAAATTGGATCCAAAGGTAGAAAAATGCATTTTCATTGGTTATCCTTTCGAGTAGAAAGGTTATAGATGTTATAACCCTACCACTAGATGCAAGTAAGAAGAGATGTCTTCAATGAGATGAGTAGTTGGTATGCACCAGTAGTGAAGGCAATAGAAGATGTAGATGTAAGAGGTGTTGAAATATACAAGTGAATAGGATGTGTGCGGGAACAAGTCCTTAGCAAGAGGCTGTAAAAGAGAATCTGTAAATGTGAGAGAACCTGTGAAAAGGTAAGTATTACTGGGAGAGAATAAAGGGTAGCATGAGGAGATTTAGGAGGTGTAGAGATATTTTGGGAGAGGTGGAGAGAATCAAGCAAAAGAGGTGGAGTGAATCAAGGAGAAATGAGTGGGATTGGATGCTTGGATGTAAACTCTATAAATTGAGGCATTGGCCTAATGAGAATTTGCTGGTTTTTGATTATCCATGCCTACATTAAGCTATCAATTAATTGCTCACTAATCACATCTTAATTATCCATGCCTACATTAAGCTATCAGTTAATTTCTCACATCTTAATTATCCATGCCTACATTAAACTATCAGTTAATTGCTCACTAATCACATCTTAATTATCATCTAATCTCTTTTCTAATGGTGTTGATTCTAGCATTTGATCCACCATAGCCCACTCATGCTTGCATTTTAACATGGTATCAGAGACATAGCTTAGGACTCATCTAGTTTTTAAGCAATAGATTATCTTGCTAATCATTGATTAATAGCTAACCACATTTTAAAGCCTTTTTCAACTATTCTCTGCACCCCCATCTGGTGGAGGGGCTTGATCTCCCTCCATCCTCAACATTAGGCCCAATGCTTCTAGCCACATATAGCCATGATCCCCACGCATAAGCCAGTGAAGACGAGTCATGAAACCACTAGTACTGAAGCTACAGAAATTTGCGATTTCGCAGGCGCCACTTTTCAAAACTGAGATTTCTTCTGTACTAGATGAAATGGATCTAATTTCTCTTGGCCCTAGGGATTTTCAAGGGTGCTCTACAAGCTGGTGAAGACAGATTTTGATTTGATCAAGTCTATAGTGAGATCCAAGCTCTTCATCAACAAGTCTACAGTGAGATCCAAGCTCTTCATCAAATCTACAGGTGACTTTTGTAAAACGGAGATAAAGCATTCAATGTTTGGTCAAATCTTATGTTTCTTTGCTTAATCCTCTACTAGACTGATTGCTATTGATGGCCTTGAAAGGATTTAAGCTCATTTGAACTCTAAGGTCTCAGATCTGGACTCCCCGCATACTCTATTTTCTGCACACAAAACAGAGGATAAGTTTGCTAATCAGTGTGATTAATCAACACTAATCACTATATTTTGGTGCAATTGAGGGTTTAAATTAACCATTAGTATCTAATACAGATCTCTATAACTTTAGATTGCAATTTGAAGATGGTTTGATACTCCAACCATTCCGTACAGATTTGTTACCCTTGATTTAATGTAATTTCTGGTAAAATTATGCTGATAAATTTGTGGTAATCATCAACTTGCATTTACCCCTTGGTTAATACCTGCAAATCACACTCAAATTCAAGATTATTCACAGCCAGAGTTGCATTTGGAATCTGCATAAGAATGAATGCTATATGCATTATGTATTGGGCACACATGGGTGATTACATCATTGTAAAAATGGGATCAGACACTACCCTTGTCCAGAATAAGGCAAGAGGCAAGACCTCCCGCATAGATTTAGGTTTGCATTGCATAATGACACAAGATAAACATCAAATGCCTAAAAGAACTGTCAACAAAACATTAAAACATGTTGCTCACATCATGGAGCAAGAACTGATGGGACAATCTCGTGGCCCCAGCCATGAAAGAAGAAGAACATCTCTTTCCAAGAGGAAGATCAACACCGAGAAGAAGAGCTAGATGAAGCATTGAAGGAAGACATGGACGTATGAAGAGAAGCTTCCACGACAAGAAGACTGAAGACAAGAGAAGATGTGAGGCTCCAAGAAGTGAGGAGCCATGTGAAAATGTGTGTGTGTGTGTGTGTGTGTGTGTGTGTGTGTGTGAGAGAGAGAGAGAGAGAGAGAGAGAGAGAGAGAGAGAGAGAGAAAACCCACAACCCAATGTAACTTGCCCCAACAGAGTAAAACCACCTCTGAGCCACCGATGATGTAGGCCATGTGGTAGGCCATGTGGTAGATGTATGTGTGAGCACTTTAGTCAAGGTCACGAGCACTTGTAGTAGCTAGAGAGACTATGAGTAGACCTATGGCTTTGACTATGGGCAGACATTCAGGTTGGCTGCAAGAATGGCAACCATGAGAGGTGTCATTGATATGGCTACAAAAAGGGGTTGGTATTTAAATTAGATGGATATAAAGAATGCCTTCTTGTATAGTGATTTGCAAGAAGATTGGTTGACAAAGACTATGAGTAGACCTATGGCTTTGACTATGAGCAGACATTCAGGTTGGCTGCAAGAATGGCAACCATGAGAGGTGTCATTGATATGGCTACAAAAAGGGGTTGGTATTTACATTAGATGGATATAAAGAATGCCTTCTTGCATAGTGATTTGCAAGAAGAAGTATACATGATATATCCACTAGTTTATGAGAGTGCTGTACACCTAAATTTTGTGTGCAGGTTACATAAAGCCTTGTATGTCTTGAAGTAGGCACCCAAAGCATGGTCGAACAAGATCGGGGAGTATCTTATTACCATTGGATTTTAGATATCCAATGCACATTTCTCACTTTATGTGGAAAAAATAGATAAAGGAATCATGCTATTGTTAATTTATGTGGATGACTTGATTATCACTGGTGATAGGGATGTTGATGTTGACATACATGATGTTAGGAGAGGTGTTTGAAGTAGAAGTTTGAGATGAAGGATTTGGGTGAGCTACAGTATTTCTTGGGCATAGAGTGTTTAGAAACATGGATCTAGCTCTCCTAATGGCAAGACATTGACCTAATTGTTTACTAATCTTACACTAATTATATCACTAATCTAAGTTGGATAGAAATGAAGAAAATTCATAATGAGTGTGCTAATTAAGATGTACACAGGTACAATTAGACACCAAGATAAATTAGCTTGGATACATAAAGAGACTTGAGATAAGTGCAAGTGATATTCCATTCCTTGAAATGTCCTCCTTTTATATGAGGAGAGTACAACATAGGCTTGTACAACAATGTGGGATATATTCCTTTGCTCATGTGGCCACATGCTATGCTTTGCATTTTCTTAGCTTACTCAACTCACTCCCTGCCTTTTCCTTGTGCTCTTTGGCACCACATTTCTCAACATAGAGGTGGTGAGATCACCTCATGGAATTTTGTTATTACAGAGGTAGTATGGCTTTGGACACATTGTCCAAGTACGATATGACAGGCTATAAGCCTATTTCAGTGCCATTGGAGCAGAACCTCACCAGAACACAAAGCTCTCCATATATACATGTGAGCTTTTGGAGGTCGCCATAACATACAAGTGCATATAGTGGTAGCTTGATCTACATGACCATTACTAGGCCATATACGTGAGGTGCATTGTTGGACTTGTGAGTTAGTTTATGCATGCCCCATAGGAAGCCACACTTGTATGTGGCTGGACAAATTCTCACGTACATAAAGTCCACAGTTGATTATGAACTTTTGTATGAGGCTGGTATAGAGATATAGCTACATGGGTACGCATATGCTAATTGGGTTGGTAGTGTCACATAAAAGAGGACTACCTGTAGCTTAATGTTTTATTTTTGGACTGCGGTTGTGAGTTGGAGCAGTAAAAAATAGCCAACAATTACTTTGGTGAGTATAGAGGCCAAGCACAGGGGTGCTGCTATGGCAGTTTTTGAGGTAGCTTAGTTTCAGAAGCTACTTGATGATATGGGTGAGCTTGTGGATAGGGCAGGTGTCATTTATTGTGACAACGTGAGTAGTATACAGATGGCCATATACTATGTTAGAACAAAGCACATTGAGGTGCATTATCACTTTGTAAGGGAGCAGGTGATGTAGATATGGTATATGTCAGAACAAAGCATTAGGTAGCTGACATCTTCACGAAGGCATTGGGCACAAAGAATCTCCACAAGTTTAGGAATTTAATTGGAGTGCAGTGTGTGGAGTTGAGCTTGAGGGGGAGTGTTAAGATATCAAGCTCAACTAGCGCTGCACATTGATGGCCCGCATGGGTGATAGCTTTCGCATATATTCAATAGGGATGGCTTGTGAGATTATGGTTGAGGTGCCACCGATGGATAACCAACTATGTGACAACCACCTTGGAGTACTAGAGTTATGGCATAGTTATAGTGCCAGCTCATATAGTCGAGTTCACACTATGGATTGACCATTGGATGTTATTGTAGGAGAGTACTTTCCCTTATAGTATGTACTCAGACTCTTATCTTTTTAGTTATATGGTTGTAGATAAGAGAAGAAGATAGAGGAAAACCCAACCATCCATCTCTCTCTTGCTCTCTCTTGTGTGTTTGTTTGCTTACAACAAGGAACTAGCTCTCTCTCTCCCCCACATTCTCTTTAGAAAGGGTTCTATGAAATATATGAATGGGTTTTCCACAAATATTTTTTATTAAAAGGAAGATTATCCATTGCATACGAGTAGGATGTCTATTATTTGAGTAGCATAGGGTTATTCCTGATGCTTGAATGGTTATGTAATTGATTATGCTAAGGAAATGCAAGAAAATTGAGGAGTTCTATTAAATGTATGTGAGGAGTAATTTAATTAAAGTTAGTTCTTTGGACTACATGTAATTTGAAGTTAGATGGTGGTGGTGAGTATACCTCACATGCATTTGATGGGTTCTTGAGAGAGCATGGTATTAGACAGCCTCCCTTGAGTATAAGCTACAATGGTTCTTCTTTTCATGACATGCTAGAGCTGATGTTGGATATAAAACTAACATCAGTCTAATAAAATAAGAAGGAGAGAGTAGTGTAAAAAGAAAAGTGAAGAGGTCGGAAGTAGTACTCACACATCTATTTCAATCTTTCCCTTCCAATCCAAGGCTTGGTGATCGTTAAGGGAATTTGAGAGTTGGGCTTAAAGATCCATCACTTGATTATGTGCCTTCACCAGTAGCTTGAATACTTCCACTTTTGATGTTTAAACTCTGTGGCTTCCACTTGGATTTGTAGTTGCATTGTGTGAGCTTGGGCTTCTTTGGTCTCATGTCTTTAGTTTTCTAGCTCATGCAACAAATCTTGGACTTGTTGAGTCAACGTACAGTTAGCCTTACACTTAAGGATTCCTTTGATTCTCTTCTACATCTTTGGTAAGTTGGTCCATCTCCTCTATCAGGCATGCATTCAACTTTGTTGCTTTGTTCTGACATTGGCATGCTTTTGGTGAGAGATTAAGCTCAACTAGTGCTGCAAACATTGATGACCCACCTGGGTGATAGATTTTACACTTATGACATTGGAATGGTTGGTGATATTATGGTTATTGATATGCCGCCAATGGATGACAGGTTGTGTGATAGCCACTTTGGAGTACTAGAGTTATGGCATAGTTATAGTGCCAACTCATATAGTCAAGTTTACGCTATTGTGACGACCATTGCATGCTATTGTAGGAGAGTACTTTCCCTTATAGTATGCACTCTTATCTTTTTAGTTATATAGTTGTAGGAGAGTCCTTTCCCTTATAGTATATAATCTTATCGTTTTAGTTATATGGTTGTAGAGAAGAGAAGAAAATAGAAGAAAATTAACCAATCCATCTCTCTTGTGGCTTGTTCTCTCTTGTGTGTGTGTGTGTTTACTTGCAAAGAACTTACGCTCTCACTCTCCCTCACATTCTCTTTATGATATTAAAGATCCATTTCATGTGAGAGATAAGGAGGCAAGAAAAAAGAAAAAACAAAGCAATCAAGGAGGTGGTACATAGGTCAGAGCATCATCATCTCTTTCCCTTCTTGTGTAGGTACGACACCCCCTAGGTAGCTCCAGGAGCTACACATCTTCGATTGAGGAGTTTTCTTCATAGGTGTGGAGGTGCCTCTATGGTGAGCAATACTTTGTGCTAAAGTTTGCAGATAGAATCATGGTTCGGGAATGTTTTGATCTTTGTTCGATCACTAGTGCTTTTGGTAGTTTTGGGTAGTTCTGGTGGTTGAGAATTGTCTTTGGTCGAAATCTGGTTATTGCAATGTAGCAGTGCATTTTGAAAGTGTAGATAGTTTTTGCACATGTATTGCTAATCTTGGGTGTATGTAGATGTACTTTGGTCACATGTGGTGACATACAGATTGTGCTAAAGTACCGTTTGCAGTAGTCATAGAAGATACTACTATGTTAAAGGTTGCATACAAAAATTATATATTTACAAGTTTTTGGTTATCCCAGGCAAACGTTTCATGGAATCACTAGAATTGCTAGTGTAAAACTGGACAAGAAAAACTTCCATGCTTGGAAGTTTAGAATAACCAATTTTCTTATGGGTAAAGGATTTTGGGACTATGTCAAAGGAGACAATGAGGAGCCTCCATACTTGTCTAAAAAGAATGCCACTCTAGAAAATATAAAGGCATTCAAGGACTGTAACCAGGGTGCAAGGAAAGTCATGTATTAGCTTTGAATCAGTGTCATTGACACAATGAAAGGACACATTGAGGATGCCACTAGTCTTGCAGTTGCATGATGGTAGAGCCTCTAGTGCAGATGTTCTAGACCAACACAAAGGCAAGGAAACTACAGCTAAAGTAAGAGTTGCATACCGTGGAGAAGAAAAGCATGCCTATTAATGAGTATGCTTTAAAGATCAAGGGAATTGTTGAATCTCTTGGGTCCATTAATGTATCAGTAGAAGATGATGATTCAGTGAGCATCTCTCTGAATGGGCTTGGTAAAGAGTACAAGACATTCAAGACATTCAAGACCTCCATTGCAATCACAAAGAATGCTCCCAACTTTCGCGACTTAGTGTCTATACTGATCATAGAAGAAAAGTCTATACTGATCATAGAAGAAAAGTCTCTTGGTGAGAACTCTTCTTCACAAAGTAAGAACATGCCTTCTACTCCAATTTAGGTAGAGGTAGAGGTAGAGGTCATGGTTGAGGCCATGGAGAGGCCAAGGTGCTGGCCAATATGGAAACCAGAATTATGGACAACAAACAATCCAATGATTCGCCACTCCAATAGCAACAACAATCATGCACAGGTGGAAGAGGCCAGTCTAGAGGCAGGGGGAGACAGAGGAACCGAGGTGGTCGGCAAAGAAATTAGAGTGCAAATAGCATAGAGTGCTATTATTATGGCAAACTAGGGCATATGGCAAAGGACTATTTTAAAAACCAGAATGACATTAAAAGTGAAAAGTTGTAGCAACAAGGAAAATATGCATCATCTAGTAAACACGATGGTGAGTGATAACATAAGCGAGCAATTGATTGTGATGCATCGCATGTTCAGTTCTTAAAAAAAAGCAATGTCAGAATCTAAATATATATGGTATGTGGATTTTGGCACCTCTAACCACATGACTAGTCATGGTGAGTGATTTAGAGGCATGTAGAAAATGGAAAAACCAGGTTATGTAGAAATATGTGCTGATACTACATATCCCATTACACATGTTCGGAAAGTGCCATTGTCTATGTAGGATGGAAAAATGAAGTACTTGGAAGATTTACTTCATATTCCAAATATTACAAAGAACATAGTTTCTATTAGATAGATAGTTGAGAAAGGTTTATAAGTGAGGTTTAATCCTTAAGGATGATTTTTGGAAAACTTTCAAAATCAGTGTCACTTGGTTGCAAAGGGTAACAGAAATGGTATGATGTTTACTTTGAATGTGAACATGCCTGAGGTAAAAGTAGCCATGTTTATGCATGGAACATTTGTCATTGCAGTTATTGACATATGGCACAAGCTCATTGGTCATGTAAATATACAACGGTTGAAGTTTATATAGGCCCAAAATATTGTTGTAGATTTACCAAAGATTAAGGTTGATAGTATGCATAAAGTATGTGAAGCATGCCAGCTGGGTAATTAGACCAAACATGCCTTCCCACACACGAAAAAAATGTGAGTGCAAGGCCATTAGATGTTATACATTCAGATGTATGGGGACCGACTAAGATTGCAACGATGCAGGTTATAGGTATTATGTTACATTCATTGATGATCAAACTAGGAAAGTGTGGGTTTATTTCATGAAGAAGAAAAGTGAGGTGTTTTCTCACTTTCACAGATTTAAAGTCTTGGTCAAGCATACAAATAAATTCCTAAGATTAGATGGTGGAGGAGAGTATTTCTCCAATGAGTTCAATGATTTCTTGAGAAAGCAGGGAATCAAGAGAAGTGCCTCTAGTTGAAATCTAGTTATTGCAGTGTAACAATGCATTTTGGGAGAGTAGCCTATGTTAGCACATGTATTTATAATCTTGGGTGTATGTACATGTAATCTGGTCACATCTGGTAACATATAGGTTGTGCTGAAGTACTGCTACTATAGTATGTTGAGATATCGAGCTCGTCTAGTGAGGCGGTGGACACTGATGACCCGCTGGGGGATAGGCCCCACACTTACACCACTGGCATGGTTGGTGAGATCTTGGGTGATATGCGGCCAGTGGGATGACAGGCTGTGTGACAGTCATTCTAGAGACTGGCATAGTTATAGCGCCAGCTCATTTAGTCGGGTTCACACTATAGAGAACCCGTGTATGTATTTGGTTGAGTACCTTTCATATTGTGTGTACTCTTATTCTTGTATATGGTGTGTTGAGTGTTGAGTAGAGAAGAAGAAGATTTTCAGCCTCTCACCTTGTGTGTTCTCTATTAGGGTTTTGTGAGTGTGTGTGTGTGCTTGCAAGAGCTCAAGCTCTCTTCCCCCTGCATCTTTTCATGGTATCAGAGCCTGGTTCGTGCTAAGGGCTGAGCTGCAAGCAAGAGAACCACAGGAAGTGGTACGAGGGTAAGAGCTTCAACTACTCTTCCCTATTTGTGTTGGTGACTACACCCTTGTCGGGAGCTCTACGGGAGGCACCGGCAACGATCTCTGATTGAGGAGCTTTCTTCGCGGGAGTAAAGCTACAGGGCAACTATACAGTCCTATCGGACTACAATTTTCGGGCTGAAAACGCGTTTCGGGCGCGTCTGGACCTCCGTTTTTCAGAAAGCAGGCAATTTCAAGCACTGCGGGTAAGTCATCGATTCTCTGCAGAACTCTGTTTTAAGAACTGCAGGAAGACAGATTGACTGTGCAGACACTGTGGGTGCTACAAATAGGTCTACAGTTGCCATTGGGTGTATGTATGCACATTGAAGTCACTGGTTGTGACATTTGAGAGTACTACAGTACCGCTGTGCAGAAAATACAGCAGTTTGTGCAGAAAAACCAGAGTGCAGTTTCTGGTAAAATTGTGTGTTTGGCAAGATGTCAAATGATGGGATAACTCAGATTGTGGCTGAGAAGCTTGACAAGAATAACTTCCATGCTTGGAGGTTCAGGTTGACGAATTTCCTGATGGGAAAAGGCTATTGGGACTACATAGAAGGTGAGCATGAAGAGGCACCGGAGATACCGGATATAAATCCGACTACTGCAGATGTGAAAGAGTTTAAAGACTGGAACCAAGGAGCCAGGAAGGTTATGTATTGGCTATCCATTAGTATACAGGACACCATGATTGGGCACATTGAGGATGCCAAGTCCCCCAAGGAGGCGTGGGACACCTTGGTAAAGCTCTATGAAACAAATACCAAGGCACATAAGATACAGTTGAAGAATGAACTTCATACTGTGGAGAAAAAGAGCATGTCTGTGAATGACTATGCGCTGAAGATAAAGGGTATTGTGGAATCCCTTGCATCTATTGGTGTGTCAGTAGATGATGATGACAAGGTGGAAGTCTGTCTACGTGGTCTCGGGCCACAATACAAGGCATTCAAGACGTCTATTCAGACTCGGGAAAACATTCCCAACTTTACAGATTTGGTGTCTATGCTGATTATCGAAGAGAAGAGCTTGGGTGAAGACCAACAGTCTTCACAAAGCAAAAACAGTTCAGAGCAACAGGCCTTCTACACGAGTTCAGGAAGAGGACGAGGTAGAGGAGGTCGTGGACGCGGTCAAGGAGGTGGCCGAACAGGTAATCAGAATTATGGTCAGCAGCAGCAACAACAACAACAGTCCCAGAATCAACAACAACAACAACACGCAGGTGGAAGAGGTAAATTTAGAGGCAGGGGGAGTCAAAGAGGCCGTGGAAACTGGCAAAGGCAATATAATGATGCACGTGAATGCTATTATTGTGGTAAGCCTGGACATGTACAGGCAGAATGTTATAAGAAGCAGGCTGACATGCAAAATGGGAAAGTGCAGCAAAACAACTATGCATCCTCAAGCAGAAATAATGAGGATAATGAAAGGTTGTTTGTTATGCAGCATGTCGTGAATGCCATGTCTGAAAATGTTGATGCAGCACAAAAAGATAATGTATGGTATGTGGATTCAGGCGCTTCGAACCACATGACGAGTCATGGGGAGTGGTTCAAGGAGATGAAAAACCTGGAAAGACCAGGTTTTGTGGAAACAGGGGATGACACTGCTCATCCAATTGCCCATGTTGGAGATGTGCCATTGTCTATGCAGGATGGCAAAGTGAAGTACCTTGCACATGTACTTCATGTACCAAACATAACAAAGAATCTGGTTTCAGTTGGCCAGATGATTGAGCAGGGTTTGATGGTTCGGTTTTACCCTGATGGGTGTTATGTTGAAGATTTCAAAGACAAGTGCAGGTTGGTTGCAAAAGGCAACAGAGTGGGCAGAATGTTTACATTAAATGTAGACATGCCTGAAATGAGTGCTGCGATGTTTGCAAATGGTTCAGGAATTGTTCCAGACACAGACATTTGGCATAAAAGGATTGGACATGTAAATGTGCAGAGATTGAAGTCTATGCAGACAAAAGGAATTGTGACAGGGCTGCCAAAATTTAAAGTGGAAGGTATGCAGAAAATATGTGAAGCATGCCAATTTGGGAAGCAAACAAAGCATGTGTTTCCACGTAATAGATATGTGAGCAGAAATGCACTAGATGTTGTGCATTCAGATGTATAGGGCCCTACGAAGACCATATCTATGGGAGGCTGCAGGTATTATGTGACTTTCATTGATGACCACACAAGGAAAGTGTGGGTATATTTCATGAAAGAGAAGAGTGAGGTGTTCACTCACTTTCAGAATTTTAGAGTTTTGGTTGAAAAGCAAACAGGGAAATATGTCAAGTGCCTAAGGTCAGATGGAGGGGGAGAATACTTCTCCAATGAGTTCTCTGAATTTTTTAAGAAGAATGGTATTCGAAGACAGTTTACATGCAGATACACTCCGCAGCAAAATGGAGTTGCTGAGCGGAAAAACAGGCACATTGCAGAGATTGCGCGAGCATTGATGGAAGAGAAGAATATGCCGCATTGCTATTAGGCTGAGGCTATTTCTACAGCAGTATACATCATGAACAGGACTCCAACTGTAGCCATACATGATGTAACCCCAGAGGAGAGGTTTACTGGCAGAAAACCAGATTTGTCTCATCTGAAAGTCTTTGGATGCATTGCATATGTGCATGTGCCAGATGAGCTGAGAACTAAGCTGGATCCGAAAGCTGAAAAATGTGTGTTTATTGGATATTCCCTTGAGCAAAAGGGATACAGGTGTTATAACCCTGCTACACGTGAGTTGAGGGTAAGCAAGGATGTTGTTTTTGATGAGATGAGCAGCTGGTATGTTGCTAAAAAAGAAGCTGTTGGGGATGATGTGAGTGGAAGTGTGGTTGCACAGAATGCAGGTCAGCAATCACAGTCTTTGAGTGGACCAGGAGAGTCCTCATCTAGTGGGTCTATTGATAGACCATGGAGTGGCAGGCTGCGTCATAATACCAGTCCTGCAAATGTGATTACTACATCACGTAAAGGAAAAGAGAAAGTGGTTGAGCCCCTTGGTATGCCTGACATTTCTGCAGGGCATTCTCATGTTGATGGAGAGTAGTGGTTCAGATATGAGCCTTGATGAGGAGCTTGGGATCCCAGCTATGAGAACACCTGGTGTAAAGAAGGCTATGGAAGCCATGAATGAGAAGCTACGAAGATCTGGGAGAGTGAAAAATCTTGTGCAGAGATTTACCTATGATGGTTATGTGGCACATCACTATGCATATATGGCAAAGGTTGTGCAGGTTGTAGAGCCCACATGCATTGATGAGGCTATTGGAAATATGTGTTGGGAGAAAGCTATGGATGAGGAGATGGATGCACTATATGGAAATGAAACTTGGGATTTAGTGCAATTGCCTGAAGGCAAGAAAGCCATTGGATGCAAGTGGGTGTACAAAGTTAAACATAACAGTGATGGAAGCATAAACAGGTACAAGGCTAGATTGGTAGCCAAAGGATATGCGAAGACATATGGGATTGATTATGAGGAAACTTTTCGCCCAGTTGCCAAGATGGCAACAGTGAGAGTTGTGATAGTAGTGGCTGCGTCAAAGCAATGGTCTTTACATCAGATGGATGTAAAGAATGCGTTCTTGCATGGGGATTTGCAAGAAGAGGTGTATATGTTGCAGCCACCTGGTTATGAGGATGTGGGTCACCCCGAGCATGTTTGCAGGTTGAAGAAAGCCTTGTATGTCTTAAAACAAGCACCAAGAGCATGGTCTGACAAGATTTCTGAATATCTTGTCACTATTGGCTTTCATGTAGCCAATGCAGATTTCTCATTGTATGTGAGACATGGTGATAGAGGAGTTGTGCTTGTTGTCATCTATGTAGATGACTTGATCATTACGGGGGACCATGATGCAGAGATCTTTGATGTAAAGATCTTGCTTAGACAGAAGTTTGAGATGAAGGATCTGGGGGAGCTCAGATATTTCTTGGGCATTGAGGTGATTAGGTCACCACATGGTATTGGATTACTGCAGAGACAGTATGGCTTGGACATGTTGTCCAAGTATGGTATGACAGGCTGTAAGCCTTTTTCTGTGCCATTGGATCAGAATGGCAAGTTGAGTGCAGATTCAGGAGAGATCTTGGAGGATCCTACTATGTACAGGAGCATAGTAGGAAGTCTCATCTACATGACGATCACCAGACCAGATTTGAGCTATGCTGTTGGGTTGGTGAGTCAGTTTATGCAGGTTCCACGAAAACCGCATTTGGATGCAGTGAGACGCATACTGAGGTATGTGAAGTCTACTTTGCATTGTGGACTATTCTATGAGACTGGGACAGAGATATGTGTACATGGGTACACAGATGCTGATTGGGCTGGTAGTATCTCAGATAGGAGATCTACTAGTGGATTCATGTTTTCTTTGGGGAGTGCTGCTGTGACTTGGAGCAGCAAGAAGCAGCCTACGGTTGCTCTATTGAGTACAGAGGCCGAGTACAGAGGAGCTGCTATGGCAGCATGTGAGGTAGCTTGGTTGAGGAAGCTACTTGCAGATTTGGGTCTATCAGTGGATAGACAAGTTGTCATTTTCTGTGACAACATTAGCAGTATACAGTTGGCCAGGAACCCAGTCTTTCATGCTCGTACGAAGCACATAGAGGTTCACTACCATTTCGTCAGAGAGAAGGTCTTGGCAGGAGACCTTGATCTTGTTTATGTCAGCACAGAGGATCAGGTAGCTGACATTTCACCAAAGCATTGGGTACAGAGAAGCTCCGCAGATTCAGGGCTTCGCTTGGTGTACATGAGATGGAGTTGAGCTCGAGGGGGAGTGTTGAGATATCGAGCTCGTCTAGTGAGGCGGTGGACACTGATGACCCGCCTGGGGGATAGGCCCCACACTTACACCACTGGCATGGTTGGTGAGATCTTGGGTGATATGCGGCCAGTGGGATGACAGGCTGTGTGACAGTCATTCTAGAGACTGACATAGTTATAGCGCCAGTTCATTTAGTTGGGTTCACACTATAGAGAACCCGTGTATGTATTTGGTTGAGTACCTTTCATATTGTGTGTACTCTTATTCTTGTATATGGTGTGTTGAGTGTTGAGTAGAGAAGAAGAAGATTTTCAGCCTCTCACCTTGTGTGTTCTCTATTAGGGTTTTGTGAGTGTGTGTGTGTGCTTACAAGAGCTCAAGCTCTCTTCCCCCTTGCATCTTTTCATAGTAGTCATCGAAGATTATCCTGTGTTATAAGTTGCATATAGAAATTATGTATGTTTATGGTTGTAGGAAAACATGTTTGATGGACTTAATTAGATTATCAATGTGAGAAACTAGACAAGAATATGAGAAATAATTCTATGCTTGAAAGTTCAGAATGACCAATTTCTTGATGGGTAAAGGATTTTGGGACTATATCAAAGGAGACGATGAGAAGCCTGTAGATTTGTGTGAGGAGAATGCCTTCTCCAGCTAATATAATAGGCATTCAAGGACTAGAACTAGGGTACAAGAAAAGTCATGTAATGGCTTTCAATTAGTGTCACAGGCACAATGATATAACACATACAAGATGCTAACACTCTAGTAGTTGCAGAGCGACTAAACCTAGTGCAAATGTTCCAGACAACATAAAGGGAAGAAAACTATAGGTAAAACAAGAGCTGCATACTGTGAAGAAGAAAAGCATGTCTATCAATGAGTATGCTTTAAAGATCAAGGGAATTGTTGAATCCCTTGGGTTTATTAATGTATTGGTGGAAGATGATGATTTAGTGAGCATCTCTCTGAATGGGCTTGGCAAAGAGTATACGCCATTCAAGACCTACATTACACTCACAAAGAATGTTCCCAACTTTTGGGACTTAGTATCAATGCTTATCATAAAAGAAAAATCTCTTGGTAAGGACTCTTCTTCATAAATCAAGAACAAATAATGTTTCCAATTTAGTATCTATGCTTATCATAGAAGAAAAATCTCTTGGTAAGGACTCTTATTCACAAAGGAAGAACACATCAGAACATGTATTGTACTCTAATTTAAGTAGAGGCCGAGGTAGAGTTCGTGGTTGATAGCCAAGGTGGTGGCTGACTTGGAAACCAGAATTATGGACAACAATAGTCCAATGATTCGTATAGCAGTAGTACTCATACAGAGGTGGAAGAGGCCGGTCTAGAGGTAAGAAGAGCCAAAAAGGACAAGGTGGTTGGCAAAGAAATCATAGTAAAAATAGCATAGAGAGCTATTATTTGGCAAACTAGGGCACATGGCAAAGGAGTGCTTTAAAAAGAAGAATGACATTAAAAGTGGAAAGTTGCAACATGGCAACTACACATCATCTAGTAAATTTATAATGCAGCACAATGTGTAAAGATTTAAAGATATATGGTATGTGGATTATGGCACCTCTAATAACCACATGACTAGTCATGGTGAATGGTTTAGAGACGTGCAAAAAATGGAAAAACCAAGTTATGTAGAAACAGGTGATGATATTGCACATATCCCATTGCGCATGTTGGTAAAGTTTCATTGTCCATTGTTGCAGAATGAAAAACTTGGCTTATGTACAAGTGAGGTTTAATCCTCAAGGATGTTTTGTGGAAGACATTAAAAATCAATGTCACTTGGTTGCAAAGGGTAACAAAAATGGTAGGATATTTACTTTGCATGTGAACATGCTTGAGGTAAATGCAAGCATGTTTATGCATAGAATATGTATCATTGTAGATATTGACATATGGCACAAGCACATTGCTCATGTGAATATATAGTGAATCAAGTCTATGTAGGCTCAAAATATTGTTGCAGGTTTTCCAAAATTTAAGGTTGATGGTGGTAAGCATAAAATATGTGAAGCATGCCAGCTTGGTAAGCAGGCCAACCATGCTTTCCCAGTGCATGAAAAGCATGTCATTGCAAGTCCATTAGATGTTATACATAAAGATGTATGGGTACCAACCAAGACTCCAACAATTGTAGGTTACAAGTATTATGTTACATTCATTGATGATCACACTAGGAAAGTGTGGGTTTATTTCATGGAGGAGAAAAGTGAGGTGTTTGCTCACTTTTAGAGATTTAAAGTCTTCATCAAGAAGGAAAAAGGCATGCAAAGAAAATGCTTGAGATCAGATGTGGGGGAGAGTATTTCTCAAATGAGTTGCAATGACACAAGAGACAGTTTACATGTAGGTATACTCCGCAAACATAATGGTGTTAATAGGAACATTATAGAAATGACACATGCCTTGATGTCTGAAAACAATATGCCATATCATTTTTAGGCAGAAGTAGTAGCAACACTATTGTATACATCATGAATAGGACTCCCACTATAGCTGTTCATGGTCTAACACCTGAACAGAAGTTTACACGCATAAAACTGGATGTGTCTCACTTGAAAGTGTTTGGGTGTATTGCATATGTGCATGTTGAGAATAAAGTTATCTAAATGTAGAGAAATGCATCTTTATTAGTTATCCTTTGGAGTAGAAAGATTATAGATGTTATAACTATTGAAAATACAAGTGAATAGGGTGTGTGTGGGAACAAGCTCTTGGTGGATAGAGGCTGTAAAAGAGGAGATGTAATTGTGAAAGAACCTGTGAAAAGGTAAGAAGAATCTACTGGGAGAGAATAAAGGGTAGCATGAGAGAATTTAGGAGTGTGGAGTTATCTGGGAGATATTCAGGGAAAAGAGAAGAGGTGGAGAGAATCAGGCAAGAGGTGGAGATATTTTGGGAGTGAATCATGGAGAAATCAATGGGATTTGATGCTTGATGTAAACTCTATAAATTGAGGCATAGCCCTAATGAGAATTTTTTGGTTTTTGAGTATCCATGTCTACATTAATCTATTTGCTAATTATCCACTAATTATATCTTAATTATTTACTAATCACTTTGTTAATGCTATTGATTCTAGTGTTTGATCCACCATAGCTCATCATTATGCTCAAATTTCAACATGGTATCAGAGCCATGCCTAGAATCAATTAGGTTTATGAGCCCATTAGTTAATTAATCAAGATTAGTAGATAATTAGCAAATAATCAAATTTTTAGTTAGTTTTCACTTCACCCCTTCACCCCCAGCCAGTGGAGGACTCCATTCAGCTTGTACACTCTACATTAGGTCTTGCCCTTCTAACAAAAGCTAGCCAACACACCTAGCTTCAAGCTCATCAAGATAGCGCAGCAAATCGCGAAGTAATTTAGGAGAAATCGCTATTTTCGTCGGTGCCTTTTTTCTGAAGCAGATTGGAGATTTCTTCTTGCTCAAGTCAAATCTTTCTAATTCCTCTTAGCCCCGGGGGTTTTCAAGCATGCTCTACAAGCTGGTGAAGACAGAATTCAATTTCATTAAGTCTACAGTGAGATCCAAGCTCTTCATCAAATTTGCAGGTGACTTTGGTAAAACAGAGATTAAGCTTTCAATATTTGGTCAAATCTTGTGTTTCTTGGCTTAATCCTCTACTAGACTCATTGCTATTGATGCCTTTGAAAGCATTTGAGCTCATTTGAAGTGTAAGGCACCAGATCTGGGCTCCCCGCATACTCTATTTTTTGCACACAAAACAGAGCATTAATTTGCTAATCAGTGATTAATCAGTGCTAATCATTGTATTTTGGTGCAATTGAGGGTTCAAATTAACCATTAGGTATCTGATACAGATCCCTATAGCTTCATATTGCAAATCAGAGTTGGTTTGATACTCCAACCATCCCGTACAAATTGGTTATCCTTAATTTAATGTAATTTTTGGTGATTTTATGCTAATAAAATTGTTGTAATCATCTATTAAACACCAGATTAAGTTGTAAAAGGGTAGACACTACCCTTGAATCTTGAAATTGGATCAAGAGGTAAGATCCCCTTCACATCACCACCATGAGTTCAGCACAGGAAATAGCCAAATTTAATGGGGAACAGTTTTATACATGGCAGACAAAAACCATGTATTTGCTGATGAGGAAAAATCTGTGGGGATTAGTTGAAGGGAGAGATGAATGCCCAGAGAGAGGGAAAAATGAGTGGAAGAGTAGGAATGAAAAAGCGTTGGGACTTATTGCACTCAGTTTAAATGATGAAATCATTCATCATATCACAGGGATACAGTGGGCAAAAGATGCATAGGATGAACTCAATAAATTATTTGGTACACAAGCAAAAAATTCTAAGATAAATTTGTTAATGCAATTCTACAAATTGGACATGAAGGAAAGTGAACCTTTAATCACACACTTGAACAAATATAAAAGCATTAAGCAACAGCTGGCAGCGATTGGCAAAAAGGTAGAAGATGATGAAGCATTAGCTGTACTTCTGAAGAGTGTGGACAAAGGAGATTATGAAAACATTGTAGCAACACTAAAGAATGTACCTGAATTGAAGCTACATGAGATAGAAGCAGCTCTACTAGAGAAAGAGAGCAGAGGCAAAGAGAAGAAAGGGTTCGACTCAACAGCAGGAGAAGAAAAAGCATTCTTCACCTGAGGAGGATTCTCTCGAGGACGAGGATGAGAAAGAGGTAGAGTAGGAGGGAGGACCTTCACTTGCCACAAATGTGGAAATCCAGGACACATGGCAAGAGAATTTAGGAGTGTGGAGTTATTCTGGGAGATATTCAGGGAAAAGAGAAGAGGGGTAGTTGCAAGATGAGGGTACTCACTTTCGTTCACTCTCTCTAAAATTGGGACATCCATGCATCTCGGGCGGAGTACCTCGATCGTGATAGTACCGCGAATCAAAACACGACACGTGCCTCCCGAGCCTAAACCGACATATCTCGATCGAGATGCCAACTAATGCCACGCTAGCAGGTCCGGGTTTCCAGGCGTCATCCATGTCACCAATACATGTCACCGCCACCACAATATCTCGATCGAGATACCTATGCCACTCGGATCCACATCAGGGCCACGCTGTATCCCCGTAGGCATATTTGACCAGCACATCTCCATCGTCCACGTATCTCGAACGAGAAATTTACATCCAATCGCGACCATTCATTGTTCGAGGTAATCGGATACAATCTCCACCGTCCCCATATCTCGATCGAGATACAGAGTTCAAATCTTAGCCGTCCAAATATCTCGATCGAGATACAGAGATTCAATCTGCACCGTCCGAATATCTCGATCGAGATACCTAGATGCAATCTCCACCGTTCAATTATCTCGATCGAGATACGGAAAAGCAATCTAAACCGTCCATTCACGTACGCTGGAAGATTCGATCTCGGCCGTTTAAATATCTCGATCGAGGTATATAATGAATCTTGACCGTCGAGATACCTTGTCGTGGTAATGCCTTTAAATCGTAGCCGTCCATTTACCTCGAACGAGATAGTAATATCAAATCGCAGCCGTCGATCCTTCCCCAACCCTAGAATTAGGTGTGTATCTTGGCCGTACGTTGCACTAACCCTAATATCCAGAGCGTTAATCTTGCAAACCCTAAATTGCATGATGTTTCCGAACCTCGATCGAGGTTATAAAACCGGAAAACTTTTTTTTTTGCCTCATTTTCACAAGTCGTTTTCACTCTCTTGCGCTCTTGATTTGGATTAGTATTAGTGAGCCCATTAGCTTTGTTTTTAGCTTAATTAGTGCTACTTAGCACTAAGCATTAGACCATTCACATTAGACCATTCACATTAGACCATTCACATTGGACCCTTCACATTTGGCCTAGGTTTTAGCATGGAGGGCCACGAGGAGGGCCACGAGGAGGGCCGCTCATCTATTGCGGACCTCATCGCGGAGATAGACCGTGAGTTAGCGGCTATCCGTAGGAGTGCTGGAGACACTCCGTCTACATTACATATCGTGGCAGACTTGGAGGCGATGCTTGCGTCCCTTCGTAGCCTTCACGATATTGTTTATGTAGATGAGTGGATAGCCCACCATCGCGCTGCTCCTGTGTCACATGGCCTGACATATCGTCAGGTCTGTGATCTTGCTCCTATTAGGGATGGGGCTTTCCTAGATCTTTTCCTTGATAGTCGTGGGATGAGGCCCGGGGCGGGCAAGCCCCTCACTATTTCGCGGTGTTCGCATCCTCGTATGGCGGCACATATCTATAGTCGATATGTTGCCGCATATGGGAGGATGCCGAACAACCGCCAGATTCCCATATACTTCGCAAAGCAGTTATATGCGGAGTTTGTCTTAGGGGAGGAGGTCGATTACACCAGCCATCGTCCGGGTGGTGGTGCTGGCCGGGGCCGTCTCCAGGACCAGGGTAGGCGGCCTCCACCGGCCCTTCGTGCGGCACCAGCTCACGATCCTTCCTTTGTGCCATTGTCGACAGTAGAGGCTCTTGGCACGCAGGTCGGCATTGACGTACGGAGCACCACGGAGAGCATCCAGCACGTGGTGCGCCTATTCTCACGATCTATACCGACGACAGATGTGGAGGTATTTACATATATATTACGTCTTAAGTTTTTTTGGTCATTTATCTTCATGTTTATATGTACTTTTCTATATTTTTACATGAGCAGCATGGTTGATTGTGTCACGCAGGTTCCCACACCTGCCACTCAGAGGCTCACTCAGGAGTTGGTAGAGGCGAGAGCGGAGATAGACCGCCTCCGAGCTGCATTACAGATGGCAGAGGCAGCTACTGCAGAGACACAGCATCTGAGAGAGTCCGACATCCAGCAGGTTGGTTTCTCTTGCACGTTTAAGTTACAAATTTCTTTAAGTAATACCTAATGAGAGACTAATCAAATATTTTAATGCTTTACTTTTTTGCGTAGACTCGGACCGAGGTAGAGAGCTCCAGAGCTGAGGCACAGCGTCATCAGATTATGGAGCAGATTGCCCAGCACAGGGCAGAGCAGCTGATGCTGCATGTTCGAGAGTATCGTAGATCATCGGACGTGACAGTGCCTTATCTACCGTTATATCCACGGCCTGTCACAGAGGTTTTTCGACGACCTCTCCCGCAGGATGCACCACCCTTCCTGCGTGATGCGTGCTGCTGTTTATGTATCGAGGACATTGATAGTACAGGAGGATATGCCCTAGGATGTGGACATATTTTCCACTTGTCTTGCATCACTCAGGAGCTCGTCCGGTTCTCAGCATGCCCATCCTGCCGTGCACGCGTCGACTTAGCGACGTACAGGGTATTGGGCATCGATGATCTTCACCCAGGCCTTGTACGAGTAGATGTTAGGACTGGCAGGCCAGTCGACTTTACATCAGCTATGGACTTGGGACTCGACGCCTTCGACGATAGAGCCCAGGAGCCTGAGGTGCCTCCTGAGATAGAGTGGAGCTCACATGAGTTCGACGCTTACCAGAGAGTCCTGCATGAGAGCCAGGTGACAGCATTTGAGCGCGTGGGTGGTGCTGGCCCTAGTGGCACAGCGGGTGATGGTGCTAGCAGCAGTGCTGCTTCTCATGAGCAGCGTGTCCTTACAGCAGAGGAGCTTACACGAGCAGAGTGGCAGACACGCACCATTGCAGATTATCGATTTTGGGTTTATAGACAGAGGCGTCTTGCATTAGCACGACGTAGAGAGAGAGAGAGGGCCATAGCAGCTTTTGGGACTCGTGAGCTCCCGAGTACACCGGCACCAGCTCACGATCCTTCCTTTGAGGCAGACCTCCCCGCAGACATTCGACGACCCCCGCAGCCGGCACAGCCTCCTCGACGTGCACAGCAGCCTCGACGCGCACGTCGACCGGCAGTTAGAGATGACGATTTTGATTGGGTTGCTGTTGATAGTGACTAAACTCAGACTAGCTGGGTTAGCTCACTTACATTGTACTTAGATTTTTGGGCAGTGACTAACCTCAGACTAGCTGGGGTAGCTCATTTTCATTCTGATGTACCTATTTGATGTTTATATCATTATGAGTTTTCTCATTATTGAGTATCATTACATTTTAGTTGATGTTCTTGATTTTATTATATTTCTTAAAACTTTGGCTATCATATTGTTTGTTGAAAATCTCCATTATTGAGTATCATTACATTTTAGTTGATGTTCTTGATTTCATTATATTTCTTAACACTTTGGCTATCATGTTTGTTGAAAATCTCCATGCCATCGTACCCAAACATGCTCTGATGGGGACCAAACTTTGCAAGCATGGGGAGGGGACCCACCCCCACATGCTTGCAAAGTTTGGTCACAATCAGAACATGTTTGGATTGGCAATTGGCGCCCAGTGCGGGTTTTTGAAGTCTCTTGGTGCTTAAGAGGCCATGGAAAATCCGGGCCTTCCCCATACCATCGTACCCAAACATGCTCCGATGGGGACCAAACTTTGCAAGCATGGGGAGGGGACCCACCCCCACACGCTTGCAAAGTTTGGTCACAATCAGAGCATGTTTGGATTGGCAATTGGCGCCCAGTGCGGGTTTTTCAAGTCTCTTGGTGCTTAAGAGGCCATGGAAAATCCGGGCCTTCCCCATGCCATCGTACCCAAACATGCTCCGATGGGGACCAAACTTTGCAAGCATGTGGGCGTGGGTCCCCCCCACATGCTTGCAAAGTTTGGTCACCATCGGAGCATGTTTGGATTGGCAATTGGCGCCCAGTGCGGGTTTTTCAAGTCTCTTGGTGCTTAAGAGGCCATGGAAAATCCGGGCCTTCCCCATACCATCGTACCCAAACATGCTCCGATGGGGACCAAACTTTGCAAGCATGTGGGCGTGGGTCCCCCCCACATGCTTGCAAAGTTTGGTCACCATCGGAGCATGTTTGGATTGGCAATTGGCGCCCAGTGCGGGTTTTTCAAGTCTCTTGGTGCTTAAGAGGCCATGGAAAATCCGGGCCTTCCCCATGCCATCGTACCCAAACATGCTCCGATGGGGACCAAACTTTGCAAGCATGTGGGGGTGGGTCCCCCCCACACGCTTGCAAAGTTTGGTCCCCATCAGAGCATGTTTGGATTGGCAATCGGCGCCCAGTGCGGGTTTTTCAAGTCTCTTGGTGCTTAAGAGACCATGGAAAATCCGGGCCTTCCCCATGCCATCGTACCCAAACATGCTCCGATGGGGACCAAACTTTGCAAGCATGGGGAGGGGACCCACCCCCACACGCTTGCAAAGTTTGGTCACAATCAGAGCATGTTTGGATTGGCAATTGGCGCCCAGTGCGGGTTTTTCAAGTCTCTTGGTGCTTAAGAGGCCATGGAAAATCCGGGCCTTCCCCATGCCATCGTACCCAAACATGCTCCGATGGGGACCAAACTTTGCAAGCATGTGGGCGTGGGTCCCCCCCACATGCTTGCAAAGTTTGGTCACCATCGGAGCATGTTTGGATTGGCAATTGGCGCCCAGTGCGGGTTTTTCAAGTCTCTTGGTGCTTAAGAGGCCATGGAAAATCCGGGCCTTCCCCATACCATCGTACCCAAACATGCTCCGATGGGGACCAAACTTTGCAAGCATGTGGGCGTGGGTCCCCTCCACATGCTTGCAAAGTTTGGTCACCATCGGAGCATGTTTGGATTGGCAATTGGCGCCCAGTGCGGGTTTTTCAAGTCTCTTGGTGCTTAAGAGGCCATGGAAAATCCGGGCCTTCCCCATACCATCGTACCCAAACATGCTCCGATGGGGACCAAACTTTGCAAGCGTGTGGGGGTGGGTCCCCCCCACACGCTTGCAAAGTTTGGTCCCCATCGGAGCATGTTTGGATTGGCAATCGGCGCCCAGTGCGGGTTTTTCAAGTCTCTTGGTGCTTAAGAGGCCATGGAAAATCCGGACCTTCCCCATGCCATCGTACCCAAACATGCTCCGATGGGGACCAAACTTTGCAAGCGTGTGGGGGTGGGTCCCCCCCACACGCTTGCAAAGTTTGGTCCCCATCGGAGCATGTTTGGATTGGCAATCGGCGCCCAGTGCGGGTTTTTCAAGTCTCTTGGTGCTTAAGAGGCCATGGAAAATCCGGGCCTTCCCCATGCCATCGTACCCAAACATGCTCCGATGGGGACCAAACTTTGCAAGCATGTGGGCGTGGGTCCCCCCCACATGCTTGCAAAGTTTGGTCACCATCGGAGCATGTTTGGATTGGCAATTGGCGCCCAGTGCGGGTTTTTCAAGTCTCTTGGTGCTTAAGAGGCCATGGAAAATCCGGGCCTTCCCCATACCATCGTACCCAAACATGCTCCGATGGGGACCAAACTTTGCAAGCATGTGGGCGTGGGTCCCCCCCACATGCTTGCAAAGTTTGGTCACCATCGGAGCATGTTTGGATTGGCAATCGGCGCCCAGTGCGGGTTTTTCAAGTCTCTTGGTGCTTAAGAGGCCATGGAAAATCCGGGCCTTCCCCATACCATCGTACCCAAACATGCTCCGATGGGGACCAAACTTTGCAAGCATGTGGGGGTGGGTCCCCCCCACACGCTTGCAAAGTTTGGTCCCCATCAGAGCATGTTTGGATTGGCAATCGGCGCCCAGTGCGGGTTTTTCAAGTCTCTTGGTGCTTAAGAGGCCATGGAAAATCCGGGCCTTCCCCATGCCATCGTACCCAAACATGCTCCGATGGGGACCAAACTTTGCAAGCGTGTGGGGGTGGGTCCCCCCCACACGCTTGCAAAGTTTGGTCACAATCAAAGCATGTTTGGATTGGCAATCGGCGCCCAGTGCGGGTTTTTCAAGTCTCTTGGTGCTTAAGAGGCCATGGAAAATCCGGGCCTTCCCCATGCCATCGTACCCAAACATGCTCCGATGGGGACCAAACTTGGCAAGCATGTGGGGGTGGGTCCCCCCCACACGCTTGCAAAGTTTGGTCCCCATCGGAGCATGTTTGGATTGGCAATCGGCGCCCAGTGCGGGTTTTTCAAGTCTCTTGGTGCTTAAGAGGCCATGGAAAATCCGGGCCTTCCCCATACCATCGTACCCAAACATGCTCCGATGGGGACCAAACTTGGCAAGCATGTGGGGGGGGTCCCCCCCCACATGCTTGCCAAGTTTGGTCCCCATCGGAGCATGTTTGGGTACGATGGTATGGGGAAGGCCCGGATTTTCCATGGCCTCTTCCCCCCCCACATGCTTGCCAAGTTTGGTCCCCATCGGAGCATGTTTGGGTACGATGGTATGGGGAAGGCCCGGATTTTCCATGGCCTCTTAAGCACCAAGAGACTTGAAAAACCCGCACTGGGCGCCGATTGCCAATCCAAACATGCTCTGATTGTGACCAAACTTTGCAAGCATGTGGGGGGAACCCACCCCCACATGCTTGCAAAGTTTGGTCTCTATCGGAGCATGTTTGGGTACGATGGCATGGGGAAGGCCCGGATTTTCCATGGCCTCTTAAGCACCAAGAGACTTGAAAAACCCGCACTAGGCGCCGATTGCCAATCCAAACATGCTCTGATTGTGACCAAACTTTGCAAGCATGTGGGGGGGACCCACCCCCACATGCTTGCAAAGTTTGGTCCCCATCGGAGCATGTTTGGGTACGATGGTATGGGGAAGGCCCGGATTTTCCATGGCCTCTTAAGCACCAAGAGACTTGAAAAACCCGCACTGGGCGCCAATTGCCAATCCAAACATGCTCTGATTGTGACCAAACTTTGCAAGCGTGTGGGGGTGGGTCCCCTCCCCATGCTTGCAAAGTTTGGTCACCATCAGAGCATGTTTGGGTACGATGGCATGGAGATTTTCAACAAACAATATGATAGCCAAAGTGTTAAAAAATATAATAAAATCAAGAACATCAACTAAAATGTAATGATACTCAATAACGAGAAAACTCATAATGATATAAACATCAGAATGAAAATGAGCTACCCCAGCTAGTCTGAGGTTAGTCACTGCCCAAAAATCTAAGTACAATGTAAGTGAGCTAACCCAGCTAGTCTGAGTTTAGTCACTATCAAGATAGAGATCTAGTCAGCAGCACCCTCTCTAGCTCTCAACTGCTCTAGAATTGTCTCATGGTCATCCACTCGAAGCCGAAAACGAGGGTGAGAACTGTGTTTTCGGCTCTGTACTCGAACAAGAGTGAGTCTGGTAGCAACCACTAGATGAGAGAACTGAAATGCCTCTAACTCCCACTTCCACTGCTGGAACTCAAGACTCCCCCGATGAAGTCGAATCTGCTGGTAGAACCGGCCTGCCACAATCATGCTATGGGCATCATAAGAAAACCCATGATCATCCACTGTATCCTGGTCAAGCATGCACTTTGGCCTAGTGCAACTCATCAGATAGTAGTCTACTCCCTCGCTGTTTCCCTCACTGGCAATAACAGCAAATACATCACCCTCCTGTAGCAAATCTGTCAGGTCATCATAACTGACCATGAATGCAGGACCTGTGTGCTCATCAGACACCACTGGATGTGAAGGATGCTCGGGGGAGAGGAATGTCTGTATCCATGCATCTGCCCATCCTCTCGAGGCACAATGTGACCAATCGCCATCCATACATGCTCCACAGAAGCATGCAAACCGTCGTGTGTAAATCGTGGGGGCCGCCATGCACGTGCTCCTGATGGAATGTAAGCCCAAGGTGCCAGGTACTGTGTCACAATCATGGGAGGCTCTGCGGTCAATCGTGCCACCATCCACATGCCAAAAAAATCTCCTGACAATCCGAGCATCACGTCTGGGGTACGATGATGCTGCACTCCCACACAAATGTTGGGAGCACCACTCGACTACGTGGCCCGCATCTCTGAACCGCTGAGCATCCTGTCGCAGCTGATGACGCCTCAAGGCACGTTTCACACACGCGCCTGCACCATCATGCTCACCCTTCCCGTGACCAGTCTCAAAGAATGACCAAATCACTGGGATACTAGACTGCACATGCCACCTATAAATCCATAAAAGATAGTCTTAGTTATTGTTTTCTTTAAGATGTTCTAGTGAATTTAGTTTAATTGAAAATGTAAGAAAGCCATAAGTACAACCTGTAGAGCCAATAGAATTGACGTGATGACTTGAACTGTGCGCCACAACCATCAGACCAAACCCATCGCTGGACATGTCTGATCCCACAATCTCCTAAAAAATCGTCATGGAGACGAAAGCAGTGTTGCACAAAATGTGCATCATGTGAACGATCATCACTGATATAGAAATGATACTCTCGAATAATGACACGGGTCTCGGGGGTACTCGCTATCCCATCTACATGAGCCTCTGCATGTCGATAGCTAATGTGGACTAAAATAGCAACCTGGTGAGGGAAGCAATACATACGTTTAGGACACAAAAAATCAATTAAGTAATGAAGCTCAAACATAAAACAAATAGTACAAAATATAACCATTACCTGCTCTGAGAAGTAATACTCAGATTGTATCTCCTGAAAAGGTGTGAAAGTGTAGTTCTCTGCAAAATCAATCACAGAGACGACCACACCAATAGGAAACTCTGCTAGGCATGCTCGGAACTGACGATCCTGCCACTTGGCACAATGACTGTGCCGTATGTAGGGGTAGATCTGCTCCCTAAATGTGGCTGTGAAGTGACAACGTGGTGTATGTTTGTCCACGAGCTGCAACTTCCTGGACTGTCCACCACTCTGGAGCTGGTGTGTCACATACTCATAACGTTGCCATGCCACTATCTCTTGGTCACTTGCATCAAGATCTACCATCTGTAGATGTGCAAGTGAACCACATGATGTGCAATTGCTCTCCACACAAGGCATCCTATGGAACTGGGCATCCTCCGTGCGTGCACACAAAAGAGAGTGGATGAAATCACGTGGACTACGAGGCAACTCTCTATGCCCACTAAGAGAACGGAACACATCATAAAAAAGATTGAACTCAACATGGTAGCGACAACAACATGTGTCACGCTGACGTGAGTACCTCACAAACCAAGGCTTACACCCCTCAAATGACCTTTGCCCAATTTTAAGCTCTGGATACGAAGCTACAAACTGAGAATACAACTCAGTTTGGGACATTTCAAGAAAGCAAGCACCGTGCTCAATGAACACTCCTCTTGTCACTCTCTTACGCAAAGCTTTCTTGAAAACTGGCGATGCACGACAATTCTCCTCCCAAAAACTTTCTATCAAGGTTCTAGTGGTTTCATCTAGTAGGCGATCATGCCTAGCTACACGACCACTACTCGCCCACATAGCACCAACCTCATTGGCATCTAAACTTTGTCGCCTAATAGACCCAACTCTAAGTGCGTGTGGTGCTATGGAAAGGATGCGAGATGTGGCACTAACCTTACCCTTCATTTGGGAGCTACTTATGGCTGCCACAATAGCCCGTCGAGCAGCCAAAGCGTCCGCAGAGTTCCTCTTCTTGTTAACTTTATAGGAATGACGAACACTTTGTAGCACCGCCATGCCAGCTCTCCTCTCTCTTCGACCTCCAATGTCGGAAAGCGCCCTGCAGTTGGCCATGTTGGGCAGATCAATCAAAGCATCAAGCACACATGCCTGTGATGAAGACGTGAGGTCTTTGAAATAGGATTGGAAGATTGCACGGGCACGACGATGTGCCCCTGACTTTGATAGTTCTTTCCTATCCACACGAAGGGCGCCCAAAGGAGGGGGGGTGGGTTCTTGTAGAAGAGAGGACTCAAGAAGGGCGGGTTCATGTGGATTATCTAAACTAAGGGATAGTGGGGGGGAAGAGGGCGAAGGGAGAGGAAGTGGAAGAGGAGGAGCAAGGCTTGGATCATCGCCAACGGAAGGTGTTGCTCGTTGACGTGCTCTCCACTCTCTCTTTCTCTCACGAGCTACCCTTCTCCTCTCCTCCTCTTGAACTTGGTGGATGGGGGGGAGTCTAGTCCTATCACGTTTCCGACTCCTACGGCTTTGAGAACCCATTCTCAAGGAAGCTAAGAGAGAAAATATTATAAGGGCTCAATGATGGGATAGTACTACAGATAAGTGTGGGATAGTACTAGAGATGTGTGATTATATAGGAAAAATAGGTTATCCACTTCAAATCTCACTGGATTTCCTATCTAAGATTGATTGGATAACTAAGATAAACATAAAGATATTTAAAGATAAACTATTATCCACTTAAAAATTAATATTATTTATAATATTTATTAACAAGTCTAAATATTTATCATTACCAGATATATAAATGTATATAAATATATCTTTAAAGAAATCTTTTATTTTATAATTATATAACTGCTTTTTTTAAATAAAGTATTTTTTTCATATTTTATTCAAAGGTTTATTCTACATAAAAAATTTTCAAGAAATATAAAAATAAAAAATTTATTTTTTTAAAATTAATAATATGATCTTTAATAATATTTTTATTGATCTAATCCCAAAATATAATCCTTTTAAATTAGTGATTTTAAATTCTTTTATTTAATAAGTTACATATATTTTATTATTTAAATTTCTATATTTTATTTCTCTAAATTACTAAATTAACTTTTCCAAAAATATGTTTTTGAAAAAAGAGGGGAGGTGGGAAGGAGATGCCACGTGTCACAAGCGTGCATGACACGTGGCATTCTCTTGACATGTGGCACTATTATGGTTGATGTGGCAATTCCATGATGTGGCATGCCATGTCACCATGTGCGAGGTGGCATGCAAAGGTGGCAAGATGATGTGGCATTAATGATGACTAGGATGATGAGGTGGGGAGTCAACTAGGTTGACCATGTTGACATGGAGGGTGGAGGTGGCAAGCTGAGGTGGCAAGCTGCTTATGTGGATCCTCTCGATGCTCACGTGGACATAAAGTGGCATGCATGTATAAGGTTTGGGCCTACCCAAGCCTCACACATGGAATGAAACCTAAGCTGTGAAGTTTACCAAGCCTAGATTTCCAAACCTAACTAGGATTGGTTTTAGACTTGAAAAGGGGAGAGTGGACACAATATGGGAATTTTCACTTGGGAGGATTGAAAATGGACCTTCCCATACTCAAATCAAGCCAAATTTTTTTTGATAAATTCATGGCAACAAGAGTATTGATCCCATGAGTTTTTAGATTGAAAGATTCAATATTTAATTTTCTAGAATTAAATTACTATTGATTTAATGGGCCTCTGACAGTCATAATAAATTTTCCAAAGTAAATCTACAAAAATCAAACCGTTAGATTTGTAATTTTATCTTATACCCACATTATACTAATCTTTCCCAATCTAATCATCACTAGATCCATACAATTTGAGCATTTTAAATGGTAGATGTGGTGGGAGGATAAAATAGTATGTTTTTTGACAATTCTAATATCTTTTAAATAATATAGAAAATAGTAGAACACATCAAAAATTACTCGATAAATCAAGTTAAGCTCTATGTTATTTGTATTTGTGAAATGCAAAGTGGGAACATCGTATGAGTAATAATGTAAAAGTTATAGGCAATTTACTCACATTCACTATACCTGTCTAAACCTAGGACAGGGCCTGTATACAAACTTGGTTCCCAAAGAAAAGGGGATTTGCAATTATTGGATATTCGATCAGATTATAGTTTTAGGTGCCCAACTTTGCATATGATGTTTCATTAGAAGACCTTGAAGTGAAACTCCTTGGCTAACTATGAGAGATTGGCTATTCTTCTTGAAAAAATGCCTGTTTTTCAGCTAAAGCCAAGGGCGCCCACGCCATGAAACTAGATAACCTCATCTTGCAACCACCCAGAGGTGGAGAGAATCAGGCAAGAGGTGGAGATATTCTGGGAGTGAATCATGGAGAAATCAATGGGATTTGATGCTTGATGTAAACTCTATAAATTGAGGCATAGCCCTAATGAGAATTTGTTGGTTTTTGAGTATCCATGCCTACATTAATCTATTTGCTAATTACCCATTAATTATGTCTTAATTATTTACTAATCACTTTGTTAATGATGTTGATTCTAGTGTTTGATCCACCATAGCTCATCATTATGCTCAAATTTCAACAAAATGGACCATTCTAAACTTCCAAGTATGGAAGTTGTTCTTGTCTAACTTCTAACTGACAATTTGATTGAGTCTGTCAAATATATTTGCCTACAACATCCAGAAAACAATTTGATTGAGTCCGTCAAATATATTTGACTACAACAACCAGAAAACTACAAACAGGCATATAATTTATGTATGCAAACTGTAACACAATAGTATCTTCTATGAATGCTATAGGCAGTACTTTAGCACAACTTGTATGTCACCAGATATGACCAAAGTACATGTACATACACTCGAGATCACCAATACATGTGCAAACAATGCTTGCACTCCCAAAATATATTGTTGCACTGTAATAACCAAATTTCGACCAAAGACAGTTCTCAACCACCAGAACTTCCCAAAACTATATTAAAAACACCTTGCAGTGATCAAATGGAGACCAAAACGTGATTCTAGAGTGAAACCCATAGTACAAAGTACTATGTATGTTTTAGGAACCTCTAAGTATACGAAGAGAGCTCCTCGATCGAAGATGTGTAGCCCTTGGAGCTACCTAGCAGGTGTCATACCTAAACAAGAAGGGGAAGACATGATGATGCTCTTAGCCATGTACTGCCTCTTGTTTTGCCTCCTTAGCTCTCACACGAACTGGAGCTCTGATACCATAAAGAGAATGTAGGGGAGAGGGAGAGCTTGAGTTCCTTGCAAGCACACACACACACACAATAGAGAGCAAGACACGAGAGAGACAAATGGCTAAATTTTCTTCTATCTTCTTCTCTTCTCTACAACCATATAACTAAAAAGGTAAGAGTACATACTATAAGTGAAAACTTGTACTCTCCTACAATAACATACAATGGTGGATCCATAGTATGAACTCAACTATATGATATGGCACGATAAGTATGCCATAACTCTAGGACTCTAAAGTGACTATCACACAACCTACCATCCACTCGCGACATATCAACCATAATATCACCAACCATGCTAGTGGCATAAGTGTGGAAGGTATCACCCAAGTAGGTCATTAATGTCCACAATACTAGTTGAGCTCAATATCTCAACACACTCTGTATCACAATAAAGCTCTCTTAGAAGGCTTTTCTCACAACATGCTAATTATGTGGTAAGCCATCACATAAATACTTGCATATTAAATATATCAAAACTTAATAATATGTTAAATACACATGATTCACATAGTTTAAGATAAACCATAGTACTATTCTTATTTGATCCAACCCTAACCATTTGAACATTTTTTTAGCACATGTACAATAAATATTTGACAAAACAAATAAACATATCATTTTTTATATATTATTCGATATCATACTAATACAAACATTGTTGACTAGAATTAAACTCTTCTTAATTGGTCAAGAACCCAAATCTAAATTCATCAATTTCATTGAGACTAATTTATGCTAATGTAACTCCTCTCTCTCTCTCTCTCTCTCTCTCTCTCTCTCTCTCTCTCTCTCTCTCTCTCCATCTTTTTAGGTGTGTATAGTTTTTGTAAGATTTAGTATTGTATTTGCTTCTTAATTGATTTTGGAAAGAAACAAAAAGAAGGTTTCCTATTATATTCTTTACTTCTTTAGTATTTTGTAAAGAAATATTTCCTTCACATCTTTGGATATTCTCATTTGTTTTTTTATTTAGGAAGCATTAATTAAATGAAATGCATATCTCCACTTTTGCAAGGGACTAGACACTGGCATTGGGTAACTCAATTGCAAAGACCTTCCCCCATCCCCAAAGGAAGCCATGGCAAATCCACTCATAGAGTTGATAAATTTAATGGTAATAATTTCCATATAAGGGAGGTAAAACTTATGTTTATTCTCATGAAAGATGCACTTTGGGGCGTAGTAAGTGGAAGGGGCAAATGTCTCGAATTAGAAGGGGAACGACAAAAGATTTTGGCTTAGAGGAGATTAGAGAGCTCTAGCCATCATTGCATTACGAGTAGGAGATAGTTTTTTGGTGCTATTTGGTGCTGGAAAAAAAATAAAGAAGCTATTTGGTGCCAAAAAAAAAGAACTCTACAATTAGTCTAAAAATTATTATTATTTTGGATTTGACATCAAAGTGAAGAAGTCATTCCAAGCACATTTAAATCAAATAAAAAGTGTTATAACTTACATATGTTGGGTCTACATTGGAAGAGGAGGATGCCATAGCAATCCTTCTCAAGAACATGGCCTTGGAGGCACCTTATGATAGACCACTCTAGCAAATAAATAAGAGTATAGATCCAGTGTATGTATGGTGATAGTAGTTCGTGACTTGAGAGGGAGTGTCAAAATAGCAAATGATAGTAGTTCATCACTTGAGGGGGAGGGTGAAGAAATAGCGAGTAATGTTGAGTAAATGTTGGGAGCAAAGGGGGGGAGCATTGAAATAGCAAGTGATGTTGAGTAAATGTTAAGAGCAAGAGAAAGTACTATGTGATCCTCAAATGAGTATATGAGGTGCATATGTCATAGACTATGGTTTAAAGGTTCAAAGGGAGCCTAAATATGAAGGAATAGCAAGAGATGTTGTGAAAATGGTAGGAGTAAGGGGAGTGTTATGTGACCCTCAAATGATTATATGAGTTGCAAAAGTCATAGAGTATGGTTCAAAAGGAGCCCAAATATGAAGGAATACATGAAATGGCCAACCCACGTGGAGGCCAAAAGTAGGTGCCTAGAAGGTGGGAAAGAAGCCAAGTGGGTTCTCAGTTCAAGAGAGATGTGCTTAAATCTAGGAAAGATTAGAGAGAACTTAATCAAACTAATGGGTTATGATTAATGGCTAATGGGGATGCACTCAAACTTATGAGACATGATTAATGGCTAATGGAGATGTACTAAAGCCTATAAAAAGGCACTCTATCTAATGGATTATCATATGCACTTTTTGTTAAACCTTTTGTCTTACCATTATACACTCATTTTCTCATTGGCTTTGTCAAGATGTTGATCCTAATTCACTTCTACACACCCCAATACTTTTTAGACATAAATCTCAAGTCCAATGAGGTCTAAAAGTCTACTCAACCAACGATAAGTGATGTGTGTAAGTGATGAATGTGCCTTTCTTCTTGAAGATCTTTGCATTATTTTGCTATAGACCATCTTGGTCCTATCAAAGCATATCTCTATGTCTCATTAATTTATATATGTAGAAGTTCCAATGGAATAAAGCATGCCACTATTTATTATTTTGATCTCTGACCTGCTTTGAGATTTTAACTAAAGCTCAAAAATGTGGTAAGAATAGATCTCATAGAATAACTATGACTAGAAAATAAGCACCAAAAACTAAACTTGATTTGATAGCAATGTTGAAGCAAGGGGTGTGGGGGAGTCTATTAGCATTCAGGGAGAAAGGAATAAAAATAAGAATAACAAGATGCCAAATTATGACTCACTACTTTCATTTGATAAAAAATGGGTTAATATAAAGAGAAGCTCAAAATAAATAGGCTCAAATCAAATTTCAACCTACATGTAACTCAAACACCAATACGCCCATTTAGAGAACAAACATCATTGCCCTCTTCCTAATGACCTACTCCTTACAACCAAGAGCACTGCCCTTGCTTACATTTTCTTTTGAGTATATCTTGTGAACTCAGTACATGCATCTTGTAGAGGTAAAATTCATTAAAGTGCTAACCATCATGTTGAGCAAGTTCCTAAGATTAAAATTTGTTACATCATAAACAAGTCTACATATAAGTCTCCACCACATTCATATACCTGTCAATCCATAAATAAATAAATAGGTTGAATATTTTGATACTATGTTGGCAAATAATCTTTTCTTCAGGGCATTTTAATAAAGCTTGAAATGCTAGTCCACCAAATTTAAGTTTCTGTCACGCACCACCACCTCATGGCCTCGCTCCTATTGAAGCTCACCATAGCGTTTGCACTGAAATAGGAAATCAAGGTTTAAGTCCTAACTTGAGGCATCATACTAAAACATTCAGCTTGTCACACTTTAGAATTAAAATGTTGGCAAAAAGAATAGGTAGCTATAATAGTAAGCCATGCAATTGAGGAAGACAAAGAACAATTAAAGGCATATTATCCTTAAAACATATATCAAAAAAGCAAAAAAGGATTTAAAGTGTACTATCCTTGAAGCATAACTCAAATTAGAAGATAAAACAAAATCCATGTACTCATTTTGTATCAATGCCATACCACAAATTGTGGATGAAGCCACAAATCACATTCCATTCACACAAGTGAATATATGGCTATAGATGGAGTGCAAAATTAGGCCCCGAGGAGGAAGCAAAATCTTACTCTCTTTTAAAGCGCCATAAATAGCTAACCGATGGCGTAAGAGTTGGGGACGACGCAGTGCTATAACTGAAGAACCTGTGTCTGAGAAACATTTTTTAGTGAACCTAACATGAAACCTTGTCACCACGCGTTGTTTGAAGAGTAAAATACAAATTTGAGCTAGCACTTTTTTCATAATTTCTTCCAATTACTACTATATTTTAGAGAAATTGGAGGGGACATCTTTCCTTATCCTCTCATGATGTTATCCAAGAGGTCTTGGATTCGATCCTTGCTGACTATATGCGGTGGTTGTGCGTGTGAGTGGTATAAGTTCAAAACCTTTAAGAAAAACAAAAACAATTGAAAAGAGTAGCGCGCTAAGCCGAGTGTTTACGTATACAAAGTTCAAGCCGTAAGAAAAAGAAAAACAATTTAATGGGATCACCAACAAAGCGAATGCGACGCGGCAATAATAGACGTGTTCCACGGCAGACTGTTGGAGGAGGTCGACGATCGATTGAACGGCTCTAGTGCAAGCCCTCCTCGTCCAATTCCATGCCCAGCAGATACTCCATCAGCAGCAGCACTGAGCGAGGGTACGAGGAGGAGGCGGCGGCGGCGGCGGCGGCGGCGGCTAGGCATCGAGCTAGACGAGGAGGGCATGCAGAGCGGTAGAAAGAGAGCGTCGAAGCAGTCCTTCACCGACTGGTGAGGAGGAGGAGGAGGAGGAGGAGGAGGAGATCCATGCCGCAATCTTGGTCGCACGGGGCTTTTATCAACTCCTAGTGAGGGTGCTAGATAGCAGCAAGAAGATGCCACACGAGGAACATCAGCTCTATCCTCTTCAATGTCGGTACCTTCAAAAGGAGGAACTATAGCAATACCTTTACCGTTCGATGACGCTCATTTCATGGTAAGGTTTTCGTGGTACCCGTAGTAGGGAGCTCTCCTCGAGACCCCATTTCAAACCTGGCCTCCCACTCCACGGTCCACCCAAAGGATGAGTAGTAATAAAGGTTTTCGTGGTACCCGTAGTAGGGAGCTCTCCTCGAGACCCATTTCAAACCTGGCCTCCCACTCCTCGGTCCACCCAAAGGATGAGTAGTAATAAAGGATGAGCTGAGTAAATCATTGTTCAAGAAAAGAAAGGTTTTTAGGAAACAAGTCATTTATGGTACCCGTAGTAGGGAGCTCTCCTCGAGACCCCTTTTCAAACCTGGCCTCCCACCCTCGGGACTATTTGACACCCCTTTTTTCAAAGGGGATCAATGGCGGACATTATCACTCAAAAATCGACGATCGGGTGGGCCATCGGATTTTTGTGATCCATGTGTAATCCCTGTGAAATCCAAGTGTGAACCTTGTGTGATCCCGTCTTGTGAGCCAAATGCCAAATGCCATCTTGTGAGCCAATGTAAAGGGAACCAAATGCCAAGATGGGATCACACAGGATTCACACTTGGATTTCATAGGGATTACACATGGATCACAAAAATCCGACGGCCCACTCGATCCTCGATTTTTGAGCAACAATGTCCGCCATTGATCCCCTTTGAAAAAAGGTGTGTCAAATAGTCCCGAGGCCCTCCCACTCCACCAAAGGATGAGTAGTAATAAAGGTTGAGCTGAGTAAATCATTGTTCAAGAAAACAAAGGTTTTAGAAAACAAGTCATTTATAGTATGAAATCCATATAAATATCTTTTCTTAAAATCTTTGACGAATGCATGTTTCAATTAGATTACCTTCAAATCACGCAAAAAATTTGACACAAAATTTTGAAATGAGAAAAGAGAGTCAAAAAGTCACCACACGTTAATTGGTCTACTAAGAACGACCGGTTATATAGACCATGCCACAGAGGGATATCATGAAGCATGAATACCTTCGTTCCACATTTTTTTTTGTGTGTATGGTAACAGATATATATACATTGTGTTGTAACCTTGGGTGAATTTGCAAGCTTCATTTGAAGCCCCAACAGACCTTTGAAACACACAATGGGTAAAGGCGCCCAAGCTGGATGAGACGACCAGGCGAACATACGTCCTCTCACGAGACCACCAGGCGAACAGACATCCTCTCTCTCTCTCTCTCAGGCGAAATGACCACCAACCACTGCAAACAAACAGACGTCCTCTCTCTCTCTCTCCCCCCTATTCGATTTTCACGCTCTCGCGGGACAACCTGGCAGAAACGATTTTCGTCCTCTCTCTCTCTTAGGCGGCGCACAAGAAATTTCAATCTCTATGCACGGCTTGTATTTATACTTGCATGGGGCGGTGAGAAGAATCTGGAGAACTCACGATTTCACTTCTACATGCGTAAGGTTTTTTAATCATCCCCTAAAGTTCGATTGCCTAAAGTTTAGGCCCTTGAATTCGTTCACCACCCACACAAACAAATTATTTAATAGCAAACAAGCAGTTTGGTCCCATATGATTGGGTTTCAAATTTAAGCATCTAAATCATTAGAGGTGATGGGGAATCTTCTTTTTTTTATAAAAATACTCACAAATGTGAGTGGTATTGTTAAATTGATTTCTCAAAGAGTATACATTGGGCCTTAAGCACCACTTGTGCCTTAAGGGGGCTAATCTTCCAAAAAGGAACTCCTTGCTTGCAAAACTTGGGGTTCAAGTATACACAGACATCGGCCTGCAGGAGGAAAAAAACAACACAACCATATCTAGAGATACAAGTGCCTTCATGGGAAACCTAGCCTATCCTCTATTTGACAATTTATACCAGGGCCTGGGATTATTCTCCATCGTCTCTTTGCTAGACTTGCACACAGTGAGCTTTTGACCAGAGATCTAAATAGGGGGTCTGAGAAGAGATATTGACCTGTTATCAAGTTTTTTTTCTTCCTCTGTGGAACAAAGTCATCCTCCTTAGTCTGCACAAATTTTACTAACAGTGGGAAGTGATCGGAAAGGCACTTGGAATAGTCAATGCTTACCTCCACTGATGAGGGCCACCAATCCGCATAGTGAGAGCAATAGTATCTATCCAGTCTGGATGCCGTATTAGCATACTGCAGACTTGTATAGGAGAAGTGATCGGAAAGGCACTTGGAATAGTCAATGCTTACCTCCACTGATGAGGGCCACCAATCCGCATAGTGAGAGCAATAGTATCTGTCCAGTCTGGATGCTGTGTTAGCATACTGCAGACTTGTATAGGAGAATCCTGGAGAGCTGCTCCACGGACCTAACGACCAGATATCTACCAGTGCATATTTTTCGCAGAGTGCCTGCCATTTCACTTTCTCTGATCCAGTCCAGGAGGCTAGGAGACCCTATCTTATCCTTCCTTGCTTCAACCATGTTGAAGTCGCCCACTAAGCACCAATCGCTGTCAAGCTGAGCATTCTTGAGATCTGCCCATAGTTTCGCTCTCCCCTTTGTATCACATGGGCCATAAACATTCACTATGGTAAGAGTCGACTCAGCCCACTTAATTCTTACAGCCAGGGCTCTACCTGACTCGTGATTCAGCACCACTCGAGGCTCAAGATCCCTGTCTATAATCATAAGCACCCCACTGAAGCCATTTATGCTATCACCATAGAAAACCAGCTTTTTCCCAAAGACTTGTTTTCTCAGACACTTAGCATCTAAATGATGCTCTTGTATTGCTCAACAATCCTTATCTTTCGCCTTCCTGACCTCTTTCCAAAAGAGGGTACTTTTCCTTGTTGTTTTAATGCCCTTCACATTCCAAGAAGCAATTTGGAGTGTAGAGCTCATGGGGAGAGAGGAACAAATTCTTTAACATCTGATGTTTGATCCATTTCTTTATTTCTTGTCTTCTGCGATGCAGGAGGTTCTTCCAAGGCTGGCAGATCAGCCTCCTGCAACGCTTGAAAGGGGTTGTGTAGCGGGATACCGGCCTTCCCATTTACATGTGGGGGATGCTTATCCTTCTCTTTAAGAGTGTTGTTATTGCCCGCCTTAAGTTCTCTAGCCAGAGCTTTCACCCTTTTGATTGGTCTGAATGTCCTTTGTAAGGGTGGGATCTATAGTGCTGAAGAAGTCGTCACAATTAAGAATTTAGGTGAGGCAGATTGAAAAATGAAAGTACTTTCTTTGTTTATGCCTTTAGTGTCTTGAGGAAATCTTGTCGTTGGCTACTCCACCACATCTTTAAGTTGTCCTATTACATCTTCCATAGTTTTTGCCTCGTTGACCCCCTCCATCTCCCCTGCGCTTGTTTTTTTATTGGTCTCATCCTTCTTTTCACCCTCCATCTGCGCTCCAATGCTAGATTGCCTCTGACTATCAGCTCTTATCCCTGACTCTTGTTCCTTGGTATTCTTCTTTTCACGGGCTTTACTTGGACAGTCCTTTGCAAAATGATCGAAAGTGTTACATGAAAAACAAGCCCCAAAGTAGGTCCCAAAGTTAAGTGGAATTGTTTTCAACCCCGCCCCCACATTAACCACCATATTCTTTGGTGGAGTCTTCGTGGCATTCCATCCAATGCACACTCTGTTAGACGCCCTACCAAGATCCCTCCTGTTTGGAACAAACAAAGGGGTCCCCAATTGGCTTGCCAAGTCCCTCAGATGATCCCAAAGCCAGCAAGGTAAGCCTACAAACTCAACCCAAACCGGATGGACTTCTTGAAGGGACTCTGGCGAGTCAAACAAAGGCTCTCATCCTTCTTTTCACCCTCCATCTGTGCTCCAATGCTAGATTGCCTCTGACTATCAGCTCTTATCCCTGACTCTTGTTCCTTGGTATTCTTCTTTTCACGGGCTTTACTTGGACAGTCCTTTGCAAAATGATCAAAAGTGTTACATGAAAAACAAGCCCCAAAGTAGGTCCCAAAGTTAAGTGGAATTGTTTTCAACCCCGCCCCCACATTAACCACCATATTCTTCGGTGGAGTCTTCGTGGCATTCCATCCAATGCACACTCTGTTAGACGCCCTACCAAGATCCCTCCTGTTTGGAACAAACAAAGGGGTCCCCAATTGGCTTGCCAAGTCCCTCAGATGATCCCAAAGCCAGCAAGGTAAGCCTACAAACTCAACCCAAACTGGATGGACTTCTTGAAGGGACTCTGGCGAGTCAAACAAAGGCTCCCATGGCAGTACACATATCGTTGTCCTATTGAAGACTAGTGAACCCTTTGTCCAAGATTTTAGCGACATCTCCTTCCTCATTGAATCTAACCGAGAAGAAGCCCTTTCCAAGGAAATTAGCAGTTTCCACTGCACCTCCATGCACCAGTAAAACTGACGTCCCTGTAGAGCAGCCATTGTGTTAGTTTGTATCTGTTTGGGGTCCTTCCACTAAACCCAAAGATCAATGTTAAACTTGCTTGCAAGGCCAATTGTTTCTTGATGAGTGCTGGAGGAATAGTTACTGTGATCGCCTCCTCAGCAACCACTATCCATTTGAGAGCTAGTTCTTTTGTTACTGCTACCTCCTCTGTCCAGCTGTTTATTATCTCTTTCAATTCTCTTTCCAGCCGGACCTTCTTGATCTTTAGTGTGTCATATCCCCCTTCCCTCTCTGTTCCACTAGGGATTGCCTTAGACACCTCCTTGGAGCCTATACCCTGAACTATGTTTGCAAATGAGATTCCTGGAATCAATGAGGTGGCCTGGCCATGCTCTTTGCTAGATACGTTGATCTTTCCCTACTGTTCACCGGGTTTCACGGCTGTTACTTCAATCTTGTAGTGCTCCCTTGGAATCTTCTGAGCCATGTCTGTTACCTTTTTGGCAGATGGGGCTTGAGTGTTATCCCCTTTCAGCACTGCGCTACCTGCTCCTGGAATGTCGAGCTCCTCCTCGACTGCAATGTCCATCGTAATATCTTCCATCGTATTTCTTGGAAGCCCAAAGCCAAGCTCGCGGGAAGCCCAAAAGCCAAGCTCGTGGGAATGACAAATCCTGTTTTATTTACCAAAAAAAAAGAGCTATTCAAGTTGCAATACACAACCATTAGGTAAAGGCAAGCAGCAATATTGTTATCATACAGGTGATGGGGAATCTTATCATTGAGGGAAAGGTGAAGAGGACAAGAAGCTGCAGCAATAAAAAGGTACAGTGGGAGGTGGTTGAATAAGACAGGTATAATGGGAGGTGCTTGAATAAGACGGTAAGTAACTTTGTGTATTTTTCTAAGGTAGAATTATAAGACTTTTGGTTATCCTTATTTTCATATTTATTTATTATATATTTTAATTATAAAACTATTTATTATCTATACAGGATTAAGGGAGAGTGGCCCTCCCTCCACGTGGGCAAAGGAGGGGGGCCTATTTCAAAATACTCCCTCCTCCTTGCAAGCGTGACGTTCACGCTTGCATTTGAAAATACCCACTCACGTCACGCTTGCATTTGAAAATACCCGGGTCCAATCAATTCCAGTCGCCTGCTGTTCCACGCCTGCTGTTCGCCTCGACCTCCACACGATGCAGGTACGTTTCTAAGGTTCCCTCCACGTGCATTGTCTGCTTTTACTCCGTGTCCATTGTCTGCTTTTACTGCAAGACGTCTTTCATGTCGGGACTGCGATGCAGAGAAACGTAGGTGGTGTTAGTGAGGATGGAGAGGTCACATGCAGTTCTGTGTAAGGCCATCGACAAGTATAGCCATTCATATGTATAGTGTATGCACATGAGGGAAGGCAAAAATACAAAGATGAGAGGGACTGATAAAAAAACAAGATGACCTACATCTGCACGAATTTGTTTCAGCTTTTCTGCTCGCCATTCTGGATCCCACCATCTCTGTTGGCCACCTCCTCTCCCTCCTTCACCACCTCGGCCGCCTCCTCTCCCACCACCGCCTCTGCCTCTTCCACCCTGTTGGTTTGGACCTCCCCCTCCTCCTCGCATGGCCATGGAGAATGCTTTTGACAGCTGACTCCTATGTTGCACCACTGAAACAGGGGATGGAACCGGAGGAGCAAAGAGACACCAAGATCTACCAAGCACAACTATGTTGAGCTGCAATCTGCATGGGTAAAAGGACAATTACGTCAAAAATCTGCAACCTGCAGCAACAACTAGGCAATCTGCAAGTGACAGCAAGCCACAATTAGGTCAAAATACGCAAGAGGATTCCTCATAGCGTCAAAAATGCCCTAGAATATACATGCAACACAGAGAGAGAGGAAAGAGAGCAAACACTGGCATGTTGGTGCCGTGTTTGCTCTACCTGGACCCCATCGATGATACGCCTGTCGCCCACATCGTAAGGGTGTCGTAAGGGTGCAGCGTCGGGTTGCAGCACATGTCCATAGCCCGCATCTGGGCGAGTTCTTCATGGCGTTGATGAGATGGAAGACGGAGCCGCCCACAGCCCCCATGGCCTCTTCCAACAACAAAAACAACTCCTCTATTTGCATGCAACAACAGCTCCTCTGTGTTGCATGCAACAACAGCTCCTCTGTGTTGCATGCAACAACAACTCCTCTATTTGCTTGCAACAACAGCTCCTCTGTGTTGCATGCAAACAGATTGTGAAGGTGCTTACATGAGAGTGGGGAGGCACGAAGGGCAGGTAGGGAGGCAGGGAGGGGCGCTGCTATGGAGGAGAGAAGAGAAAAAGGTTGAAAGAGACATTCTCTATGAGGACTTGGTCTTTGAGTGAGTCCACAGAGCTGTGAAATGCTGAGAGCTAGCTTTCTGGACTGACTCAAAGACCAAGTCCTCAAAGACAAAACACAAAACCAGAAACACAAGCCGACTCCAAGCCTGGACGTAGAGGCGGCAGAGAGAGAGAGAGAGAGAGAGAGAGAGAGAGAGAGGGAGGGAGGGAGGGAGGGAGGGAGATGATGCATGCATGTCCACCACGGCGCCCAGAAACAGTGAGAAGCTCTCTGCAAACCGACTCCAAGCCTGCAGCCAGCCTGGACGTAGATTCCACCAACGCGCCCAGAAACACTGAGAAGCTGCAAGCCGCCTCCAAGCCTCGACGTAGCCCAGAAATGCTGAGAGCTTTGCCCGGAAACGCTGAAAAGCTCTCTGCGTTTACGTGCAAGAAGCCGACTCCAAGCCTCTGCGTAAAGGCGAAAGAGAGAGAGAGAGGGAGGGAGAGGGAGGGAGGGAGGCAGGGAGATGATGCATGCATGGCATGTTTCTCCACGTGGTGTAGAGGCGGTAGAGAGAGAGAGAGAGAGAGAGAGAGAGAGAGAGAGAGAGAGAGAGAGAGAGAGAGGGGAGATGATGCATGCATGCGTTGACGTGGTAGAGAGAGAGAGAGAGTAAAATGATTTAAAATAAAAAGTGATTTATCTCTCTCTCTCTCTCTCTACGTCAATCCCCACACGTTCACGTGGTAGAGAGAGAGAGAGAGAGTAAAATGATTTAAAATAAAAAGTGATTTATCTCTCTCTCTCTCTCTCTCTCTCTCTCTCTCTCTCTCTCTCTCTCTCTCTACCGCCTCTACGTCAATATATATACAACAAAATAAATCACTTTTTATTTTGAAAATCCAAAATCATTTTACTCTCTCGAGAAAGAGAGAGAGAGAGAGGGAGAGAGAGAGAGAAGGAGCCGTTTGTATATATATATTATATATATATATACAACAAAATAAATCACTTTTTTTTTTAAAAATCCAAAATCATTTTACTCTCTTTCTCTCTCTCTCTCTGCCGCCTCTACGTCAATGCATGGTGGTGGACATTTAGAAACTTATATATATATATATATACATACATATATATATATATATATATATATATATATATATATATATATATATATATATATAGAGAGAGAGAGAGAGAGAGAGAGAGAGAGAGAGAGAGAGAGAGAGATTTGAGTTATACATTTTATTCGAAAGAATCGTATGTTTTCAATAAAAATTTATGCTGATGCACAAGTGATTGCATTGAGAAATGGTCATTGTGTGACTCAACGACAATACTATGCTTATCGATTGCAAATTCGCCCAGATACAAATGCATGCTTGCTACGTGGTGGAAGGTTGTTGCAACAGTTTATGGTTGATGCCTATTGCAGTGTTGAAGAGTCACGATTATCTTGGCTACGCCATAATCAAAAAAGTTTGCGTTCAGAGGTTTATAGTGGTTTAGCAGACATGCTTCATGTGGAAGGAAGTGGAAGTGGTATTGCAGGAAGGACAGTGGGAAGTAGAATAGTGTTACCTTCCAGTTTTACTGGTGGGCCACGACAAATGTATCAACTTTATCAGGATGCCATGGCAATTGTTCGCTCAAAGGGCAAGCCCGATTTATTCATTACTTTCACCTGTAACCCAAAGTGGCCAGAGATATTAGATGCTTTACTCTCGGGGCAAAGTGCATGTGACCGGCCTGATTTGACTACTAGAGTATTTCACCAAAAACATTCAGATATGATGAAAAATATCGTGAAGAAGGAGCTCTTTGGTAAGGTGATTGGATATGTGAGTGTCATTGAGTTCCAAAAAAGAGGATTGCCTCATTCACACGTTATTGATCTTGGATAGTGCCCATAAACCTAAGACTCTCCAAGACTATGACAGATTAGTATGTGCCGAATTGCCTGACAAGCAAATGTTTCCTGCTCTGCATGATGTCGTGTTGCATTGCAATATCCATGGGCCCTGTGGGCCATTCAATCCAAGTGCAATTTGTATGGATAAAGGGAAATGCACAAGGAACTATCCACGAGCTTTTGCACAAGAGACTACTGTGGATGACAGTGGTTACCCCGTGTATATGCGTCGAAACGATGGAAGAACTGTGGCATTGAAAAAGTGTAATGTTGATAATAGATGGGTTGTGCCATATAACCCTTATCTTTCAATCACATATAATGCTCATGTAAATGTGGAAATATGCTCAACAATAGCAGCAGTGAAATATCTTTACAAGTACATATACAAGGGGCATGACAGAGCAACAATAAGATTTAGCATTGTACAAGGTGGGGATGTTAATGCTGCTTGCGTAGTCGATGAGATTCAGAGGTATTTGGATGCACGTTACGTCTCTGCATCAGAGGCATGTTGGAGACTCTTTGAGTATGATTTACACAATGAGAAGCCTGATGTGCAATGATTGCAGGTACACTTAGATGGGGTTCATAATGTTATCTTCAGAGATGATGATAATATTGCAGATGTTTTTCAGAGGGAAAATGTAGGCAAGACTACTATGACTGAATGGTTTACGTGTAATCAACAACATCCTGAAGAAAACAATACATTGTATAGTGATTTCCCTCAACAATGGGTTTGGAACTCCAGGTTGAAGAAATGGACCAAAAGAAAGATTGGAAACACTATAGGGCGCATGTACTTTGTAGCTCCTTTGGCAGGTGAGGCATACTATGTTCGCCTACTTCTTACAATATGTAAAGGATCTAAGTCATTTGAAGATTTGCGTTCGCTCAATGGTCACATCTATCCTTCTTTCAAGGCAGCTTGCATTGCCAGAGGGATACTGGAAGATGATTCTGAATGGGTTGCATGTATGGAGGAAGCATCATCTATGCAAAATGCCTTGCAATTGAGATGTCTTTTTGGTACTATATTGCTATTTTGTGAGCCTTCCTATCCAGGAATATTGTGGAAGAGATTTCGAGAAGAAATGATAGAAGATTTTCTATACCAGTTATCGAGAAGCAGGGGTCAGTTTATTGGTATTGAACAATTAGCTGAAACTCATGCACTACCACATTTGGAAGAAATTCTTCGTGCTCAGAGACGGACATTGGCAAATTTTGAAGGAATGCCTGAACTAAACAGAACTGATTTGGAAGTCTTGGGTGAAAATATATTGCTTTTGGAAGAGAGATCTTTTGATACTGTGGAACAATATAACCTGTCAAGTGCTATGGAGTCAACATTAACAGATAGCCAGCGTGTTGCTTTCGATGCTGTAATGCATGCAATTGCGACAGATGCAGGTGACATTCTTTTCCTGGATGGTCCGGGGGGATCGGACAAGACCTATTTGTATCATTGCTTGCTTGCGCGAGTACGTGGACAAGGGTATGTTGCTTTGGCCACTTCATCGTCAGGTATTGCTTCTCTACTCTTGGCAAATGGACGTACTGCACATTCTAGATTCAAGATACCTCTGGAGCTAAACAATTCTTCAACTTACAAAATCCCTGTACATGGACAACTTGCTGAGGTTTTGAGAGTTTGTAAGCTCATTATTTGGGATGAGGCTCCAATGATTCATCGTTATGCTTTTGAAGCATTGGATAGGAGCTTACAAGATGTATTATTCTCAGATAAGCCATTTGGTGGAAAGGTTGTATTAATGGGAGGAGATTTTAGGCAAATCTTGCCTGTTATTATGAACGGAAGACGTGACATTAGGACCTCAATGGAAGGCTTCTTGGGCCCTTTTATTTGGCAGTTTAAGGGAGTCAAACCTTCTCTCTTAAGAAGAAACGTTTTCTAATTAGAAGCTTCAAAACGGCTACTTTATTCGAATTTGAATTTTGGGGGAAAAATGGAATTTAAAATCTAGCGGATAAAACCATATCATGTAACATATCTGTGGAAAGCTCTTGACGCGTAGATCACGGATCTGTAATCTCCACTCAAATCGGAGCTTGTATGTAGAAGTTATGGAGGTCCGAAAATTGTAAAATTGCCCCCCCACCCCTTTTTGGGGAAAAAGTGCACCCTTTGACCACTCTTACACCTCTCTTAAAAACCCAACATTTCAGTCCACATGGCAACCCCCCATTTGGCTATTCCTTAATCACCTTGATTAGGCTTGGGCAAATTAAAGGGCCCAAGAAGACCCCATTCACTTCCTAATGGGATATTGTTAATGCAGCATTGTGTCGTTCCTTTCTATGGAACTCTATCAAAGTTCTAAAGTTAGCTGGAAATATGCGTATTCAATCAAGCAATACTAATGGATGCAATGAGTTTAAACAGTGGGTCATGAATATTGGGAATGGAGTGGATTGTAGCAATGATAATACGATGGTGACACTACCAAGTCATATGGTCTTGCAAAGATCGAGTCTTAAAGACTTGGTACATTGGGTATACTCTGAATTGGCTATCACTACGACATATGCTTCATACTTTAGTGAGCGTGCTATTCTTGCTCCGATAAATAGTCAAGTGGATATTGTGAATAAGACAGCTTTGGATGCAATGCCTGGTGAGCCTAAGCAATATTTCAGTGCATTCAATTCTTGAAAATGATGAAAATTCATTCTTATATTCCACAGAATTTTTGAACACAATCGACCTTCGGGGCGGATATCCACCTCACTGCTTGGTTTTAAAGTTAGAAGCTCCTGTTATTTTGCTTCGTAACTTGGATCCAAGACGTGGACTCTGTAATGGTACGCGGATGATATGTAAGGCCTTTCACTCTAAAGTCTTGGAGACTGAAATCATCACTGGTACTAAAGTTGGTGAAAGAGTATTTCTTCCACGGATTACCTTTATATGCAGCGAAGCCCAACTACCATTCACCATGAGGAGGAGATAGTTTCCCGTGTGGCTGGCATTTGGCATGTCAATAAACAAATCACAAGGCCAAACCCTAAATGTCTTGGGGTTGTATTTGGTGACTCCAGTGTTTACTCATGGACAACTGTATGTCGCGTTGTCACGAGCACGGTCTCCTCATGCTGTGAAGGTGTTACTTGAGGATAACGCTAATGTGGAGTGTTCATTTGATGATCTTCAAAGTTATACACCTACAACAAACAATATTGTTTATAAAGAGATCTTGATGACTTCAAAGTGACAAGTCAGGTTTCTTATTTAAGTTCTGCAATTTGATTAATTTTGTTATGATTTCTTTTTTTATACATATTTGTCCATGGTAAAAGTACCTATTTTTGTTGTTTATGTTTTGACAGACATGTTTAAGATTACCTTTACATTGGACATGCCTTTGTCGAGGATAGTACGTGAGTTTTTCTCTATATTTGCTTAACTTTTATTGATTACAAAGTATGGAACATGACATTCTATACTAATGTCTATCTGTATACAGAGCCACCGCTATGGTCAGCTCCTGTTACTGCAGGTCACGTAGCAGGGATTATGATTGATGCTTATAGGGATGGGTAAGTATAAGTGTAATTGTTAGGCATTGTATGAATATTTTTTGAACCTATATATAAATAATTGTATAACCTATTTGTTATGCTTTGATTTTAGGATATTACATGACATTGATACGTTTATGGTAAGAGTTGTCGACAAAGGCATCGAGATGTACGGGATTGGTGTTCCTGATGAGGAGTGGGGTGTCTATTTGTTTTGGAGAGAGATGGACAGATGCTTTGCATCATTTGAGGGGTATTCAGTACCCGATGAGTGGTTGTTTCTTACATCCATCATGACCATTGGTATTCGTTATGCGTTTTATACTAGAGCTCCTCATGTACCATCCACTCGATGTTCTATTGTACGAGGTAATTTTGATTATGTTTTTTTATTATAAGATTTTTTTGAGATTTTATTTATCGATGTGTCGTTATGTGCAGATTTGATTTATCATTGTTTCGTTTGTGCAGGTCCTTTGCATTCATCGATAGTAGAGCATGTGCGGGATGGATCACCGCTTTACAATAGAGAGCGTATTGTGATGAGGAGACAATTGAATGATCCTTCTCACAAGAGAAGAATTCAATTTGTTGATTCTGACATTACTGACTGAGAATACGTATTTTGTGGTGCATTTTGAGAATATGTAATATTGGTCCTTTTTGCATCTTCGTATGCTACATTACTATGATATTTTTGTTTTCGCCATAAATCTACGAGACATGGATGTTATTTTGAGATATGTATATATAAAGTCACTTGAAATAATGTATTGTGTTTACTTAAAACATGACCTAAATTGGAAAAACTGAGTTTATTTTTTCTAGAACTCTACCTATCGGCCGTAGCAACGCGCGGGTCCAATACTAGTATATTTTAGTTATAGAACTTACATGTATACATTTTGAGAACTAAAAACGGGTCGATTTATCCTTATTTTGATTGGTTCTATAAATGTTTTTTATCGAGCACTGCATGGTGCATGGGAGGCGCAGTGCTTTTAAAAATTGACAAATAATGGGATGACGCAACTAGATAATCCCAAACTAATTTTTTTATAATTAAAACATGTAGGTATATATAATCAATCGGTATCAACTTTACAGCTGTAGATTTCAAAACAAATATAAAGAAACCCTTCGTACAATGTGATAAATGAAGAAAAGACAAACGCGGCAACTGCTGTCGTACCTCTCCGAGAAGTTTTGGCGTGTCAATTCAAGATTAAAGGCATGCTTGTGTAGTCCAGTTACACCAGTGCTCACGAAAAACTTCTTTCTCATCCTTAGCCAGTTTTCAACTTTTTACTACACTTTATAAGTAACTAGTCCCCCACCCGTCCTCCTCACGGGGAGAAATGCATACCATGCAGACAAGCCTTAATTTGAAGCCCATCGAGCACTTGTGCTGCTGTTCATTTGATATGCACGTCCACCAAGGCATTGCCCAAGAACCCTTGACACACAATTGCATTAGGAATTTGTTTTTCTTTGTCACTTGTTCCTCTACCGCCCACATGCCTAAGATGCAAGTAAAGTTGACCATGTATAGACAAAAGCTACATTAGATCAACATATTTCGATGTTACTTTACCTTGGATTTTTTGGTTTAGTGGAGATCAAAAGACAAAAACTCAAATCAAGAATACCTCTTACCATACCAAACGATTTTTTTGTGTTGGCAAGCACAACACATTTTACAAACATGCTCAGTTAGTCCTATTCCATAGGCTTTCAAGGTGCACCCCATAGTCATTGTATTTGTATTACACACACACTGCCTAGCATGCCTCCCTCTCTTTCGCTCCTTCTCTCTCTCACCTTATCACACCACACGTCGCTGTGCCGGCTCGCCCTTTGCAGAGGTGCAAGCTTCTCTGTTGCGGCCTTACCATTAGTATCTCACTCTTTAGCCTATAGATAAAAAGAAAACGAAAAAAATATAAAATTACAAAAAATGGAAAGATCAAAATATCAGAAACACAAAATACAGACAGCTTGTTCATACAGGTAGCAAAGCATGAAGTCCGCACTACGAAGCCACGAAAGCTTTTCCTTTATTAGGTGCAAGGACAAATAGATTAGAATCTAACGCTCTCATATGGGGTGCTGTGGGGATAGTGTCTGGGAATCTGGGATGACACCCTTGGCTGGGATGCAAGCTCATCCTTCAACGCCCCTCCATACAGAGATCGACATGTCAACCTAGTGGCCATTTTGTCAAAGCACAACAAATTAGTTGTAGCCTCTCTCTGGTAGTGGCCGTCTTTGAGCACAAAGAGAAAGAAAAGAATTTTATGGTGTCCATCTCATCAAGCGCATCAAAGCTGAAGTCTCTAGTGGCTATCATCAAGTAGCGAGATCATATGATCCCCTTGAAAACATTCTTTAATTAGCCAATCTACCTCTTCAATTGTGGCCTCTTACCAATACTAAAATGTGATGTTAAATGCTATCAAAATTATATTACGAATTACTGGGCAAAGATCAAAGGCTGTGTAGTGTTGCCACTACATAGCCAACAACCGCGTACCCTTGCAACAAATGGAATGGCGTGCATTGCAACATGTCTAGCACACCAAGCTAGGGTTCATCGCCGATGGTGGTAGAGGCTTTAGACCTCTCCAACATGAACCTTTCAGGCTTTATCGCACCCGAAATTGGGCGGATGCATAACTTGGTGAACCTCTCCCTTGCTGTGTGAATAATCTAACAGGTAGGCTCCTTTCGCATCATCTTTGCGACATAGGCTTCAGCCTTCGCTTCTTAAACATCTCTAAAAAAAATTTGGGCGACCACTTCTCGGCTCAGAACTCGAGCAAGCTTGTTTCCCTAGAGGTACTGGATGCCTACAACAACAATTTCACAAGGCCGCTTCCTTTGCAAATCAGCAAGCTCACCTGCATGCACTTATATGAATATGGCACAGTGGAAAGAGATAGCAAGACAAAGCACAATAGACAATCCAATAGATACACAATGGAGAGAATTTAAAATTCTGATTATACCAAAGAAGTACAAGTAATGGTGGTGATGTCTACCCGTGCACTCTCAAGTAGAGCTTAAATGGCGATCTAGACAGACTCTGGATGGAGTATGTACGAGGTGTAGAAGGGGGTGGATACTTACAAGCATTGGATACTTTAGCTCATAGCAACCATGTCCATATATAGTATTGTAGGTGGTATGGTAGACACGTATACAACGAGGGCGGTTACACTGCATAGACACGATCACCGCCCGCATATCAAGAACGTGGCCCGCCACCACTAATGATGGGCCTAGTATCTAAGGGAATATTTGAGCGATGCCCCGGACCCCAGCTAATGCTCATACCCCCGACCATCTCCTAACCCCATCATCAATGGTCATAATAATGACCCCATCGGCGTCTAAGAGCCGGGGCTCCCACTGAAGACATATGCACCATATGCACCATATGCACCATATGCACCATAATGGGGACCTAACAAATGTGCATCATACATTAAAGTGAGATACATGCTGAGAGGCGGGCATTGAGTGTATACTAACACCCCCCCTCCGAAGATGAACTAGGTTTTTGGCCAAGCGCCAAGTTGATGAAGATGCCGAGTGAGCTAGTCCTTCCCAAGAGCCTTGGTGAAGATGTCAGTGCAGTTTTGCTTTGTAGAGCAATACTCCAGCTCCACTATCTTATCCTCTATCATCTCCCGCACATAATGATACTGAATCTCAATGTGCTTCGTGGTGGCGAGCATGAAACACAGGGTTCTTGGAGATAGCCATGCAACTCTGATTATCACACCAAAGGACTGTAGCCTCCCTGATCTGAACTCCCATGTCAACCAAGATTCTCCTCAGCCATACTACCTCACATATAGCAAAGCAAGCTACCTTATACTCAGCCTCTAGGGAAGAAAGTGCCACTGTAGGTTGCTTTTTGTTGGTCCAAGAGAAAGCACAAAACCAAGCGAAAAACAATATCCAAAAACTCATTTCCTAAAATCACAATCTCCTGCCCAATCTGAGTCACAATAACCTGTCAGAGTGTCACCCATGCTATAAGTGATGCCATACTCAAGAGAATTTTTGATGTACCTGCCCAATCTGATGTCACAATAACCTATCAGAGTGCAACCCATGTATAAGTGATGCCATACTCAAGAGAACCTCTGATGGAAGAAAGTGCCACTGTAGGTTGCTTTTGCTGGTCTAAGAGAAAGCACTAGAACCAAGCAAAAATAATATCCAAAAACTCATTTCCTAAAATCACAATCTCCTGCCCAATCTGAGTCACAATAACCTGTCAGAGTGTCACCCATGCTGTAAGTGATGCCATACTCAAGAGAACCTCTGATGTACCTAAGTACCCTCATCCCTTCCTTCCCAATGACTCTCTTTTGGCTTATTGGAAAACGTGCTCAACACACCAACTCTGAAGTTGATATCAGGTCTAATGTTAGTGAGAAAAAACAAACTCCCCACCAACTTCCTCTACTTCTTGATGTCAACAAGTGATGAAGAATCCTCTGTAGAAAGCTTCATGTTCACTTCCATTGGCATAACCACAGGCTTGTAGTTTGTCATTCCAAATGCTTTGAGAATCTCCTAAGCATACTTTTGCTGTGAAATGAAGATTTTACCTGACTCTTGCCAGACCTCAATCCCCAAATAGAAATGCATGACCCAAGTCTATCATCTCAAACTCATGGCTCATGATATCCATTGTCTTCTCTGGATCATCTCTTCATTGTCACCTGAAATGTTTAAATCATCTACATACAAGACAACCAACACAATCTTGTCATGACTTTTTAGAACATACAAGTTAGCATCAGAAGCACTTCTTATAAACCCAATCTTTTTGAAAAATTGGTCTATCCTGTGATACCATGCCCGTGGGGCCTATTTCAGCCCGTACAATGCGTTCTTCTTCAACCTGCAAATTTTGTTTTCTAATCTGGGCATCTCAAAACCTGGTGGTTAAGCTACATATACCTCTTCCTTGAGATGGCCATTCAGAAATGCTGATTTGACATCCATGTGAAAGACTGACCACTTTTTGTGATCAGCCAAGGCAAGTACCGCCCTGATAGTTGTCATATGAGTTGTAGGAGAAATGGTTTCATCAAAGTCCAAACCCTCTACTTGGGCAAATCCCTATGGAACCAACCTAGCTTTGTATTTTTCAAGTGAGCCATCAGCCTTATACTTAGCTTTCCAAACCCATTTGGTACCAATTACCTTTCTGTTTGGTGGTCAGTCAACTAGCTCCCATGTGTTGTTCTTTATGATGCTGTCATGCTCAGACTGCATTGCTGCTTTCCACTTTGGATTTGCTAAGGATTCATCCAAGGTGGCTGGCTCCTTCACTATACCCATTATCTCATCCATCAAGGCCATATTGACAATGAGATCAGATGCTCTTCTCTGCTCCTCTATTCTCCTTGATCTGCGTGGTCCATCTACTGAAGATTCTAGCTTCTCAGGTATTGGATTACGCTCATCAAAGAGCTATTGTGCCCACTTTGGAAGTGGCTTTCCTTGTGGTGCAGTAGAGCAGGCTGTTGTGATGTGTGAGAGTCTTCATCCTCTAAAAACTCCTCCTCCTTGAGAGGAAATCTGACTGGTGGGTTTAGATCATGGTGGACTATTTCTCCGACTGCTGATGATAGAGTGGATGGACCTCCTTCCTCCACTGAGTGTGGCTGTTCTGCAAATACCACATCTCGGGACTAGCCACAATCTTCTTTGCCTCTGTGTATCATAGAGCCGATTTGCCTTGGACTCTTGACTATATCCAAGAAAGATACACTTATTGCTTTTGGAATCTAGCTTGGTCCTGGATGCATTTGGAATATGCACATAACATTCACAGCCAAATGTTCTGAAACGAGAGACTGAAGGTTTCTTACCAAAGTAGGCCTCTTGAAGTGTAACATCTTTGAGTGCCTTTGTGTAGCTCCGATTGAGGACATAAACTTCTATGTTAACTACTTCAGTCCAAAATGTATTGGGCAAACCCTTTGCCTTCAACATGCATCGAGCCATCTCCATGACAATTTGGTTGCGGCGTTCTACAACACCATTTTATTGAGTTGTGTGAGCAGTGGTGAGTTGGCGCCTGATGCCATTCTCCTTACAGTAGCTGTCCAATTTCGTTTTTGAAAGGAATTCTCCTCCTCGATCTATACGAAACTTCTTCACCTTCTTTCCTGTCTCATTTTCCACAAGCTTATGCCATTGTTTGAATTGCCAAATCCTTCAGCCTTATCCAAAGGAAATAAACCCACATCTTCCTACTATAATCGTCATCTAATAGCATAAAGTAAGATGATCCCCCTAGCTCGATTGCTGCTTTCCTGTGGAAATGCCTTGTGTTGTTACTTGCCCATCATACAAGCTTCACATGGTTCTTGCAATTATGAAAATGCATGCAAATTAGCTACCATAACCTTTTTCTACATCTCCTTTAGCATGGCAAATCCAATGTGACCAAATCGCTCATGCCAAAGCATGCTTGTACTCTTGTCTATAGACACTGTAAGGGCACTCAGTTCGTAGAGATTATTGCACCTTACTCCTTTGCCAACTATCTTGCCAATAGCATCTAGAATTTCTGCTTCAGTTTTCTTGAAGCATGTACTTCAAGCCCATGATCCGTCATCACATAACTGATTAGTAGATTTCTCTTTATCTGGGGTACATAGAACACATTTGACATCTTCTTCTCTTCACCTGTAGCTACCACAAAAGATATGGTTCGAGATATTAAGAGACTAAGGTTATGTAAAAGGGGAGGAGAAGGGTGTGTGTGTGAAGGGACTTAAGGTCCGCTAGCTCATCTATTTAAAGGTGGAGCTAGAAGGCTTTTTGTAATGGAGCAAGAAGCCTAGTTGTATTTGAGCAACTTAATAAGCAAGATATTTTCTTGTATTTTGTGAGTCTCTCTCCTCCACATAGTTGATCTAGCATGAGCACTATGAATTCTAACACGGTATCTAGAGCTTGGCAAGATTAGGTCCCCTTTGTGGTGTAGAATAGGTCAAAATTGTCACTTTTTTCTTGTGTGGAGCTGAACCCCCATCCATTGGAGGAGCTCTAGCAGCTCGTGGGAGGCAATATCTTGGGGAGATTTCAACTAAAGAAGTGAAGAGGAGGTCTGGGTGTTCGAATTCGTATAGCTCATTAGCTTAATCGGTTGCTTTCCGTCGCGGCATTGCCACCTGTGCAGGCCGGCACAGTTTCTTGCTGTCGTGGAGGTCGTACAGAAATTCGACACCCACAGTAGATTATTAGTTGCGTGGGCTTAGGGCTTTTGAAGCCCATACTCTAAGGAGTCTACAGCTCTAATTTCACTCCCAGCCATTCATCTGCTATAGTGGAAAAACCAGGCTGCACTCCTTCCAATCCATTGAGGAGCTCACCATTAAAGCTTCAAAATTAAGCTTTTTCTTGCTCTAATCCTCCCCCCTTTGCTCTAATCACCTAAGTGATCTTGTGAGGGCTTGTTACTGATCCTAGTTTTGATTTTGAAGCGGTGGCCAACCACATGAGGCATTCATAAGTCTCATTCATCAAAATGTCATCAAGCTTCCTCATCATCTTCAAGTTCACAAAGCTCTTCAAAGTGTGCTTATGAGCACTAATAGTGTTGTTTAACACTAATGAGGCTTCTAATCTAGCAAAGGGGAGTTATTCCAAAGTGTTTTTAAACACTAAGAGTGTTCTTAAACACTAATGGTGAATCTAATCACCAATACAAGTATCATTAGATACTAAAAATATACTCTTAAGCACTAATCATGTTTTTAAACACTAATGGTGATCTTAATCACCAAACAAAGTGTTCTTTAACACTAATGAAGTTAATCTCCATCAAAATTACTGGTTGGGCACAAACCCTAAGTGCTAAACCATAAAATTTACCATCTTAATTTCCTATTTATGCAACATCGTTGACTTGATTAAGGGTTGTTGCACTCTCATAAGCCTATCTCTTTCTAATTAAGCCTAAATATCATAAATTTTTGGTTTTTTCCTCTTCATATATCAGCCCATTACTCTTTAGTAACCTCCTTCAATACCCAATGTCAAAGGACAACACCCAAATTAAGAAGTTCTCAGGAGAGGGCTTCCACACTTGGCAAGTCTTTGTCAAATACAAGATGATGTCCAAAGGTTTTTGGCCATTCATCTCCGACACTAAGGTTATTGATCGAACAAAGGCTAAAGATATTGAAGATGATGAGAGGGCACAAGCCATCATCATGATTCATCTTGATGAGGCTCTCATTCACCATGTGGACTAGCTTTCGACTGCAAAGGAGAAATGGGATGAGCTTGATAAGCTCTATGGAGCTCGTGGTAAGAATTCCAAGATCTCACTCAAAATTGAATTTTTTAGCTTGGAACTCAAAGAGGGAGACAGCATTGGAGCCTTCATGTCTCATTTGAAGGGCCTTATGGCTCAACTTGCATCAGTGAATGCGAGAATGGATGAAGATGATGCAGTGGATGGCTGTTTTGCTAAAAGTAGTCAAGAAGGTGTACCCCACCTTAGTCACCACCCTGAAGAACATACCTAATCCCACCCTTAAAGGAGTCAATCAATCTTGTCTTGATGAAGAAAAGAGGTCAAAGGGAGGAGTTGAATCTTCAAATGCAACCACTTCATCGAATATCGAACAAGCTTTGTCACATCAAGTGATCAAAGTAAGATGTGCCCATTGCAAAAAGGTGGGTCATTTGGCAAATAATTGTTGGATCAAATATCCCAACAAAATGAAATGTAACAAGTGTAAACAAACGGGACATATCACTTCTAAATGTCCTAACAAAGAGTCAGAGGCTAACTTTGTATCAGCCTCTAACTCCGATGAGAAATTGTTTTAAATCTCAATGTAACCACACCTATACTCCAAACCTTGTACGCCTAATGTTATAAAGGCATCCTATGTCCAATACCACCTATTCCATTATGTCATAGTTGGTATTGAGGGGGGGTATTAAGAGACTAAGGTTATGTAAAAGGGGAGGAGAAGGGTGTGTGTGTGAAGGGACTTAAGGTCCACTAGCTCATCTATTTAAATTTGGAGCTAGAAGGCTTTTTTGTATGGAGCAAGAAGCCTAGTTGTATTTGAGCAACTTAATAAGCAAGATATTTTCTTGTATTTTGTGAGTCTCGCTCCTCCACATAGTTGATCTAGCATGAGCACCACAAATTCTAACACCAGACCCTTTAGCTAGACGTTTACATTATTCCCAACAACAACACTGATGGGTTCTTGTAGAGGCTTCCAGGAACTATACCAGCCCTTCTTACTGGTCATGTGTCAGGATGCTCCACTATCCAAAATCCATGAATCATCAATTGGAGTCTGAGCAGATGAACATACCTCTTCAATGGTGATGCAAAGTTCAAGCTCGATCTTGACATTGTTGACTAACTCCTTTCCCTTCCATGAAGACTTCAAGGTGCCATTCTTCTCGTCAGCGTGCTTCTTTCTACAGTAATAACAGCTCCCTTAAAACTTCTTCTTCTTTGGCTTCTTCTTCTTATCATTAGAAGATGTCGTGCCTTTGCCTTTAGCATTGGCAAAAAATGCAGCATCACTACCATCTCGTGGGTCTTTAGCCGCATCTTCTCCTCAAGTAGCATAACACTAAATTCTTCAAATGATAAAGACGGTACTCTAACCTGAGTGTTTAGTGATGTAGCCAAGCCATCATACTTTTGTGCAAGAATTCGGATGCACCTCCGGGCCAACTCCTCTCACTATAGTGTGTGTAATCCCTACTACAGCAACCATTTCATCTCAGATTTTTAGTTCACGAGATAAATGCTTTAGCAGCTTCTCCAGCAAACTTTTCAGCCAGCTAGCTGAGGTTCAAAATCCTGGTTTGATTACGAATCTCATACTGATTTCCCAGTATGATCCAAGCCTCTATAGCCTTGGTAGTATGTTGAATGAGAGTGAGAATAGAATCACTTACACTAGTTGATGATGGCACAAAGTGCGTCAGCATTGTGCCTTCTCCATGCCTGAAGAAGTGTAGCATCTGCTGGTGGAAGCATGTTTGTAAGGTTGTTGGGGTCGAGACTTCCCACTAGTTCTGTATCCATTCCCAGAATAGTTTCTAGGAGCTCATAAGAGTCTAGAATGGCATTAATTTAGAATTCCCAAAGAGTATAGTTCGTCCCATCAAGCTTGCCTTCCGTGAAGGCAGGTGGAAGAATGCACAGGATTGGTGCAATAGCAGCACCACAACAGAGCTACAAGCCATCACTCCTAGGGTTCTATGCAAAGAAAGACTAAACTTTATGCACTATTCTTGCTAAGAGCACCTAAGCTCTGATACCATAATAGAATATCGCATAGCGGAAAGAGATAGCAAGATAAAGCACAATAGACAATGCAATATATACACAATGGAGAGAAATTAAAATTTCGATTATACCAAAGAGGTACATGTGATGGTGCTGTCCACCCGTGCGCTCTCAAAAGTAGAGCTTAGATGGCAATCTAGATAGACTATGGATGGAATATGTACGAGGTGTAGAAGGGGGTGGATACTCAAAAGCATTGGATACTTTGATAGATCATGGAAACCATGCCCATATATAGTACTATAGGTGGTGTGGTAGATGCGTATATATACTTTGATAGATCATGGAAACCATGCCCATATATAGTACTGTAGGTGCCCATATATAGTACTGTAGGTGGTGTGGTAGATGCATATACAATGAGGGCAGTTACACTGCATAGACATGGTCACCATCCGCATATCAAGAACGCAGCCCACCAACTACCGCATATCAAGAACGCAGCCCACCAACTACCGCCCACTAATGATGAACCTAATATTCGAGGGAATATTCTAGGGAATATTCCTCATACCGTCACACGGGGGCTCCCGCCCCCGAACCCCCGCCAAGGGGGCTGCTAGCTCCCTAGGACCCCCCAGCCGAGGCGATGCCCCGGACCCCAGATAACGCTCGTACCTGTGACCATCTCCTAACCATCATCAATGGTTACAATAATGACCCCATCGACGTCTAAGCCGGGGCTCCCACTAAAGACATATGCACCATGGCTACTCCTCATAATGGGGGCCTAACAAATGTGCATCATACATTAAAGTGAGATACATGCTGAGAGGCGGGCATTGAGTGTATACTAACTGTGCCATCTCCACTTGGGATGCAACTACTTCATTGGCTCCATTGGGGCTCCATTCCGCCTCAGTGTATGGCGCTCTATAGAGCCTCCCTCTCAGGTAACTCTCTGATGGAAAGAATTCCCATGGAACTGGGCAACCTTACCCTCTTGCAGGAGATTTACCTGGGGTACTTCAACGTATTCGACGAAGGATTTTCTTATGCTCTAGGCTGTCTCATTGAGCTGGTTCTATTGGATATGGCCAATTGTGGGCTCATCGGGAGTATTCCCTCCCACCTTCAAAATCTCACCAAGCTTGACTCCCTGTTCCTCTAGATTAACTCACTCATAGGCCCCATTCCGCCTTGAGCTCGACATCTTGGTGAGCTTGAGGTCCCGTGATCTGTCTAACAATCAACTCTCTGGCCACATTCCTCGGTAGTTCAACAATCTGATCAACTTGGAGCTGCTTAACCCATAATCAAATCCATTGCGACATCCCCTCTTTCATTAGGTACATCCCCTCCTTGGAAATCCTGTCTCAGTGGGAGTGCTTGGAAATTAAGCATTGTTGTTGTAGTTGTTGGATCTGACTGAGAAGATAGTAGAGGAAGGTCTCATCCAAGCATTGCATGAGGGGTCTAGATAATACAGGCTTCCAAGCTGGTACAAAGGAGTGTATGTCACAAATATGAATCTGACATTCAAATGTGGATTAGCCTGCTATGTTTTCAACACATATGAGCCTATGGGACTGAGCTACGGATAGGATAGAATCCTGGCAAGACTAGTGTTAGATGTAGGGAAAGTACATATATATATATATATATATATATAACTGTTGTGCTTCTTGTTGTTGTGCTTCGAGGATGGGGTTGAGAGGGTATGAGGGCATCATCGAAGCCATAATTAGGTCCATGGAATTCATGCTAAAAGAACATGGAAGATAAGGTCAAGTGGATAGATGACATGTATTGTTGCTACTTTTTTAGGACCATCTATGCCAAAGGACGCATGAAATCCATTCCATGCCCACTACTTAAGATTGCACCTAGATTATTTTTATGTGCTTGCCAGCCATTGTGCTATGCTCCTATGCCAAAGTTGCAAGCAATGCCAATGAATGTATGCCTCTGATTGTTCACATTGCACAACAAGTCTCTGCTCCACCAACCACCAATTGGAGGTGCTACTGCTCCCATCTGCTCCATGTTTGAGGTGCAGACAAATAACCCACTCAATGAGACATATCTAGCTGCATCCATGAAGTGAAAGTAACAAGCAATGCTTATCAATGGCCCGCCTACCTCTGGGCTTACATTGCTTCTGATGAAAGGCAACAAGAGGCGGCTAGGCTAGGGATGCTTGTGCGAAAGTCCAAAGCAAGAAAGCACAACATATGCCTAAGGTAGCAATATCTCCAACATGCGATTATGCAATGCCTACTTCTCTTCCACCACCACAACTAATGGCCTACCTCCTTACATGGCCTTTCTCTCCTCACGCTAGTAGGGCTACTTGTATAAAATCCATGAAGCAAAAGTAGAACATAACTAGGCAACACTACCGGAGAGCCCCATATGCTTATAAGATTGCCGCCCCTACCCTACCTTGATGACATTAGCTTCTTTTTCTCCATTCGGCAAGGAGATCAAACTTTGCAGAATCATGTGATTCTGTTTCTTTCGTAGCTTGCAGTCCCTATTTTTTTTTCCTTTTCCTACCATGTGGTCGCATGATGCACCCTTCTCTTCAATTATTCCCAGGCACCATTATACATTAAAGTGAGATACATGCTGATAGGCGGGCATTGAGTGTATTCTAACACAAGTTGATGAAGATGCTGAGTGAGCTGGTCCTTCCCAAGAGCCTTCGTGAAGATGTTGGCGCAAATTTGCTATGTAGAGCAATACTCCAGCTCCACTATCTCATCCTCTATCAGCTCCCACACATAATGATATTGAATCTCAATGTGCTTCGTTGCAAACATGAAACACAGGGTTCTTGGAGATAGCCATGCAACTCTAATTGTCGTACCTCAAGATTGTAGCCTCCCCGATATGATCTCCCATGTCAACCAAGATTCTCCTCAGCCATACTACCTCACATGTAGCAAAGCAAGCTGCCTTATATTCAGCCTTTGTGGAAGAAAGTGCCACTGTAGGTTACTTTTTGTTGGTCCAAGAGAAAGCATCGGAACCAAGCGAAAAACAATATCCAGAAATTGATTTTCTAAAATCACAATCTTATGCCTAATCTGAGTCACAATAAACTATCAGAGTGTCACCCATGCTGTAAGTGATGCCATACTCAAGAGTACCTCTAATGTGCCAAGTACCCTCATCCCTTCCTTCCAATGACTCTATCGTGGCTTGTTGGAAAACCTGTTCAACACACCAACTGTGAAGCTGATATCAGGTCTACTACTAGTGAGAAAAATCAAAATCCCCACCAACTTCCTATACTTCCTGATGTCAACAAGTGATGAAGAGTCCTCTGTAGAAAGCTTCATGTTCACTTCCATTGGCATAGATACAGGCTTACAATTTGTCATCCCAAATGCTTTGACAATCTCCCAAGCATACTTTTGCTGTGAAATGAAGATTTTACCAGATTCTTGCGCGAGACCTCAATATTAATCCAATTCGAGGATTAACAAGAGCTACCGCCATTATCTTACATCAAAGGAGTCATGGTAGATACACCAAAGGGTCATACATTCTAGATATAAAGCAATAGTGTCCAAAGCTATAGCTTGGACGGGCGCCCATAATGGTGGGACAGAGTATTTATAGCAATTCCTGCTTCAAGAGCATGTGGTAGCAAGATAGGATGAAGTCCTAAGTGATATACTTCATGGATATATTATAAGAGTAGTCATTGTAATAGCATTAGGCCTCTTATGAGCCTAAAGTGCCCGGTCGGCCACAATTTAAGTGAGTGTGAACACTTATGGCCATGTATATAAGTGAATTTCTCTAGTAATACAAGAGACTCTCCCATTGTGCAATTGAGTCTTGATCTTGCTAATCTCTCTCCCTAATGCATGCTAGTGAGTGTGTGTGAGTGAAGTGAGGTGAGAGGAGGGACGAGGACCCATAATGCAACGCGACAGTGTGACAACGCTCATGGGAGACACGGTGGAATTGCTTCTCAAGGAGTTGTAGAGCTTGGAGACCCCAAGGGTTACGAGCTCGGCCATTGGAAAGATCCTCATCACGACAGTCGTAGCTCACCAGCAGGTAGTCTCTTTTTGGATGTGTTTCAAGGAGGGTTAGGGTGAGCCATAACATTTTTGGTGCCGCTGCTACTACCGAGGAGCCATCCCTTGCTTTTTCCATCGTTTTGCCTCTAATCTACACATAACCCATTGCCCATTATCTTGCTTAGTGATTTCGCATGAAAAAGATATGATTTGATGGTGATTTGTGTGAGATTTGGTGTAGAATACCTCTGTTTTTTGTTTTTGAAAAGAATGTTTATTGCTTAATTTTTAGATTAATTTGTTATTTTTGTTATTGTTTTTGTGGTTTTTCATGTTCTTAGGGCTTGCACATAGTTTTTATTCGGCTTAGTTTGCATCCATTACATTAAACAATGCAATAAAATGCAATTTTTAGTGAATGTTAGCTCTCTTTAGTTTAAGCATAGATCTAAGATCATTAATTTGAGTTTAATTGTGTGTGTTTTGTTGAAATTGTTTGGATTAGAGTGTTAGGAAGTATTAGGAGTAGCTTAATCTTTCAAAAAAAATTCTTAAAACCATCAAAAAATCCTTGAATTTAACTAGATGCTCATGAGTTGTCAATTTATCCATTTTGGGGGTCATTTATGAAGGGTGTAAGGGGTGCCATTAAAAGGTTGACTTTTTTAATTCTACTTATCTTTTTTAGGAAAATGCCCATATCCCTTTCATTTTCTACTTATCTTTTTTAGGAAAATGCCCATATCCCTTTCATTTTAAATTAAAAAAATATTCCCCCCCCAAAAAGAAAAATTCGTATTTTTCACTAGACTCCAAAAATAAAAAATAAAAAATAAAAAATCTTCATGAAGTTCGGTTCACGACGTGAAACACTAGTTCACGCGATAAAAAATAAAAAATAAAAAATTAAAATTTAATTTTCGCTTGAAGTCCGGTTCATGGGGTGAAAATCGTTTCAAGACGTGAAACACTAGTTCATGCGATAAAAAAATAAAAAAAATCAAAATTTAATTTTTGCGTGAAGCGAAATCCAGTTCATGGTGTGAAACACTAGTTTCACGTGACAAAAAAAACAAAAAAAAAACTCTAGAAAACACTCCTGTTTGGAGACCCGTACCGTAAAAATTTACAAAACTATGGGTAAATATGACGGAACAACAGACCCTGTTCAATTCATTCAAATGTTTAAACAAAGATGTGAAGCCTTAGCCTTTGGAAATCCCAACTGTCCCACTAAGGTACATGCATTGAACTTATGCTGAGAGGGAAAAGCTCGTCGATGGTTCATTGCATTGATGCGCTAGCGATCAAGACCAACTTCAAAACCTTGAAATCAGCCTTTATACATGGCTTTTCCAAACAAGGTGATCGATGGAGTGCAGTAATATAACTCTATTCAATTGAGCGTCAACCCAATGAATCCATTAGAGATTTTATCCTTAGGATAAAACTCTTAGACTCACATTTGCGAGTCATGGGAAAAATTAAACGATGTTCAATTGAAGAGATGTTTTATGATAGGCTTGAAGAATAATAGCTTACACAACTTGATCATTGTATCCAATCCGAAAACATTCGATCAATGTTGTAAAGAAGTAATACGTTTAGATGACAACATGCTAGAAGATGATCATGCTACAAGGTATTTCTCATCTAAACCAAGTGAAGCAATGGCAAAAGAAAGATCGATCTCGGAATTAACATTCCCCAAATTTTATGCAGCCTTGCTTAAAACCTTACAGCAAACATCCTAAGAGAAAATAGACAAATAGCTTAATATTTTCTCAAAAAATCAAGTTAAGCTCTATATTATATGAAGATCTAAGGTCCAAAGTGGGAATCACATATGAGTTTATATGTAAAAGATATTAGCATTTTATGGAATCAGTCCAAATTTAGGATAGGGTGTATACATTGACTTTGTACCTATAGAAATGAGGACTTTCGACTATCTAATTCTTAGTCAAATTATGCAACTATATTTTGAACTTTGCATGTGATGTTCCAACAAGAGAACTTGAAAGGAAATTCTTTCGTTAGCTAGGAGAGATTAGCCACTAAAGGTAAACAAATGCCTGTTTTTTTTAATTGTTTACAGGGTGCCTAAGTGGACAAAATTGGGCACCTTGATCCTGCCACCACCCATGTACATCGACAACAAGGATACTATGATCGTAATTCCATCATATGGTTGCCAAAATCGAACATTGTGAAGAAAACCTCACCACCAACTTCACCTAAAGGTTGACAAGAATGGAGGCCCAAGAAACAGCAAATCACTCAACCACTCTCATGCATTCAGTACCAACACAAGAGCTTGTATGTTCAAGCAAATAATCAGCAGTCTTCCCTACTGCCTTGACATCATTTCAGCAAACAAATTCAAGATCAACTTTGATTGATGATAGAGTGGACAGACCTCCTTCCTCCACTGAGTGTGGCTGTTCTGCAAATACCACATCTCGGCTGGCCACAATTTTCTTTGCCTTTGTATCATAGAGCTGATATGCTCTCGACTCTTGACTATATCCAAGAAAGATACACTTCTTGCTTTTGGCATCTAGCTTGGTCCTAGATGCATTTGGAATATGCACATAACATTCACAGCCAAATGTTCTGAAATGAGAAACTGAAGGTTTCTTACTAGAGTAGGCCTCTTGAGGTGTAACATCCTTAAGTGCCATTGTGTAGCTCCAATTTGGGATATAAACTGCTGTGTTGACTGCTTCAGCCCAAAATGTATTAGGCAAACTCTTTGCCTTCAACATGCATCGAGCCATCTCCATGACAATTTGATTGCGATGTTCTACAACACCATTTTGCTAAGGTATGTGAGCAATGGTGGTGAGTTGGCACTTGATGCCATTCTCCTTGCAGTAGCTATCAAATTCCATTGAAAGAAATTCTCCTCCTCGATCTATACGAAAGTTCTTCACCTTCTTTCTGGTCTCATTTTCCACAAGCTTATGCCATTGTTTAAACTTGCCACCAAAAGCTTCCGCCTTATCCCGAAGGAAATAAACCCACATCTTCGTACTATAATCGTCGACTAAGAGCATAAAGTAAGAAGATCCCCCTAGTGAAGTAGTAGACATTTTACCACAAAGATCAGCATGTACCAGCTCTAGGGGAGTCTTTGCCCGATTGCTACTTTCCTGTGGAAATGCCTTGCGTTGTTGCTCGCCCATCATACAAGCTTCACATGGTTTCTGCAATTCTGAAAATGTAGGCAAATTAGCTACCATACCCTTTTTCTACATCTCCTTTGGCATGGCAACTCCAATGTGACCAAATCGCTCGTGCCAATGCTTGCTTGTGCTCTTACCTACAGACAATGCAAGAGCACTCAGCTCGTAGAGATTGTTGCACCTTACTCCTTTGCCGACTACCTTGCCAATAACATCTAGAATTTCTACTTCAGCTTTCTTGAAGCGTACTTCAAGCCCACGATCCGTCATCGCAGCAAGACTGATAGTAGATTTCTTTTTATCTCTGGTACATAGAGCACATTTGACAGCTTCTTCTCTTCACCTATAGCTGCCACAAAAGATATGGTTCCAGACCCTTTGGTTGGACATTTAGCATTATTCCCAACAACAACATTGATGGGTTCCTGTGTAGAGGCTTCCAGGGTCATGTGTTGGGATTCTCCACGATCCAAAATCCATGCATCATCAACTGGAGCCTGAGCAGATGAACATACCTCTTCAATGGTGACCCAAAGTTCAAGCTCAGTCTCGACATTGTTGACTGACTCCTTTCCCTTCCATGAAGATGTTGAAATGTAAGGTCCCTCCCAAGCCATGTATGTATGTGTCTCTTTTAAAATGGATTTCAATAAGGAAAGAGAGTGCACTTAGAGAAGAGTAAGACAATAAGGCTAGAAACATTAGGAAAGTGTTAGAATAAAAATATTAGCTCCAAAAATCCTAAAAGAAATAAGAAGATAAGAATAGTTCTATTAAGTATCTCCAAAAATAGAAATTCCAATTTAGGTGATAGGAGGTCGTATTTAGAGTACTTTTACATATTTAGAGTCCATGCATACTAAAAATATGAAAAAACAACACGTTTCTAAAGATGGCGCGTTTGTGGCTATATACAGACGTTTTTGCCAATTCTGCTCGCGTTGGCTTGTAGACCAGATGCCTTCCGGTTCTTTTGACTGGCTATATGATTATATTCTGATTTTTTATCAGAGAGTTATGGCCGAAACGATTTGCTGATTCTGTCAGGGTCTCTACACAGGAAAAACTGTAAGAGGCAACAAGATGTATATATCCCTTCATTCTTATCTAATATCTTAGAAAAGAAGCTTAGATTGCTATGGTCTTTCGGAGGAAGAGACCAAAACTCCATAGCTTTTCTTTTAGAGAAAGAATAGTATGCCGAAGCCCTGTACAAGAAGGCTATTTTGCCATAGACCTTAGAAAGAGAGAAGAGTCACAGTACGAGTAAGAGGAGATAAATCTTGGGGATGATTGGATGATCTCAATCATAAGAGAAGGTATTAGAAGACTCTATTCTCATATGTCAAGTTCTAAAGCTCTTGTTAATGAGCAAAGGCAACGATAAACGATAAATTTCTATAAGGTATATACATATTTTGTTTTTCAATTATATATCATTCTTAGGGGTTGAGGTATAGCCCCGGCTTCTCTATTAATTGTTAATAGTGATCTATTTGATTGATTTACTAGTTAAAGTTTATATCCTTTTAAACAATAGCATATGCCTTAAATAAAGAATGTCTTCTCGCAATCTCAAGTTTCTCAAGTTGAAATGCAAAAATCTTTGTGAAAAGGATTATTTTCTTAAGAAGGTAACATGGATTCTAGTCCTATGGTTTAGTGAGTAAATGGATTGTTATATTGGTTAAATTAAGGTACAGGTACAACTCTCCTTGCCTTGACGCTACCCCGTTCTTGTGCTTATATAGCCGGACGACGGAGACATTAGTAAGGCTCGGAGTTGGCCCATGGTATCCCTCATACCATTGGGAGAATGAGGTTTGCCGATTGAGGCGAGTGATTGTGATGCTGCCTAGTTCTGAGGGCCTAGGCTACTGCGGTGAATTAGCCCACCCTAGTGCGCAAACATCCCTCTGAGGGGTGGGAGGATCGAGCGCGATGGAGACTGAGAGGGCGACAGGCCGGCTTGAGTCCTCGCCAGTGGACCGACGATGAGGTGTATGGTCCCGTAGGGTTTTGCCTAGCATGTAGAGGCTACTGCAGTGAATTAGCCCACCCTAGTGCGCAGACATCCCTCTGAGGGGTGGGAGGATCGAGCGCGATGGAGACTGAGAGGGCGACAGGCCGGCTTGAGTCCTCGCCAGTGGACCGACGATGAGGTGTATGGTCCCGTAGGGTTTTGCCTAGCATGTAGAGGCTGGAAGGCCGAATTCTAGATCATCAACGGTATAAAGGAAAAGAATAAGAAAGACGGTTTGGCTTGTATGAAATTGATTCATGTATAAACTTTTTTTTATAAATCTTGTCTTGGCATTATTGTATTGTGTAAAAAGGCTATTTTAACAAATCTTGTGAAAAGGGCATTAATTAAGAAACATATTTATTTATGTCAAATAGTGTGGTAGGATTAATTAGAAAACAAATTGACGCGTGAGTAGGGTGAAAAGTGGGAGGATGGAATGCCCCAACGGCACCATCCTACGGACGGGTGGACTCGATTAGTCGGGTAGCTTTCCAACATATTAAGTGAAAGCCCTACGTTAGATAAATAGGTTCTCGAGCAATTCTATTCTAGAAGACTAGGCCAGCGGCGGCGGCTGTGCCTTGCATGGATGAGGAAAAAAGCGTTGTCTTTAGGAATCAAGACTAGTAGGTGCCCAAATTATGATCAATTACCCTATGGGTGATTTGATTTTTAGAAGACCATGCTCCCCCTGCGGGATAGAACTAGGTCTTACCTATGAATCGTATCCTTGAATCTCTCTATGGTCAAGGTGTCGATGAGTAGGAAATTTTCTCTAAGATAAGACTTAGTGGACTATCTTAAGTGTTTCCCTTATTTTTGGAAGGGGGGAACCTTACAAGTGGTATCAAAGCCGATCTTAGTTCCTAGGATTTGTTTTTCAAAGGTTAACTATCAAAGGGATTAAAATAAGTGATTGTTTATCATATGAGGACGAATCAATCATCTCTACTGGCCATAGAAGTGATTTGAATATCCCCACATGTTGAGATAATCATCCTATGAAATTATGCTTGTATCTTGTGGGTACACACGCAAGATATTTGTACACTAAATTTGAGAAATTAGATTGGGGAGAAAACCTTTTGTGAGGAAAAACATAGGGTGATCAAATTAAGAATCTAGTGAGAGACTGAATAGAAGGATAGACCAAAACTTTGTTTAGAGAAATTTTCAGGATATATCTCATTAGTTCGCATATTCTAAATTATTAAGATTATAACTCTATTAAGATTTGAATAGTTGACGTGTGAATGTCATCCATTGGATGCTTTACACTAGGACGATCATCCAAGATCTAGAACCTATCTCAGACAAACATGGGTCTAACTTCGGATGTGTAATTCCCAGAGGATCATGCTATTAGATGTGTTAATCCCAAGATACTAGAGGTGTAATTTTTAGAAAACTAATCATCTCAGACGTGTTAATCCTGACAATCTTTGGATGTGTCAATCCCAAGGCACCAAATATGTAATTCTAAAAAAAATGAAGATCTCAAATGTACTAATCTTGACTGCTTTTAAATGTGGTCTTATGATTAATAAGTATTTGATAGTTTTGAACTTTTCATGGATATAATAAAAGAAGCAAGTTCACCCTTGCTCGTCTAAAAATTGAAAGAAATGCCGAATTAGTTGGAAGCACTGTTGTCAATCTAACCACTAGAACTAGAATCAGTTATATGAGATGCCATGAAAGTACACCTTCGTGAAAGGTTTTGTCCTCTAGGATTTTGAGAGGATAAAATGAATGAATTTTTGGAGAGCTAACCCAAGAAAGGAAGACCCTAAAATAATACCACCAAACGTTTGTTAAACTTCTCTAATTTACTCTAGAGATGGATGAGGTAACTCTTCTCCATCGATTCATTTGGAAGCTTAATCTACCTTTGAATAACCTTATTAAGAATGTGAAACCATCCTCTATTTCAGAAGCCATAATTATAGCCAAAGACTGTGATAAAGTTTTTATATATAGAAAGTATCGAGAAGGACATGAGCTCTTCCATGTTAATCAAGAAGAGGTCTTCTAATTCAAGAGGAATGTCAAGCCCACCCCTGGCTATAAGAAATCATGAGCTAGAGCAAAAATTAGGTTAAGAAATAGGGATAGTAGGGTTAAAGATAACCAAATTCAACAAGTATTTCTATGAGTAAATAGAAGAGGATTGGTGCAAGATTCATGTGAAGTAATTGTGCATGATGAATAGAGGTATTCTACAAGACGATACTAAGATTAGGAAATTGCTATTATAGATTAGATTGCATAAAAGATTGATTCCCTTACATTTCTCCATGACAATTTGTTAATTACCATATTACATGGAGGTATAGAATAAGGAATTCGAGGGTTCATAGCACTTGAGAGGTATATGGATGCATGCACTTAGGGTAATAAGGCCAATTAACTTTAGAATAATAGACCTTTTGGAGGCACAACAAAACAAGCCAAACACATGAAATAAGGGACTCGAAACAATGTTTTAATAAAAGAAGATTTTTACCTAGTGGGGACACCACTTTGAAAGAGACAAGAGGATTTACTTAGATACTACCCCAGCTCGCGAGATGAGGACATCTCGAATCTTTTAAGTGGGAGAGATTGTAAGGCCCATTCCAAGCCATGTATGTATGTGTCTCTTTTGATATGTATTTCAATAAGGAAAGAGAGTGCACTTAGAGAAGAGTGAGACAATAAGGCCAGAAACATTAGGAAAGTGTTAGAATAAAAATATTAGCTCCAAAAATCCTAAAAGAAATAAGAAGATAAGAATAGTTCTATTAAGAGATAAGTATCTCCAAAAATAGAAATTCGAATTTAGGTGATAGGAGGTCGTATTAGAGTACTTTTACATATTTAGAGTCCATGCATACTAAAAATATGGAAAAATAATGTGTTTCTAAAGATGGCGCATTAGTGGCTATGTACAGACGTTTTTGCCTATTCTGCTCGTGCAGGCTTGTAGACCAGATACCTTCCGGTTCTTTTGACTGGTTATATGACTATATTCTGAGCTTTTATTAGAGAGTTATGGCCGAAACGATTTGCTGATTCTGTCACGGTCTCTACACAGGAAAAATCGTAAGAGGCAACAAGTAGCCTCAAGGTAATCCTAGATCTTGAGATGTATATATCCCTTCATTCTTATCTAATATTTTAGAAAAGAAGCTTAGATTGCTATGGTCTTTCGGAGGAAGAGACCAAAACTCCATAGCTTTTCTTTTAGAGAAAGAATAGTATGCCGAAGCCCTGTAAGAGAAGGCTATTTTGCCATAGACCTTAGAAAGAGAGGAGTCACAGTACGAGTAAGAGGAGATAAATCTTGGGGATGATTGGATGATCTCAATCATAAGAGAAGGTATTAGAAGACTCTATTCTCATATGTCAACGAGCAAAGGCAACGATAAACGACAAATTTCTATAAGGTATATACATATTTTGTTTTTCAATTATATATCATTCTTAGGGGTTGAGGTATGGCCCCGGCTTCTCTATTAATTGTTAATAGTGATCTATTTGATTGATTTACTAGTTAAAGTTTATATTCTTTTAAACAATAGCATATGCCTTAAATAAAGAATGTCTTCTCGCAATCTCAAGTTTCTCAAGTTGAAATGCAAAAATCTTTGTGAAAAGGATTGTTTTCTTAAGAAGGTAACATGGATTCTAGTCCTATGGTTTAGTGAGTAAATGGACGCTGCCCCGTTCTTGTGCTTATATAGCCGGACGGCAGAGACGTTAGTAAGGCCCGGAGTTGGCCCATGGTATCCCTCATACCATTGGGAGAATGAGGTTTGCCGATTGAGGCGAGTGATTGTGATGCTACCTAGTTCTGAGGGCCCAGGCTAGTGCGGTGAATTAGCCCACCCTAGTGCGCAGACATCCCTCTGAGGGGCGGGAGGATCGAGCGATGAAGCCTGAGAGGGCGACAGGCTGGCTTGAGTCCTCGCCAGTGGCCGACGATGAGGTGTATGGTCCTGTAGGGTTTTGCCCAGCATGTAGAGGCTGGAAGGCCGACTTCTAGATCATCAGTGGTATAAAGGAAAAGAATAAGAAAGAGGGTTTAGCTTGTATGAAATTGATTCATGTATAAACTTTTTTTTATAAATCTTGTCTTGGCATTATTGTATTGTGTAAAAATGCTGTTTTAACAAATCTTGTGAAAAGGGCCTTAATTAAGGAACATGTTTATTTATGTCAAACAGTGTGGTAGGATTAATTAGAAAACAAATTGACGCGTGAGTAGGGTGGAAAGTGGGAGGATGGAATGCCCCAACAACGGCACCATCTTACGGACAGGTGGACCCGATTAGTCGGATAGCTTTCCAACATATTAAGTGAAAGCCCTACGTTAGATAAATAGGTTCTCGAGCAATTCTATTCTAGAAGACTAGGCCAGCGGCTGTGCCTTGCATGGATGAGGAAAAAAGCGTTGTCTCTAGGAATCAAGGCTAGTAGGTGCCCAAATTATAATCAATTACCCTATGGGTGATTTGATTTTTAGAAGACCACGCTCCCCCTGCAGGATAGAACTAGGTCTTACCTATGAATCGTATCCTTGAATCTCTGTATGGTCAAGGTGTCGATGAGTAGGAAATTTTCTCTAAGATAAGACTTTTAGTAGACTATCTTAAGTGTTTCCCCTATTTTTGGAAGGGGAGAACCTTACATGAAATTAGAGTAATGTGATGAGCTATGGTGGATCAAATACTAGAATCAACATCATTAACAAGTGATTAGCAAATAATTAAGATGTAGTTAGTGATTAATAAGTAATTAGTGAGTAATTAGTGAGTAATTAAAGAGTAATTAATGAGTAATTAGTGAGTAATTAGTGAGTAGTTAACAAATAGCTTAATGTAGGCATGGATAATAAAAAACCAGCAAATTCTCATTAGGGCAATGCCACCTCTCCCAGAATATCTCCACCTCTTTTGCTTGATTCTCTCCACCTCTTCACTTCTCCCAGAATATCTCCACACTTCCTAAATCTTCTCATGCTACCCTTTATTCTCTCCCAGTAGATTCTTCTCACCTTTTCACAGGTTCTCTCCCATTTACTCATCCTCTTTTACAGCCTCTAACCAAGGGCTTGCTCCCGCACACACCCTATTCACTTGTATATTTCAACACCTCCCCTCAAGTGAATACTCTCTAGCACACCTGGACCCTATACCAAGTTTCCCTCTTACTTGATAGTCCGCGAGACCAGTGTCTAGCACACCTCCCCTCAAGTTATCTTAGCACACCTGGACCCTATACCAAGTTTCTCTCTTACTTTTGATAGCCTGCGAGACCAGTGCCTCAAGTCCCTAAACTCAGTCCTTGACACACTCTCTCTCTCTATGTGTCCAAGGCTTACTATAGTTGCCCGCGACCTTGACTAAAGTGCTCACACATACATCTATCTACCACGTGGCCTACATCATCGGTGGCTTAGAGGTGGTTTTACTTTGTTGGGGCAGGTTACATTGGGTTGTGGGGTCTCTCTCTCTCTCTCTCTCAGAGATTTTCACATGGCTCCTCACTCTTTGGAGCCTCGCATCTTCTCTCGTCTTCAGTCTTCTTCTCGTGGCAGCTTCTCTCCATGCGTCCGTCTCTTCTTCTTGGGGCAGCTTCTCTTCTCGTGTCCATGTCTTTCTTCAATGCTTCCTCTAGATCTTCTTGGTGTGGATCTTCTTCTTGGAAGTAGATGTTCTTCTTCTTTCATGGGGGCTGGGGCCATGAGCATGTCCGTCAGGTCTTCTTGCTCCATGTGAGCAACATGTTTCAATGTTTTGCTGATAGTTCCTTTGGGTTTTTGATGTTTATCTTGTATCAATATACAATGCAAACCCAAATTTATGCAGGAGGTCTTACCTCTTGCCTTATTCTGGACAAGGGCAGTGTCTGATCCCATTTTAACACTGATGCAATGTGCCCAATACATAATGCGTATAGCATTCATTCTTATGCACATTCCCAAATGCAACTCTGGCTATGAATAATCTTGATTTTGAGTGAGATTTACAGGCATTAACCAAGGGTTAAATGCAAAATGATGATTATCACAAATTTATCAGAATAATTTTTTGAGAAATTACATTAAATCAAGGGTAACCAATTTGTACGGAATGGTTGGAGTATCAAACCAACTCCGAATTGAAATCTGAAGTTATAGGAATCTGTATCAGATACCTAATGGTTAATTTGAAACCTCAATTGTACCAAAATATAGTGATTAACATTGATTAATCACTGATTAGCAAATTAATCCACTGTTTAGTGTGAAAAAAATAGAGTATGCGGGGAGTCTAGATCTGGTGCCTTAGACTTCAAATGAGCTCAAATGCTTTCAAGGCCATCAATAGCAATGAATAATAAAAAACCAACAAATTCTCAGGGACAATGCCTCAATTTATAGAGTTTACATCCAAGCATCAAATCCCACTGATTTCTCCTTGATTCACTCCACCTTTCCCAGAATATCTCCACCTCTTTTGCTTGATTCTCTCCACCTCTTCACTTTTCCTAGAATATCTCCCAAAATATCTCCACACTTCCTAAATCTTCTCATGCTACCCTTTATTCTCTCTTAGTAGATTCTTCTCACCTCTTCATAGGTTCTCTCACATTTCTCTCACATTTACTCATCCTCTTTTACAGCCTCTAACCAAGGGCTTGTTCCTGCACACACCCTATTCACTTGTATATTTCAACAGAAGACTTCAAGGTGTCGTTCTTCTTGCCAGCCTCCTTCTTTCTATAGTCTTGACAACGTGACCCTTCTTGTCTCAAAGTAATAATAACTCCCTTGAAACTTCTTTCTTCTTCTTCTCATCAGAAGATGTCGTGCCTTTGCCTTTAGCATTGGCCAAAAATTAAGCATCACTACCGTCATGGGTCTTCAGCTGCTGCATCTCCTCCTCAAGTAACATAGCACTAAATTCTTCAAATGATTAAGATGGTACTCTAACCTGAGTGTTTAGTGATGTAGCCAAGCCATCATACTTCTGTGGAAGAATTCGAATGCACCTCCGAGCCAACTCCTCACTAGTGTGTGCAATCCCTACAGCAGCCATTTGATCTCACAGATTTTTGCTTCGCGAGATAAATGCTTTAACAGCTTCTCCTTCAGCAAACTTTTCAGCAGATTCTCCAAGTTTAAAATTCTGGTTTGATTACGAGTCTCATACTGATTTCTCAGTATGATCCAAGACTCTATAGCCTTGGTAGTATGTTGAATCAGTGAGAACAGAATCACTTACGTTGGTTACGATGGCACAAAGTGCGTCAGCATTGTGCCTTCTCCATGTTCGAAGAAGTGTAGCAGATGGCAGAAGCATGTTTGTGGGGTTGTTGGAGTCGAGACTTCCCACTGGTTCTGCATCCATTCCGAGAAAAGTTTCTAGGAGCTCATAAGAGTCTAGAATGGCATTATTTTTTAATTTCCAAAGAGTATAGTTCGTCCCATCAAGCTTGCCTTCTGTTAAGGCAGGTGGACAAATGCGCAAGATTGGTGCAGCAGTACCAGTAGAAACAAAGGTAGAAGCCATCACTCCTAGGGTTCTATGCAAAGAAAGACTAAACTTTATGCACTATTCCTCCTAAGATCACCTAAGCTCTGATATCATAAAAGAATATGGCATAGCAGAAAGAGATAGCAAGACAATGCACAATAGACAATGCAATAGATACACAATGGAGAGAATTTAAATTTTGATTATACCAAAGAGGTACAAGTGATGGTGTTGTCCACCCATATGCTCTCAAGTAGAGCTTAGATGGCAATCTAGACAGACGCTGGATGGAGTATGTATGAGGTAGAGAAGGGGGTGGATACTCACAAGCATTGGATGCCTTAGCTGACGGTAACCATGTCCATATATAGTACTGTAGGCGATGTGGTAAACACGTATACAACGAGGGCAGTTACACTGCATAGACATGGTCATCGGCCAGGTATCAAGAATGCAGCCCACTGACCACCACCCACTGCCCCCACAAATGATGGACCTAGTATCCGAGAGAATATTCCTCATACCGTCGCCTCAGGGGCTCCCGCCCCTCCCCATCAGGGGCTGCTAGTCCCCTAGGACCCCCCAGATAACGCTCATAACCTTGACCATCTCCTAGCCATTATCAATGGTCACAATAATGACCCCATCGGCATCTGAGCCAGGGCTCCCACTAAAGACATATGCACCATGGCTACTCCTCATAATGGGGACTTAACAAATGTGCATCATACATTAAAGTGAGATACATGCTGAGAGGCGGGCATTGAATGTATACTAATAATAACCTACAGGTTTATGTAGATAGTGGAAGCTCACTCCCACCCGTTCTTGCTGCAATAGTGGAGTCCAGAACTTCACCTCTGCCCAATCCTGCAGTCAAACACATAAATGTAAGCAATGGAGACCTTACCCCATGATATACTGAGAATAAACTACCGCCCTTGCCATTTGCAAAACCATCGGAATATGTAAGATTTGGGGGTGCGACAGTGGACTGCCTCATCTTCAACAATAGCTACTAGTACTAATGTTGCTATTGCCCTGCTATTGGAGTAGTTGAAAGTTATGTGCTAGCTTGCTTTCATCTTGTCTTCCATTTTTAAACACGATAGCTCGGCATGGATCAGATCTACATGACATTGTAGCGTCCTTGTCACCCTCGCCCTCGCCCTCACCCTCACGCGACACTACCCTCTCTTTTCTATTTATGCTAGGTCCCTACACCTACACAATGCCCATCTTGCAATTTGTGTGCTTATGTTTCCTATGAGACCCACAGCAGCAGAGGAGATCAGTTCCACCAGCTTAGTATTTATGATGTGCCAAGTCATGCGTATATGCATGCCCTTGGCTTCGCGTGGCTTGCATTCATATAAGCTTCCAAGTGCCAATCATCAGCTCTTTGAGTTGTGGCTTTTGTGCATACTGATGGTGCTGGCGTGGTCTACACTTTTACGGATGCAATCATAGACATAAATTAGCCTCTACTACAAAATATGGTGGTCTTTATGCTCACCAATCTCATGAACCTTATAGTAAAATGCAGGGATCAACGCAAAACCTAAGAAATTGGGGCTAAGCTGATCCAAGGTCTCTCTCTTTTGCCCTCTCTCTATCTGCCTCACTTTTTCTCTTATAACACAGTGAAATCTCTCTCTCTCTCTCTCTCTCTCTCTCACACACACACACACAGAGTGAAGACTCTCTCACACAATGTAAACATAGAGAGAGAGAGAGAGAGATCACCTCAATTGGTTGCAATGGCCCTTCAATTGGCAAGAGAGAGAAAGGCAGAGAGGTTGATTCAACATGGGGGGGCTCACCTCTTTGTCATAGCCTATGAAGAGAGGTCTCTCTCTTTGTCCGAAATAGCAAGGAAAAAACATAGTGTGAGAGAGTAAGAAGAACCCTAACATTGGCAGGGAGCTTCCGGACCATGTCCATGCATTCTGTCCTGCGATTCTCCTCCTTGCTTAGCTGGTCAGAGGGGCTGGCCAAGAAGCTCTGCACCGCAGCAGCACAAGGAGCCAAAGTCGATGAAGAAGAAGAAACCTTGCCCCAACACCTTTCCTCCTTATGTTGATGGGCGGAGAAATTTTGGAAATTGCAATCCCAAGCTGATTAACTTACCTCACTTACGGGAATGTATTTCAACAACCATGCCTCGAGCACATCGACTTGAATAGGAATGCTCTCTTCTAACGCACAACACATCGATGAAACAACCATCGCTCACGGTGGTTGAAAATCCAAGAACTCCAATTTTGCAACAATGTAAGAAATGCATGTCAGCTAATGTGGCTCATGCCTCTAGGCTACAGCTAATTAAACATAAATGCTTTGCAGTTGGGGGAATCAAAATGAGCGTTCTCTTGGTGCAATTAGGACTTGGAAGTGTTCCTAGAAGCATCTCTGAGACAACATCAAGGCAACTTATCGCCTTCTTTGCATGATGGCCAACATCAAGGTAACTTATCGCCTTCTTTGCGAAGGCAAGTAGAGTGACTGATTGAAGCTTCTAATCCAGGCCATTCATTATAGCCAATTCTATTCTCTGCATGGTTGCACCATGGAAGGAGTGCTCCATGCCATCAATCTGCTTAAAGGTCCACATGAGTTAACAAAGCTTGAAAAGAGAATTCTCAAGTCTCACGAAATCTTGTGTGCTAGTGTGTCTCAAAAAAATGACCTTCAAATCAAGCAACGCTGGAACGTCTATTTCCTCCATCTTGGCAGCAAAATTGAAAGGCATGCAACCAAAAGCAGCTCTAACATCCATAGCTTCCATGACTGCACCAACACAATCACTACTGCATATTGTCAAGAAAGGTACTAAAAATCGTATGCAATATTATTGGAAGCTCAGGTTGGCCCTCTATTAAAATTCAACTTGAAAGAAATACACAAGATTAAAATATAAGAAAGCTATGCATGCAACACAACAATGGGTTAAATCTCCCCCATCGTGAGAGTGTCTCACGTCCTCTTCATGGTGTATTTAAATATATTTCCTTGTACAAAAAGCAAGAGCCAAAATTACATGTAGCCAAAATATGGATCTCCACATTGGGCGTGCATAAGCCTAAATACAATTTAAGTGTGAACACTCTAAGGTTCACTCATAAAATAGAACTAATGTATATCAAAATGTTGCACACTAATGTGCACATAAAATATCACTGCTACTGTCGAATAAATAATCGCCACGCGCCATGCGTCAATAAATTTCCGTCGAGCAAGCCCAATGGATCCATGCACATCCCGCACACTAACCTTGCCACTGATTTGCATTGACATTCATAATATAAGCACAAAATATGTGACAAGTTAGAGGTGATCAGTCTCGCTGCACAAAATAAATATCCATCAAATAAATCCATAAATTCCAAATAATGTGAATAATTCCAACATTCCTCCTGGTGAAAAGGAACTGTCCTCAGTTTTGCTAAATATGCAATACCTCAAAGTTGGTACTTTTCATATTTAAACAACTACATGCAATATCTCAATTCGGTGACCTTTGCATGAAAGTAAATATGAGAAAGTTCAAAATATCCATCACACAGAAATCCATAATATCAAGTCGACTAAGTGCATCAACCACTACATTCTCTTTACGAGGTTGATATTGGATAAGAGGATGAAAACTTTGAATAAAAGATGTCCATTTAATATGGCGGTCTGAGATAAGAGGTTGATTAAGAAGATATTTAATACTTTGTTGGTCAGTCTTAAAATCATAAACTCAGAACCCATAAGATAATGTTTCCACATACGTAAGGCATGGACAACTGCTATTAATTCCTTGTCGTATGTACTATATGAAAGTTCAAAAGGTTTCAATTTTCTACTCTGATAAGCCAAAGGGTGTCCATCTTGCATGAGGACTGTACCAATTCCTAAGCCACTAGCATCAGTGACTACTAGGAAGAATGGTCGAGTAAAGTCTAGAAGCTGGAGGATAGGGGCATGAGTCAACAAATATTTTAGTCTATCAAATGATTTTTGTTGGCTTTCACCCCATCAAAAAACTAGACCTTTCTTAAGCAACATTGTTAAAGGAAATGCTATCGATGAGAAATTATGAACAAACTTCCTATAAAAATTAGCCAAACCAAGAAAAGATCTAACTTCTTTAACACATGTTGGTGTAGGCCGTCTCAATTACTTTTACCTTTTTTGGATCAACTTTGATACCTTCACCTGAAACAATGTGGCCTAAGTACTCAACTTCATCTTGGAAAAAGAAACTTTTGTCTGGATTTGCATAAAGTTGATTTTCTTTAAGAAGATTAAACACCAATGCAAGATGATCTTCATGTTCTATATGATTCCTACTAAAGACAATTAAATCATCAAAGAAAACAATGATGCAATTCTAATGGTCAAGAAATATACGATTCATTCATGCGTGCAAAAGTAGCAAGTGCATTGGTTAGACCGAAAGGCATAACCAAAAATTCATAATGACCAGTTTAAGTACAAAAAAAAGTTCTATATATATCAGCACTAGTTATTCGAGTTTGATGATATCCAAATTTCAAATCAATTTTACTTAAGATAGATGCATCTTTAAGCTTGTCTAGCAAATCAACACAAGGAATGGGATATCTATTCTTAACTGTGACTTTGTTGAGGGCTCTATAATCAATACACATGCAGTAAGTCTTATTTTTCTTTTCGACAAGAAGAACAGGTACACAAAAAGGAGAACTACTAGGTCGAATAAGTTTTTTGTCGATAATTCTCTAATTTGGCGTTCTATTACTTTTTGTTGAAGAGGATTGATAAGGAGCTCTATGAGGTGGTTGGCTACCTGAAATAATAGTGCATACATTATTACTACCATTACCAAAATTACCATTATTACCATTCCAAGGACACTGTTGTTGTGCTGAAGGAGATTGATAAAATTGAGGGCATCAAAAAGAAGATCTGAAACTTTGAATCCCCACGAAAGAAGATTGTCGATTGGATGGAGAAGTATACTAACCATTACAAGGTAATTGACGAGGCAAACCTTTCTTGCACTCGGAATAATGTGCAAGAGAGATTGCATCATCAAGAGAAATTAGCTTGAACGTGTTCACATCTGCTTGAATAGTTGATTCAAGACCATCTTCATACTTTTGTTGGAGTGACTCTTTAGGAACATCCTCGAGCATACGAAGCATAAGAAGTGATTTGCCAAAATCTCTCCATTTCTTGAGAAACTGTATCACGATTTGTCATACGGAGAAGATTCCATGCGAGTGTTAAGGTGGAATTTTGGAGGAAGAAAAGCATACTTGAATTTGACTTGGAATTGATCCCAAGTAAGAGGCTTGGTAGGACCCATGCAAAGTGCGTTCCACCACAAAGAAGCTCGATCACGCTTTATTTTATCTTCCTCAAAAAATCGCTCACCAACAAAATAATCATTAAATTGAGTCAACCAAGAAAGAAGTAGATGACCATCCTTTTTACCGTCAAATTTAGAGAACGTGAATGCACGACGGCTGATCTTGGAGTCCTTGTGAGTCCGTTTGCGAGTAAAAAATATATTTGAGAATCTTGCTCAAGCGATCATCTTCGAGAGACATGAGATCAGGAGATTCCTCAAGAACGCACGTGCATTTGCGTTGTTCATCAAGTTGCATCACCTCGAGTAGAAGAATGTGCTCCTCCAAGGCAGGCGAGAAAAGGTGACACTCGAAATGGTTGGTGGTTGAGTGCCATCATCAAAATCCATGGGTGTAGATGCTTGGTAGAAATAGAGGATGGAGCAAAAACAAAGATTGAAAAAAAAAACCATTTCAATATATATATATATATATATTGATACTTTTCTTCTTCTTATTTTCTCTTTTTTTTTCTACTTCTTTTCTCTCCTTCTATTTCTTCTTCTTCTTCTCTTCTATTTCTTCTCATTTTGCTTTCCTTCTTCTTCTCCTCATCACGGATTCACCACCACGGGGTGCCATCATGCAGGCAATGGATAATCCCACATGGTGTTGGGAAAAGGGGGAGAAAAGGGTATAAAGGGGAGCAAAGGATGGGATTTACCTATGTCTCTTATGAGACATCCATGCTTGAGTGGTCGTGGGGCAGCCCGTGTGGATAATCCCACATGGTGTTGGGAAAAGGGAGAGAAAAGGGTATAAAGGGGAGAAAAGGATGAGATTTACCTATGTCTCTTATGAGACATCCATGCTTGAGTGGTGGGGAGGTGTGCAGTCGCTGGTATCGGTGCATGCACCGCCTATCTATCCGCCTGAGTTGGATTCGCGACGCTGGTTTACCATCCATCGCTTGTTGTTGGGGTTGTTGTGCCGATGCTTGTTGGCAGTGCTGGTTGTATCGGGTGTACCTTATGCTTGGGGGATTGTCAGTGCTTATTGGCGGTGCTGGTAGCCGGTGTGTTCTCGGGTGACTCATGCATTGTCCACTATAGTAGTAGTGTGCACTGTAGATAGTAGACAGGTGGCGCTCTGACAACTAGTGTCACTCTCGGATTCCGTTCTGGCATCTCTCACCTTCACGCAAAGGACAAAAATCTTGGGGCCATCTGAGTGCCCAATACATAACTTTTTTTTTGTATTTTTGACAAGAAACATACGCTGCACAATTCTCTATGTTCGCTTGCTCTCTGGCTCGTATGCAATATTATTGGAAGCTCACAGTTGGCCCTCTATTAAAATTCAACTTGGAAGAAATACACAAGATTAAAATAGAAGAAAGCTATGCACGCGACACAAGAATGGGTTAAATCTCCCCCACCATGAGAGTGGCTCACGTCCTCTTCATGGTGTATTCAAATATATTTCCTTGTACAAAAAGCAAGAGTCAAAAATATGGATCTCCACATTGGGCTTGCATAAGCCTAAATACAAAAGTGTGAACACTCTAAGGTTCACTCATAAAATATAACTAATGTATATCAAAATGTTTCACACGAATGTGCACATAAGATATCATTGCCACTGTCGAATAAATAATCGCCACGCGCCATGCATCATGCGTCAATAGATTTTCGCTGAAGCAAGCCCAATGGATCCATGCACGTCCCGCACACTAACCCTAACACCACTGATCTGCACAATGACATTCATAATATAAGCTCAAAATATGTGACAAGTTAGAGGCAATCAGTCTTGCTTGCACATAAAATAAATATCCATCAAATAAATCCATAAATTCCAAATAATGTGAATAATTCCAACAAACATCATTGGAATAAAAGATGGATTAGGGGTTAATTACCAAGGCGAGGTTCTGTGCTAGGTAGTAGTCAAATTAGTTCATTAGCGAGAGCATCGATTAGCAAAGGGGCCAGCCAAGAAGCTGTGCACAATAGCACGGGGAGCCAAAGTGGATGATGAAGAAGAAGAAACCTTGCCAACACCTTTCCTCCTTGTGCTAAAGAAGAGGTAGAGTTTTTGTTGTATGGTGTTACGTGAAATCCTCCAATATATATATATATATATATATATATATATATATAGAGAGAGAGAGAGAGAGAGAGAGAGAGAGAGAGAGAGGACGTGTAAAGGTTAGAGGGAGATGAAATGTTTCAGACTGCTTGTTCTTGACTGGCACCTAACTGACAGTGAATTCAAAATTCGATTTTCTAGGAGGAGAATCAAGAGACCCCTAAAAAGTTTGCCACGTGGAGCTTGAGGTGAAGCCCTATAATATATAGAAAGATATGTAAAACATTTATCGATTTTCTTAAGGGGATGAAGTTAAATTCTTCCCAAGAAATTTGAATTTCAGCTTGTTGAAAATACACTAAAGGTCACCGTTGAGCATTGGGACCCCGATAGAACCACATGTGACATGTAACATGATACATTGATGCCTTTAGCTAATACATAATTTAATATTTGAAAAAAAGAGTCTATAGACTACAAGGTTTAAACTTTAAACTTTCTATGAGGCATTCATATTAGATTCCCATATCACCATTCAAATTCTAGGCTCTTGAAGCCCAATAATGCACTCCAAAAGAAAGCAAGATCTAAAGACTCCAAATTTCGATGCCACTTCAAATTTTAAAAGCAATAGCTCTGTAGCTATTCTCTGGGCCATCTTATGGGACCTCTCTTACATTTCAACTTGGTAGCAAAGCCAATGATGTTTCAAATCAAAGCAATTGATGTATAGAAAGCTTGTTAATTAACATCATTATGGCTAACTTCATCAAAGTTCTCTCTAACTTTCACACTATCATTCTCAAGTTCTCTCCAAGCACTTGCTCTCTAACTCTTAAGAAACCCACTGCCAACCCCCCTCTCCCTATGTGTCTTATGTGCATTACATTTATGTTGATATATGCATTTGATCCTCCTAATTTCATGATTAACATTAATGATGCAATGATCAAACATTGCACAACTAAGGGGAGCATAGTTGGGTGCACATGTGAAAGGTCTCAAGCTTATTTAGTGAGAGAATGTGAAAAATCTAGAGACTTGGTGATCTCATTAAATATAGGATTTGGAAGATATCATGCCCACATGGTGCTCACATGGGTCTAATGGAGAAATTTAAGGAGTTGATTGAGAGATCTTGGAGATAAATTCTTGATTAAAGTGCCTAGAGCATAAAAGCATGCATTTCGAGCTCATTTTGTGAGTGGATTTGCAATGAGTTCTAAAGCCTTGCTTAATGCTTATTATTTCATGGGTTTGAGTTATGTTCTTTATTAATCATGAGGCCATTGCTTTAACTTAACCATCCTTAGATAGAGCTTTTAACTTGGCCTTAGAGCTTGGTTAGGTGCGGCTCTTCCATTTCTCAACTTTGGCCATAACTTTTCCATTTCTAAAATTTAGTGTACAGAAATGCTCAAAAGAAAGAGGTAGATTCCTTTGTTGAGTGTTTAATGAAGTGGATAAACCATTAAACCTTGGGGGTAACTTAGGCACTTGCATGCTATCTCATTCCTTCTAGCCAATTGTTGCTTAGATTTGATCACCTAGATCCTTGATCCTTATTATGAAAGTCTTTGATGTTTCTCCTTCCTTGAATTATGGGCCAAGGGAAGCTGATTCTAAAGGTTTTGAATCCTCATATAATTTGATGTCTCATATTTTCTCCTAATTAGAGCCTACCAGGATTTCGCTCGTGATGACATGTAGAATCAATGTCATAACATGTTGGGTGATAATGGCACACATAGTATCCACAACCTTTCTTCTCTATGACAAAATAAGAGTTGGATATGATGTAATTGTTTGCATTGAATCACGTGGATCTAAATTGGAACCATCACATTGATCTTAATCAAGGTCTCCCATAACTTGTATGAAGATAATGTTGCCTTTTTTTAACTTCCAAAGGGTGTAGTTGGTGCCATCCAACTTTTTGTTGGAAGTTCTATGTGATCTAGCATCTATACAAAGGTGTGATCATGTGTATTTGAAGTTAGAATCAGCATCACATCAATCCTAATCAAAATCTCCTATAGCTCGTATGAATATAATATTACCTTTTGAAGTTTTAGAGGTGCCATCCAACTTTTTGTTGGAAGTTCTATGCAATCTAGCATCCTTACATAGATGTGTATCCATGTGTTGGGGCACATTATCTAGGTGGTATTAATACCTTAGGATATTACTCTTGGTAGAAGGACTAAGGTAAAACTTTAGTGCCTAGTTTTGGGGGTTTAGCTAGCCAATCTTTCTAGATGGCACGCATGTTTAGGCCACTTACCTTTGATTGAGGGAGGTGGAGAGAAAATTTGGAAGAAACTCGAGTTCTTCATGAGTATATACAAAGGGATGGAACAACTCTTCTATGTGAAAGAGATCTACATGATAGTAGAGCTTTGAGCTTAGAGGAATTACCAAATACCGTTTAGGTCGAGGCAATTAACACAACAATGCATATATACTATTTACCCTAAGGAGATGAAAGGTATAACTCTTCCACTTTGGTAAGAATCCTTTTACTCCGTGTACTGGCATAGAATCCTTTTACCCCTTGTAATCTTGTAGGAATCCTTCAGTGTCAGTTTGAAATATTTGGGATTATTTTTATATGCATGTGTTCCAAATCCATCAAAGACCAAGTGGGATGACATTAGGGGAAAACGAGACTCGTTTTTAGGCCTTGCAAGATAATCCATGCCATCCTATTTTTTGTGAGTCAAAAAAAGAAAAAATGAAGAAATGTCAGCTCATTTTTGTGTGTTTTTGTAGAGAGAGATAATCAACAAGTTGGTCCTTACTCTGATAGCATGTTTTTAAATGCTTGAGAATAAAAGAATAATATTCTATTATTGTAGAATGTTCCTTGTATGTAATAAATTTCTAAGGAATAATTAGCCCCCAATGTATCTACTGGGAAACGAGCTCTCAATCAATGCACTATATGAAAAGAGTTTTCCCTCTTTAGTAAAGCATTTCTGTTTAAGTGATTTTTCTCTCCTCGATTCTATTGCAATTTTACCATTTAGCCTAACACACTAATATTGATGTCCATTAAATCCTCACTCCATTTTACACTTACTTGCATATTTGATCAAGTTTCCATGGGAGAGAAAAGGAATCCATATCATATACATATTGATTTTTAAGAAGATTATGCTCCCTTAGAAGAAAATAAATAAGCCCATTTCAATCAATTCAAGAGAAAATAATGAAATAATAGTTTTAGGTTCAAAGCATATAGACCTTTGGTGTGATGGATCTATGTATCCAATAAATTGTCTAGACTCATTCACTCCTCCATTCTCTAATCCGATATCATTGATAAGATATATTGAAGATGGTCACTAAGGATTGCTTATCCAATAAATCCTCTAGACTCCTTCATACCTCCATTCTCTAGTCTGACCTCATCAATCAGATATGTTGGAGATGGTCACCAAGGATTGCTTAGCTTGCACTAAGCAAAGTAACGAGAGTTGTAAAAGACTTCAATTTTATAGTATAGTTGGAGTACAATCATTTAAAAGGAATGTACACCACTCTTCAAAAAATCCATTTACATTGAAGAAACCACCTTTTAACCATTTATCTTATGATAATTATTGCTATATAAAAATGACCATAACAATGAGATATGGAACATCCATGGGATCTAATATCTAATATTGTGTTATTATGGCCAATTTAGAATAACCTCATTTTAGTCATTTTAGTTCTTGAATGCATTGAAATGTCAATTAATTATTAAAGAGCTTCTCCAAAAATATAATATTGCATTAAAGATAAGAGTATAAGAGACTCTAAGATTGTATGATGTTACTCTAATAGTTTTTGTGATTGAAATTTGGTGTTTTTGACATGAAAGACACGTCCGAAACCCCAAGAACGACTCTTGGACCACTGCATTCCGATGCCAAAACGAGGAGATATGGCAAAAATAGACATGGAATGAGAATGACTATTATGGGCTACCACACCTCCAAGTGGGAACTCAATGCATTCACCTTAAGGAAGAACAATAGAACACAACTATCGTAGGGCACTTACCAATGCTTAGAACTTGTGTCCCTTGAGGTCTCCAAGCTCACTTAAGAAGCTCCAATCCTCCAACCTCCACCTCCAGGCTATCACCGTAGAGTCGCTCACACCACCACATAAGGCAATCACTCTCTCTCACTCCTCAACACAAGCATGCAACATACAAGTATAGAAGAGGCACAAGTGCTAGAATTCTCTCTCTCAATCTCTCTCTCAAGACGACACAAACAAGGGGTCTCAATAGCACAAAGGGGGATTGTGTCCATTCATTATGAGACAATGCCTTATATACAATTGACCCTTATTCACACTTGGGCACCCAAAACTTACTTGACTAAGGCCTTGGGTGGCCAATATCTCATATGTACAACTTTTATAATGCCTTTGCATGACACTTATTAATGTCCTCGAATGGAGGAGCATATTTGTTAATCCAAAATGGGATTAACATCCCCCCTACCCAATGTAGGTTCTTTCCTCAGAACCTGTTACCAAGGTCGAAATACTTGGTCGCCAAACTCATGACGATAGAAGTTACGGTGTGATTGAAGTTTTTTTAGGATTCTTCTGAATGCTGAGTGTGATCTCCAAAACCCGGTGTCGACATGTCTTCGAATGTGATATGCATATAGGCTAGAAGACACCTTAGGCGATGATAATAAAACATCACTCCAAAGCTGTCCATCTTCTCTTCAGTGGCATGTACTAGGGATCCACTCTTTGAGTTGGTGACGCACATATATATTCATGGCTATAATCCGGGATTGTGAGTGTAAGATTCCTCCCTCCAACTTTTGAGGTGTGTAGGTGTAAGTACCTCCCCTTCTGATCTTATAATTATTCCCCTCTCTAAAATAAAAGAAAGATACTGTTTTACTCTATTTTGGTCTAGAGAGAGAAAATGTCTAGAGAGAGGTAATCCAAAATTAATATATTTATGGATATAAAAATCCTCCTAGTTTCTAAAATGGTTTCCCTTGAAACAAAAATTTAGAAAGAACTTTCCAATGTGCATTTGGAATTAATTAAAAATAAGTATAAAAGACAGCTTAAGGCTCTAGATTTTCAAAAATTTTGGGATTATGGTCCAATTAAGGTTCCTATGGGCCAATTGGATCAATGTAAGTGTGGGGAGGAGATAAATCCAATTTAGAAAAGAAAAATCCCCAAAAATGAGTGAATACTCACATAAGATGAAGAGTTGACTAAGGACAAGGTTTATTAGTAAAAAACTATAAATATTACTTAAAAAAAGATATTTTGGATATAATGATTTAATTTTGACACCTTGTTAAGGATAAGGGGGCTCTTCAAGGAGGCACCTATTTCACATGTGTGGTGGAGTTTTAAACTCAAAAATATTGTGATATTTTTATCTCTCCTCTCTCCTAGATCAAACCAAATCAAAAGGGAGCCAAACTAGGTCCAAATCTTGTCCAAATTCAGCCAAACTAAACCTGGAAAATTCTAGAAACTAGTTGGACTTGGTTAGAGGCATCCCTCACCTATAAATAGATCCTTAGCCCTTTGTAAAAAAAATATGAGAACTATACCATGCCAATATTATATTGAAATAATGATATTTTCTATTATCCTCTAAAAATCCTCTACAAATTGGAGAGATTGGAGTTTCTCTCTCTCTTCAATCTTCCTTGGAGTCTTCATCAACATACCAAACCAATTGATTGGTTGGGGGCCTCTACATTGATTAAAGAATCAAGCAATCTAGGAGGTAAAGTGTGGTTTATGGTCTTTTTTTTTTTAAATCTCCGAATGCTTCTCTCTTCTCAACCCCTCTCAAGCTTGAGAAGCATTCAATTGAATGACTTTTTAATACAATTGAAGTTCTTTAATGAATTGTAATGATATAACACATAAATTTTCATTTATGCTTAGATTAAATATTTTTTTAAGCATGTCTCTCTCTGCCCCAAAGAATGGTCATTCCTATGACCTATTCTATATTCAAATGAAGCTTCTCATGAAGCAATTCTCTAATCTAAAAGTAATTTCTATGCTTGTCAAATTGAGGCCAAATAAGTGGCTTTTTAATGCTTTTATGCTATTTAATTCATGGAAAATTTAGGAAACAAGTCCATAATTGGATATTGATCTAATTAATGGTTATTCTATCATATGATATTAGTAAACTTTATGTTTTCAAAATTATTGAGAATTATCACTAATAGCAACGAAGCTATGGTAAAATTTTAAAAAAATTAACACATAAATTATTTTCATTCATAATATGAAAAGAGGACTTCCTACCATATTCTAGGATTAATCATCCTAGATTAATTGAATGATTCTCATTATAATCATGGAAAATTTGATTTTTATGTTTATGCATAACTAGTTAAATAGGAAAAAGAGGAATTTCTAGTAATTCATTTTTATGTTAAAAGAGTAATAACAATGGAAATCCATGTATTCCAATGAAGTAAGAGAAAAATTAGGATGCTAAAATAATGTATATTTTTATTTAAAAATTAAAGAAGTATTTTAGTTAAATTTATCTTTTTGCATAAATACATTTAAATGATGAAAGAGGAATTCCCACCATATTGGAATTCAAATATTTAAATGGTAAAAGAGGAATTCCTATGACATTTGGAATTCCATAATTTGGATGGGAAAAGAGAAATTCCTAGCATATTGAAATTAATGGATATTTTATTTAAATTCAAAAGATGAATTTTAGATAAATTTATTTTATCTATGAGAAATATTTAAATGGTAAAAGAGGAATTCCTATGACATTTGTAATTCCATCATTTAGATGGAAAAAGAGAAATTCCTAGCATATTGAAATTAATGGATATTTTTTTTAAATTCAAAGATGAATTTTAGATAAATTTATTTTATCTATGAGAAATATTTACATGGTAAAAGAGTAATTCCTATGACATTTAGAATTCCACCATTTAGATGGGAAAAGAGAAATTCCTAGCATATTGAATTAATGGATATTTTATTATGAGAAATATTGATGATAAAAGAGAAATTTCCATGACATTGGAATGCAAATAATTAAATGTAAAAAAGAGGAATTTCCATGGTATTTGAGATCCAAGAAATTAAATGGAAAGAAGAGGAATTTTTAGTATAATTCAATTTATGATTATTTATCAAAAGTGAAAATATGGGTAGAATTGATTTCTGTAAATCCCATGAATTCTTTTATTCAAAAGAGGAATATTGAATATAATTAAATTGAGGAATTGAGAAGGAATATGAAAATAGTCATTCGACAAAAGGAACCTTTAATTAGGCCAAGCAATTGGTAGAAATTTAGAAAAAGTCTCATTATCGAAATCAAACTAGAAAAAGCTACTAAATGGGAATAGCATGTGAATGGATGTAATAAGATAAAAATAGAATGTGATAAGATGTAAATAGGATGCAATAAGATGAGAATGGATGTGGATGTGTATGAGAAGAATGGATGTGGATGTGTATGTTGAAGAATGGATGTGGACGTGTATGTGAAAGAATGGATGTGGACGTGTATGTGGAAGAATGGATGTGGACGTGTATGTGGAAGAATTGATGTGGACGTGTATATGAAAGAATGGATGTGGATGTGTATGTGAAAGGATGTGATGTCGATGTGAGAGAATGGATGAGATGTAATGTGATGTGAATCAGGATGTGAATGAATGAGATGTGATGTCATGTGAATCGGATGTAAATGAATGATATGGGATGTGATGTGAATCGGGATAAGAATGAATGAGATGAGATGTGAAATGAACGTGATGTGATGAGATGTGGAGGTGGGTGGATGCGAGTGGATGAGAGTGGGTGGATGCGAGTGGATGAGAGTGGGTGGATGCGAGTGGATGAGATTTGATGAGGATAAATTGAAGAAAGATGTGGAGGTGGGTAGATGCGAGTGGATGAGATTTGATGAGGATAAATTGAAGAAAGATGTGATGAGATGAAAATGATGTAGTTGGATGAGAAAAGGAATACATGTGAAATAACACCATATTAGATAATTTGGGAAAAATTGGAAAGATCTTGAGTGAAGAGTAGAATCTAAATCTATGATCTCCGACAAATTTAGAGTTAGTATGTTTAAGATATGTCCAAAACTATATGGAGTAATTGATTCCCAAAATGTGAGATTTTTTCCAAATTACCTAATATTGAATTAAATGGATGTGGAATTAAATAATGTAGATTGATGTGGAACAATGTGGAAAGACGAGAATTCGTTATAGAAACTGTATTTATGGCCTATTTTTAAATGACTGTTTTATGTCAATAATACTGGGGAAGCATTTTGATCGTCTTGAGAATGAGGTCGTTGAGACCTAACTGATGATAAAGTTGCAACAGCTGACGGAGAGTCAAAGGAGGAGGTCTCGCATAGCAAAGTTGGCTGAGGTCTTGGCTGAGGTCTTGACCAGCCTTGGTTCGATTAAAATGGGGAGCTTCCGGTACGGTGGATGAGAGACCAAGGAAGCGGCCTATGAGTGAAGTGCTAGGTCACCTGCGAAGGACCCTAGAGGGTGCTGACCATACGGTGCTCGGGCTCTCGGTCACCGAAGATACCCACACGTGCGTCGGGGAAGATATTGGAACAAGGAGTAAGAGTTGTTTTCTGAATTCGGGCATGGATCTGGTTGATTGACCTTGCTGGTCCTCAACGGATGAGTCCATGGCTCTTTTATATGGATCTGTTGGTTGATCTTACTGATCTTCAACGGAGATTCCATTTTGATATGTAAATATATTATCGGTTACTATGAGCTAGGAACTATCGAAAAGGCCCCTGAGTGGAGAGGTGGTGAGCGTTCTGGTTGCCAATGATGCCATAAGTACACCGATGAAGGAATGATTGGGACTAAGGATTCAACTAGAGATTTTAAGGATTATGATCAGTGACACAATGGTTTCATTAAATGATTGTCTTTAAAGATAGCTAATTCTGTGAAAAAGGCAATTTCATATTGGGTATGTAAGTGGTGTGACTAGTTTTAAGTTTGCATGAATATCTGGCTAGGGAGCCTAGGAACTCTTTTCCTTTTGGTACCCGGGATAACCAAATTCCTGATTGGATCCCATCACTACATTGTTGGGGCGGTTGGCTAACCCATGGGACTAGATGGGGTTAGGGTGGACTGATGGATCCATAAAATGAGACTCAATTCTATTACAGTACGATAGATGAAGTAAATCCTAGATAGTAATTGTTCTATGGAAAAAGAATCAACGGCTGTGCCTCTCGATGGGAAAAAAAAGCGTTGGTTTCTATGATCCAAGTGCAAGTTTCTTCCTTGATTTGACCAAGTGACTCACAAGTTTGGTCGGATCAGTTTGGTCAGTAATGATCCTAACTACATTAGAGTACAAATATCCTGGAGGAATCACCCGTGCTTTTTGGTAGGGAAAAGTTTTTTCGGATTTGGTTTTTTGAAGAACCAAGGGATTAGTCTCTTGTCCGGATATCCATGGGGTGGTGGGCGAGGCCCTGAGTGAGGGATCCTGCCCCGCGTGAGAAGTGCCACTTCCGCTGCTAGCACCACCGAATCCGTTGCGCAAAGGGAAAAGGGATCTTTCAGCTCGTATTAGATCAAATTGGCTAAAGTGGATCAACTGAAAAGCCAAAAATGTCAAAAAATTGTGAAGTAACAGTAAAAAGTTGTAATTGTGTGATAAAATTCATACAAATTGATATTCAGAATGAAGATTCATAAAATTGAAAGTGGGTCTTCAGATGAAGTACCACAATTATATGGAAATCCTTGACTTGCTTAAGGCCTAGTCATGATGGTATTTACCTTATAATTTTAAGGACCCTGACTACGTGTAGATATCGAGGGTATAACTACAGCTCTTTACCGACAGTATATACGAGTAAATCTAAGACCTTGAAATTATAAGTAAAAATGCTATCCAGATAATGAATTTGCATGTGGTTGATATGATTTTAAAATTATGGTTGAGAATTGATGAGTTGATTTGGATTCTAATTGAAAAATGATGATTCCTGAATTTTGGTTTAATTGTAATAAATTGAGCAAAACCCCAATGAGGATGAATGGGACGAGTCCCTGTGATGATGTTCGTAACTGGAATGATGTTAAAACGACTTCAACAAATCACTATGAGATTAGTGGATTATGCTGACAGATTGCTGCTGTTAACACTTGACCCAGTGGATCAAGTTAAGGGATGTCAAATAAAAAATCTGTAAAATTGAAAATTCCCTTGGAGGACTGTCAGATGAAAATTTCGGTCTAATGGACCATTCTTGTGTTAAGGATATATGATGTGAATGAATTGTTATCTGATGATGAGTTCTATATAAGGGATCTATATCTCAGGATTCTGTTGGGTTGACCAAACGATAAGGAACCCCAAAATCAGTTGGATCTTAAGGAAAAGAATTGTCCTCTAATTTTGCGAGATGAGGACATCTCGCGTTTTTTAAGTGGGGTAAGATGTAAGATTCCTCCCTCTAGGTTTTGAGGTGTGTAGGTGTAAGTACCTCCCCTTCTGATCTTATAATTATTTCCCTCTCAAAATTTGGATTATGGTCCAATTAAGGTTCTTATGGACCAATTGGATCAATCCAAGTGTGGGGAGGAGATAAATCCAATTTATAAAAGAAAAACTCCGAACAATGAGTAAATACTCACATAAGATGAAGAGTTGACTAAGGACAAGGTTTATTAGTAAAAAACTATGAATATTACTAAAAAAATAAGATATTTTGGTTATAATGATTCAATTTTGACACCTTGGTAAGGAGAAGGGGGCTCTTCAAGGAGGCGCCTATTTCACATGTGTGGTGGAGTTTTAAACCCAAAAATATTGTGATATTTTTATCTCTACTCTCTCCTAGATCAAACCAAATCAAAAGGGAGACTAGGTCCAAATCTTGTCCAAATTCAGCCAAACTGAACTTGGAAAATTCTAGAAACTAGTTGGACTTGGTTAGAGGCCTCCCTTACCTATAAATAGATCCTTAGCCCTATACCATGCCAGTATTATATTGAAATAATGATATTTTCTATTATCCTCTAAAAATCCTCTATAAATTGGAGAGATTGGAGTTTCTCTCTCTCTTCAATCTTCCTTGGAGTCTTCATCAACATACAAAACCAATTGATTGGTTGGGGGCCTCTACATTGATTAAAGAATCAAGCAATCTAGGAGGTAAAGTGTGGTTTATGGTCCTTTTTTTTAAATCTCCGAATGCTTCTCTCTTCTCAACCCCTCTCAAGCTTGAGAAGCATTCAATTGAATGCCTTTTTAATACAATTGAAGTTCTTTAATGAATTGTAATGATATAACACATAAATTTTTATTTATGCTTAAATTAAATGTTTTTTTAAGCATGTCTCTCTCTCCCCCAAAGAATGGTCATTCCTATGACCTATTCTATATTCAAATGAAGCTTCTCATGAAGCAATTCTCTAATCTAAAAGTAATTTCTATGCTTGTCAAATTGAGGCCAAATAAGTGGCTTTTTAATGCTTTCATGCTATTTAATTCATGGAAAAATTAGGAAACAAGTCCATATTTGGATATTGATCCAATTAATGGTTATTCTATCATATGATATTACTAAACTTTATGTTTTTAAAATTATTGAGAATTATAATTATTTCATTCATAATATGAAAAGAGGAATTCCTACCATATTCTAGGATTAATCATCCTAGAATAATTGAATGGTTCTCATTACAATCATGGAAAATTTGATTTTTATGTTTATGCATAAATAGTTAATTAGAAAAAAGAGAAATTTCTAGTAATTCATTTTTATATTAAAAGAGTAATCCCCATAACAATGGTAATCCATGTATTCCAATGAAGTAAGAGAAACATTGGGATGGTAATCCATGTATTCCAATGAAGTAAGAGAAACATTGGGATGCTAAAATAATGTAAATATATTTTTTCAAATTAAAGAAGTATTTTAGTTAAATTTATCTTTTTGCATAGATAAATTTAAATGATGAAAGAGGAATTCCCACCATATTGGAATTCAAATATTTAAATGGTAAAATGGAATTCCTATGACATTTGAAATTCCATCATTTAGATGGAAAAAGAGAAATTTCTAGAATATTAAAATAATGGGTATTTTATTTAAATTCAAAGATAAATTTTAGATAAATTTATTTTATCTATGAGAAATATTTAAATGATAAAAGAGAAATTCCTATGACATTTGGAATTCCATCATTTGGATGGGAAAAGAGAAATTCCTAGCATATTGAGATTAATGGGTATTTTATTTAAATTTAAAGATGAATTTTAGATCAATTTATTTTATCTATGAGAAATATTTAAATGGTAAAAGAGGAATTCCTATGACATTTGGAATTCCATCATTTAGATGGAAAAAGAGAAATTCCTAGCATATTGAAATTAATGGGTATTTTATTTAAATTCAAAGATGAATTTCAGATAAATTTATTTTATCTATGAAAAAAAATTTACATGGTGAAAGAGGAATTCCTATGACATTTGGAATTCCATCATTTAGATGGAAAAAGAGAAATTCCTAGCATAGTGAATGAATGGGTATTTTATTATGAGAAATATTGATGATAAAAGAGAAATTCCCATGACATTGGAATGCAAATAATTAAATGCAAAAAGAGGAATTTCCATTGTATTTGAGATCCAAGAAATTAAATGGAAAGAAGAGGAATTTTTAGTATAATTCAATTTATGATTATTTATCAAAAGTGGAAATATGGGTAGAATTGATTTCTGTAAATCCCATGAATTCTTTTATTCAAAAGAGGAATATTGAATATAATTAAATTGAGGAATTAAGAAGGAATATAGAAATAGTCATTTGAGAAAAGGAACCTTTAATTAGGCCAAGCAATTGGTAGAAATTCAAAAAAAGTCCCATTATCGGAATCAAACTAGAAAAAGCTACTAAATGGGAATAGCATGTGAATGGATGTAATAAGATGAAAATAGAATGTGATAAGATGTAAATAGGATGCAATAAGATGAGAATGGATGTGAATGTGTATGTGGAAGAATGAATGTGGATGTGGATGTAGATGTGGATGTGGATGTGGACAGTGTATATGGAAGAATGGATTTGGATGTGTATGTGAAAGGATGGATGTGGATGTGTGTGGAAGAATGGATGTGGATGTGTATGTGAAAGAATGGATGTAGATGTGTATGTGAAAGAATGGATGTGGATGTGTGTGTGGAAGAATGGATGTGTATGTGTATGTTACCTCATAATTCCAAGGACCGTGACTACCCCTATATACCGAGGGTATAACTACAGCTCTTTACTGGCAGTATATACGAGTAAATCTAAGACCTGAAAATTATAAGAAAAAATGCTATCCAGATGATGAATTCGAATGTGGTTGATATGATTTTAAAATTATGGTTGAGAATTGATGAGTTGATTTGCATTCTGATTGAAAAATGATGATTCCTGAATTTTGGTTGAAATGTAATAAACTGAGCAAAACCACAATGAGGATGAATGGGACGAGTCCCTGTGATGATGATGTTCGTAACTGGAATGACGTTAATGACTTCAGCAAATCACTATGAGATTAGTGGATTGTGCTAACGAATTATTGCTGTTAACACTTGACCCAGTGGATCAAGTTAAGGGATTCCAAATTAAAAATCTGTAAAATTGAAAAATCCCATGGAGGACTCTTCAGATGAAAATTTCGGTCTAATGGACCATTCTTGTGTTAAGGATATATGATGTGAATGAATTGTTATCTGATGATGAGTTCTATATAAGGGATCTTTATCCCAAGATTTTATTGGGTTGACCAGACTATAAGGAACCCCACAATCAGTTGGATCTTAAGGAAAAGAATTGTCCTCTAATTTTGCGAGATGAGGACATCTCGCGTTTTTTAAGTGGGGTAGGATGTAAGATTCCTCTCTCTAGCTTTTGAGGTGTGCAGGTGTAAGTACCTTCCCTTCTGATCTTATAATTATTCCCCTCTCTGAAATAAAAGAAAGATCATGTTTTACCCTGTTTTGGCCTAGAGAGAGAAAATATCTAGAGAGAGGTAATCCAAAATTGATATATTTTTGGATATAAAAATTCTCCTAGTGTCTAAAATGGTTTCCCCTGAAACAAAAATTCAGAAAGAACTTTCCAATGTGCATTTGGAATTAATTAAAAATAAGTATAAAGGACCTTAGCCTAAGGGTCAAGATTTTCAGAAATTTTTGGATTATGGTCCAATTAAGGTTCCTATGGGCCAATTGGATCAATCTAAGTGTGGGGAGGAGATAAATCCAATTTATAAAAGAAAAACCCCTAAAATGAGTAAATACTCACATACGATGAAGAGTTGACTAAGGACAAGGTTTATTAGTAAAAAACTATGAATATTACTAAAAAATAAGATATTTTGGTTATAATGATTCAATTTTGACACCTTGGTAAGGAGAAGGGGGCTCTTCAAGGAGGCGCCTATTTCACATGTGTGGTGGAGTTTTAAACTCAAAAATATTGTAATATTTTTATCTCTCCTCTCTCCTGGATCAAACCAAATCAAAAGGAAGACTAGGTCCAAATCTTGTCTAAATTCAGCCAAACTGAACCTGGAAAATTCTAGAAACTAGTTGGACTTGGTTAGAGGCCTCCATCACCTATAAATAGATCCTTAGACCTTTGTTAAAAAACTATGAGAACTATACCATGCCAGTATTATACTGAAATAATGATATTTTCTATTATCCTCTAAAAATCCTCTACAAATTGGAGAGATTGGAGTTTCTCTCTATCTTCAATCTTCCTTGGAGTCTTCATCAACATACCAAACCAATTGATTGGTTGGGGGCCTCTACATTGATTAAAGAATCAAGCAATCTAGGAGGTAAAGTGTGGTTTATGGTCTTTTTTTAAAATCTCCAAATGTTTCTCTCTTCTCAACCCCTCTGAGGCTTTTGAAGCATTCAATTGAATGGCTTTTTAATACAATTGAAGTTCTTTAATGAATTGTAATGATAAAACACATAAATTTCCATTTATAATTAAATTAATTTTTTTAAAAAGCATGTCTCTCTCTCTCCCAAAGAATGGTCATTCCTATGACCTATTTTGTTATAGAAACTGTATTTATGAGCTATTTTTAAATGACTGTTTTATGTCAATAATGCTTGGGAAGCATATTGACCCTCTTAAGAAAGAGGTCATGGAGACCTAACTGATAAAGTTGCAATAGCTGACGGAGAGTCAACGGAGGACGTCTCGTGTAGCAAAGTCGGCAGAGGTCTTGACCAGCCTCGGTTCGATTAAAATGGTGAGCTTCCGGTACGGTGGATGAGGGACCAAGGAAGCGGCCTATGAGTGAAGCGCTAGGTCACCTACGAAGGATCCTAGAGGGTCCTGACCATACGGTGCTCGGGCTCTGGGTCACCGAAGATACCCACACGTGCGTCAAGGAAGATATTGGTACAAGGTGTAAGAGTTGTTTTCTAAATTCGGGCATGGATCTAGTTGATTGACCTTGCTGGTCCTCAATGGATGAGTCCATGGCTCTTTTATATGGATCCATTGGTTGATCTTGATGATCTTCAATGGAGATTCCATTTTGATATGTGAATATATTGCCAGTTACTATGAGCTAGGAACTATCAAAAAGGCCCCTGAGTGGACAGGTGGGAGCATTCTGGTTGCCAATGATGCCATAGGTACACCGATAATGGAATGATTAGAACTAAGGATTCAACTGGAGATTTTGAGGATTATGATCAGTGACATAATGGTTTCATTAAATGATTGTTTTTAAAGATAGCTGATTTTGTGAAAAAGGCAATTTCATATTGGGTGTGTAAGTGGTGTGACTAGTTTTAAGTTTGCATGAATATCCAACTAGGGGGCCTGCGAACTCTTTTCCTTGGTACCCAAGATAACCAAATTCCTAATTGGATCCCATCACTACAATGGTTTCATTAAATGATTGTTTTTAAAGATAGCTGATTTTGTGAAAAAGGCAATTTCATATTGGGTGTGTAAGTGGTGTGACTAGTTTTAAGTTCGCATGAATATCCAACTAGGGGGCCTGCGAACTCTTTTCCTTGGTACCCAAGATAACCAAATTCCTAATTGGATCCCATCACTACAATGGCTGGGCGGTTGGCTAACCCATGACTAGATGGGGTTAGGCTGGACTGATGGATCCGTAAAATGAGACTCAATTCTGTTATAGTACGATAGATGAAGTAAATCCCAGATAGTAAATGTTCTATGGAAAAAGAATCAACGGCTGTGCCTCTCGATGGGGAAAAAAAGCATTGGTTTCTATGATCCAAGCGCAAGTTTCTTCCTTGATTTGACCAAGTGACTCATAGGTTTGGTCAGATCAGTTTGTTCAGTAATGACCTTGACTATGTTAGAGTACAAATATCCTAGAGGAATCACCCGGCTTTCTGGTAGGGGGAAGTTTTTCCAGATTCGATTTTTTGAAGAACCAAGGGATTAGTCTCTTGTCCGAAAATCCGTGGGCGAGGCCTTGAGTGAGGGATCTTGCCCCGCGTGAGAAGTGCCACTTCTGCTGCTAGCACCCCCAAATCCGTTACGTAGAGGGGGTAGGGATCTTTCAGCTGGTATCAGATCAAATTGGCTAAAGTGGATCAACTGAAAAGCCAAAAATGTCAAAAAATTGTGAAGTAACAATAAAAAGTTGTAATTGTGTGATAAAATTCATACAAATTGATATTCAGAATGAAGATTCATAAAATTGAAAGTGGGTCTTCAAATGAAGTACCGCAATTATATGGAAATCCTTGACTTGCTTGAGGCCTAGTCATGATGGTATTTAACTTATAATTCCAAGGACCATGACTACCCCTATATACCGACGAGGGTATAACTACAGCTCTTTACTGGCAGTATATACGAGTTAATCTAAGACCTTAAAATTATAAGTAAAAATGCTATCCAGATGATGAATTCGAATGTGGTTGATATGATTTTAAAATCTGGTTGAGAACTGATGAGTTGATTTGGATTCTAATTGAAAAATGATGATTCCTGAATTTTGGTTGAAATGTAATAAACTGAGCAACACCACAATGAGGATGAATGGGACGAGTCCCTGTGATGATGTTCGTAACTAGAATGACGTTAATGACTTCAGTAAATCACTATGAGATTAGTGGATTGTGCTAACAGATTGCTGCTATTAACACTTGATCCAGTGGATCAAGTTAAGGGATGTCAAATTAAAAATCTGTAAAATTGAAAATTCCCATGGAGGACTGTTCAGATGAAAATTTTGGTCTAATGGACCATTCTGGTGTTAAGGATATATGATGTGAATGAATTGTTATCTGATGATGAGTTCTATATAAGGGATCTTTATCCCAAGATTTTGTTGTGTTGACCAGACTATAAGGAACCCCATAATCAGTTGGATCTTAAGAAAAAGAATTGTCCTCTAATTTTGCGAGATGAGGACATCTCACGTTTTTGGGTAGGATGTAAGATTCCTCCCTCTAGCTTTTGAGGTGTGCAGGTGTAAGTACCTCCCCTTCTGATCTTATAATTATTCCCCTCTCTGAAATAAAAGAAAATCCTGTTTTGGCCTAGAAAGAGAAAACATCTAGAGAGAGATAATCCAAAATTGATATATTTTTGTATATAAAAATCCTCCTAGTGTCTAAAATGGTTTCCCTTGAAACAAAAATTCAAAAAGAACTTTCCAATGTGCATTTGGAATTAATTGACCTTAGCTAAGGGTCAAGATTTTCAGAAATTTTTGGATTATGGTCCAATTAAGGTTCCTATGGACCAATTGGATCAATCTAAGTGTGGGGAGGAGAACAATCCAATTTATAAAAGAAAAACCCCCAAAAATGAGTAAATACTCACATAAGATGAAGAGTTGACTAAGGACAAAGGACAAAGGACAAGGTTTATTAGTAAAAAACTATGAATATTACTAAAAAATAAGATATTTTGGTTATAATGATTCAATTTTGACACCTTGGTAAGGAGAAGGGGGCTCTTCAAGGAGGCGCCTATTTCACATGTGTGGTGGAGTTTTAAACTCAAAAATATTGTAATATTTTTATCTCTCCTCTCTCCTGGATCAAACCAAATCAAAAGGGAGCCAAACTAGGTTCAAATCTTGTCCAAATTCAGCCAAACTGAACCTGGAAAATTCTAGAAACTAGTTGGACTTGGTTAGAGGCCTCCCTCACCTATAAATAGATCCTTAGCTCTTTGTAAAAAAATATGAGAACTATACCATGCTAGTATTATACTGAAATAATGATATTTTCTATTATCCTCTAAAAATCCTCTACAAATTTGAGAGATTAGAGTTTCTCTCTCTCTTCAATCTTCCTTGGAGTCTTCATCAACATACCAAACCAATCGATTGGTTGGGGGCCTCTACATTGATTAAAGAATCAAGCAATCTAGGAGGTAAAGTGTGGTTTATGGTCTTTTTTTTAAAAATCTCCAAATGTCTCTCTTCTCAACCCCTGTAAGATCCCTGTTCCCACCGAGCAACGGATTCAGGGTACTGGTAGCGGAAGTAGCGCTTCTCGCGCGGGACAGGGGTCCCACACTCGGGGGCTCGCCCACGGATATCCGGATAAGAGACTAATCCGTCGGTTGTTCCAAAACCGGACCTGGAAAAACTTCCTCTACCGGAAAGCACGGGCGATTCCACCAGGATAACTTTTTACTCTAACGTAGTCAAGATCATTTCTGATCAAGATGATCCGATTACATCTATAAGATACTTAGTCAGTTCAAGGAAGAAACTTGCACTTGGATCATTGGGATCAACGCTTTTTTCCCCATTCAAGAGGCACAGCCGTTGATTCCTATCCATAGAACAGTTTCTGTCCGGGATTTTTTTTTTCTATCATAAAAACAAAAGTTTGAGTCTCGATTTACGGACCCATCAGTCCAGCCTAACCCCATCCAATCCCATGGGTTAGCCAACCGCCCAACCACTGTAGTGATGGGATCCAATTAAAAATTTGGTTAGGTTTTGTCCCGGGTACCAAGGAAAAGAGTTCCAAGGCCCCCTAGCCGGATGTTCAAGCAAAATAAAACTAGTCACACCACTCACACACCCAATATGAAATTGCCTTTTTCAACCAGATTCAACCAGTTTAAAACAATCCTTTAATAAAACCATAGTATCATTGATCACCATCTTCCAATTTATCCAATTGATTCTTAATTTCCCATGATTCCTTCATCAGAGTATTTATGGCATCATTGGCAACTAGAACGCTCAGGAGCCGTTTCGATAGTTCCTAGCCCATAATACTTGGCAATATAATCACTTAACATGATGGACTCTCGTTGAAGATCAGCAAGATCAACCAACAGATCCATATAAGGAGCCATGGACTCATCCATTGAAGACCAGCAAGGTCAATCAACCACATCCATGCTCGATTTCAGAAAACAACTCCAACTCTGTTCCAATATCTTCCTCGACGCACGCGTGGGTATCCTAGGCGACCCAGAGCCCGAGCACCGTATGGCCAGCACCCTCTAGGATCCTTCGTAGGTAACCTAGCGCTTCACGCATAGGCCGCTTCCTTGGCCCCTCATCCACCGTACCGGAAGCTCACCATTTTAATCGCACCGAGGCTGGTCAAGACCTCGGCCGACCTTGCTACGCGAGACGTCCTTCATTGACTCCCCGTCAGCAGTTGCAACTTCCTCATCACGACCTTAATCACAAGACGGTCAAAATGCTCCCCCCAGCATTCTTGACATAAAACAATCATTTACAGACAGCATTTACAAACAGCATTTACAAACAGTTTACAATACAATTTCTATTTTAACTTTCATTTTTCCACATTATCCCTCCTCAATCTACATTACTTATTCCATATTCCATTTATATGTATACTCATCCCATCACATCATTTCCATCTCATCACTTCAGATTCCCTCACATCACAATCGTATATTCACATCCATACATCCACAACTATATGCGTACATTCACATCTACATGCATACATCTACATCCCTATGCATACATCCACATCCACATTCACATTCACCTCCATACATCTACATCTACATGCATACATCCACTCCACATTCACATCCACATCTATACATCTACATCTACATGCATACATCCACCTCTACATCCACATCTACGTCTATACACCTACATCTACATGCATACATCCCCCATCCACATCCACATCTACATCTATACATCTACATCTACATGTATACATATACATCTCCATTCACAACTACATCTACATGCATACATCCATATCTCCATTCCCATCTACATCTATACATCTACATCTACATGCATCCATCCACCTCCACATCCACATCTACATCTATACATCTACATCTACATGTATACATCCACATCTCCATTCACATCTACATCTATACCTCTACATCTACATGCATCCATCCACATCTCCATTTACATCCTCATCTACACATCTATTTCTACATGCATACATCCACGTCCCATGCATACATCCACCTCCACATTCACATTCACACTCACATCCATACATCTATATCTACATGCAACATCCACATCTCCATGCATAATAAAATTCTTTTAATTAATCTAGGATGATAGTTCCTAGAATATGGTAGGAATTCCTCTTTTTATACTTTGAATGAATTTATTTTATGCGTAATTTCTATAAAAATTTTGCCATAGCTCTGCTACTATGACTGATAAATCTCAATTTTTTTTCCAAGGGATAAAGCTCATTATTAAAGAAATAATTAGAATGGTCTCTAATTGGATCATCAATCCATAATGGTCTCTAATTGGATCATTAAGAAAACAATTAGAATGGTCTCTAATTGGGTCATCAATCCATAATGGATTGAATCATCAATGTGCATAAACTAAAAGCATAGCAAAAAGCCATTAATTTGGCCTCAAGCATAGCTTAATCTTGGATTAAGGAAAGGCTTTATGAAAAGCTTCATTTGGATTGAGAATGGTTCATGAGTATGACCATTTCTTGAGTGAGAGAGAGAAATTACATAAAAACCATTAGAATTTAAACATAAATGGAAATTAACTTCTATAGCATTTATTAAATTATGTAACTCTTCACTACTATTCACCAATTAACTTCAATAGCATTTAAAAAACCATACCAATTAAACTTCTCAAGCTTGAGAGGGGTTGAGAAGAGAGAATCATTGAGAAATTATAGAAAGATCAAAATTCAATATACTTACCTTATAATTTGCTTGATTCTTTATTCACGGTAGAGGCCCCCAACCAATCAATTGGTTTAGTATGTTGATGGAGCCACCAATGGGAATTGAAGAAAGAGAGAAGTATCAAAAACTAGTGAATTATTAAGGAATTCACAACTCTTGGCTTAGGTAGAGTAGAGTAACAATGCATAAGACACTCTATATTTTGGCTTAGGTGGAGTAGAGTAACAAGCATAAGACTCTATCTAATTTGGCTTAGGTGGAGTAGAGTAACAAAGCATAAGACTCTATCTAATTTGGCTTAGGTGGAGTAGAGTAACAAAGCATAAGACACTATATATTTTGGCTTAGGTGGAGTAGAGTGACAAAGCATAAGACACTATATATTTTGGCTTAGGTGGAGTAGAGTGACAAAGCATAAGACACTATATTTTTTTCAACAAGGGAAGGCTTCTATTTATAGGAAAATTTGAGCTCCTAACCAAACAACTGATTCTAGAATTTTCCAAGTCAGTTTGGTTGAATTTGGACTAGATTTGGACCTAGTTTGGTTACTTTTTGATTCGGTTTGGTTCCATTTTGATTTGGTTTGGTTCAAGAGAGATGAGAGATAAAAATATCACATTATTTTTGAGTTTAAAACTCATTCAAGCATGTGAAATATGTACCTCCTTTAAAGAATTCCCCTTCCTTACATATGTGTCAAAATTTTATTGCTCATAGTTTTTTACTAATAAACCTTGTACATTTTCAACTCTTCATCTTATGTGAAATATGCACCTCCTTTAAAGAACTCCTCTTCCTTACATATGTGTCATAGTTTTTTTACTAATAAACCTTGTACATTTTCAACTCTTCATCTTATGTGAAATATGCACCTCCTTTAAAGAACTCCCCTTCCTTACATATGTGTTTATTTACTAATAAACCTTGTACATTTTCAACTCTTCATCTTATGTGAAATATGCACCTCCTTTAAAGAACTCCCCTTCCTTACATATGTGTTTATTTACTAATAAACCTTGTACATTTTCAACTCTTCATCTTATGTGAGCATTTACTCATTTTGGATACCCAAAATATCTCATATTTTTAATATTGCTCATAGTTTTTTTTACTAATAAATCTTGTACATTTTCAACTCTTCATCTTATGTGAGCATTTACTCATTTTTGGGTATCTTCTTTTACAAATTGGATTTATCTCCTCCCTACACATGGATTGATGCTATTGGCCCATAGGAACCTTAATTGGACCATAATCTAAAAATTTTTGAAAATCTAGACCCTTAGACTAAGGTTCTTTATACTTATTTGCAATTAATTCCAATTGCACATTGGAAAATTCTTTTTGAATTTCTATTTCAGGGGAACTTATTTTAATAAGATGAGTTAATTTTCTATCCAAAAATATTCATAATCTGAATATTCTCTCTCTAGCATATTTTTCTCTCTCTAGGCTAAAACAATTAGAATAAGGCCTTTATATTTCTGAAGAGGGATTGATTACAGGGGAAGATACTAGACATCAAAAAGGGGTTGGGGGAGGAATCTTACAACCCCTCTCAAGCTTGAGAAGCATTCAATTGAATGGCTTTTTAATAAAATTGAAGTTCTTTAATGAATTGTAATGGTAAAATACATAAAATTGAAGTTCTTTAATGAATTGTAATGGTAAAATACATAAAATTTCATTTATGCTTAAATTAAATGTTTTTTTTAAAGCATGTCTCTCTCTCCCCCAAAGAATGGTCATTCCTATGACCTATTCTAAGCATGTCTCTCTCTCTCCCCCAAAGAATGGTCATTCCTATGACCTATTCTATATTCAAATGAAGCTTCTCATGAAGCAATTCTCTAATCTAAAAGTAATTTCTATACTTGTCAAATTGAGGCCAAATAAGTGGCTTTTTAATGCTTTTATGCTATTTAATTCATGAAAAAATTAGGAAACAAGTCCAAAATTGGATATTGATCCAATTAATGGTTACTCTCTCATATGATATTACTAAACTTTATGTTTTTAAAATTATTGAGAATTATCAGTAATAGCAACAACGAAGCTATGGCAAAATTTCTAAAAAATTAACACATAAATCATTTTCATTCATAATATGAAAAGAGGACTTCCTACCATATTCTAGGATTAATCATCCTAGATTAATTGAATGATTCTCATTATAATCATGGAAAATTTGATTTTTATGTTTATGCATAAATAGTTAATTAGAAAAAAGAGAAATTTCTAGTAATTCATTTTTATGTTAAAAGAGTAATCCCCATAACAATGGAAATCCATGTATTCCAATGAAGTAAGAGAAAATTTGGGATGCTAAAATAATATATATATATATATATATTTTAAATTAAAGAAAGATTTTAGTTACATTTATCTTTTTGCATAGATAAATGTAAATGATGAAAGAGGAATTTTCACCATATTGAAATTTAAATATTTAAATGGTAAAAGAGGAATTCCTTTGACATTTGGAATTCCATCATTTAGATGGGAAAAGAGAAATTCCTAGCATATTGAGATTAATGGGTATCTTATTTATATTCAAAGATAAATTTTATATAAATTTATTCTATCTATGAGAAATATTTAAATGATAAAAGAGGAATTCCTATGATATTTGAAATTCCATCATTTAGATGGAAAAAAAGAAATTCCTAGCATATTGAAATTAATGGGTATTTTATTTAAATTCAAAGATGAATTTTAGATAAATTTATTTTATCTATGTGAAATATTTACATGGTAAAAGAGGAATTCCTATGACATTTGGAATTCCATCATTTAGATGGGAAAAGAGAAATTCCTAGCATATTGAATTAATGGGTATTTTATTATGACAAATATTGATGATAAAAGAGAAATTCCCATGACATTGGAATGCAAATAATTAAATGCAGAAAAGAGGAATTCCCATGGTATTTGAGATCCAAGAAATTAAATGGAAAGAAGAGAAATTTTTAGTATAATTCAATTTACGATTATTTATCAAAAGTGAAAATATGGGTAGAATTGATTTTTGTAAATCCCATGAATTCTTTTATTCAAAAGAGGAATATTGAATATAATTCAATTGAGGAATTGAGAAGGAATATAGAAAATGTCGTTCGAGAAAAGGAACCTTTAATTAGGCCAAGCAATTGGTAGAAATTTAGAAAAAGTCCCATTATCGGAATCAAACTAGAAAAAGCTACTAAATGGGAACAGCATGTGAATGGATGTAATAAGATGAAAATAGAATGTGATAAGATGTAAATAGGATGCGATAAGATGACAATGGATGTGGATAAGTATGTGGAATAATGGATGTGGATATGTATGTGAAAGAATGGATGTGGATGTGTATGTGGAAGAATGGATGTGGATATGTATGTGAAAGAATGGATGTGGATGTGTATGTGAAAGAATGGATGTGGACATGTATGTGAAAGAATGGATGTGGACGTGTATGTGGAAGAATGGATGTGGAAGAATGGATGTGGATGTGTATGTGAAAGAATGGATGTGGATGTGTATGTGAAAGGATGTGATGTCGATGTGAGAGAATGGATGAGCTGTAATGTGATGTGAATCAGGATGTGAATGAATGAGATGTGATGTCATGTGAATCGGATATAAATGAATAATATGGGATGTGAATGGATGAGATGTGATGTGATGTGAATCGGGATAAGAATGAATGAGATGTGATGTCATGTGAATCGGATATAAATGAATAATATGGGATGTGAATGGATGAGATGTGATGTGATGTGAATCGGGATAAGAATGAATGAGATGAGATGTGAAATGAACGTGATGTGATGAGATGTGGAGATGGGTAGATGCGAGTGGATAAGATCTGATGAGGATAAATTGAAGAAAGATGTGATGAGATGAAAATGATGTGATTGGATGAGAATAGGAATACATGTGAAATGGATGTGGAATTAAATAATGTGGATTGATGTGGAACAATGTGGAAAGACAAGAATTCGTTTTATAGAAACTGTATTTATGACCTATTTTTAAATGACTATTTTATGTCAATAATGCTAGGGAAGCATTTTGACCGTCTTGAGAATGAGGTCGTGAAGACCTAACTGATAAAGTTGCAACAGCTAACGGAGAGTCAATGGAGTCTCGCGTAGCAAAGTCAGCCGAGGTCTTGACTAGCCTCAGTTCGATTAAAATGGTGAGCTTCCGATAATGTGGATGAGGGACCAAGGAAGCGGCCTATGAGTGAAGCGCTAGGTCACCTGCGAAGGATCCTAGAGGGTGCTGACCAAACGGTGCTCGGGCTTTGGGTCACCGAAGATACTCACACATGCATCGTGGAAGATATTGGAACAAGGAGTAAGAGTTGTTTTTTAAATTCGGGCATGGATCTGGTTGATTGACCTTGCTGGTCCTCAATGGATGAGTCCATGGCTTTTTTATATGGATCCGTTGGTTGATCTTGCTGATCTTCAACGAAGATTCCATTTTGATATGTGAATATATTGCCAGTTACTATGAGCTAGGAACTATTGAAAAGGCCCCTGAGTGGACAGGTGGTGAGCGTTCTAGTTGCCAATGATGCCATAGGTACGCCGATGAAGGAATGATTGGAACTAAGGATTCAACCAAAGATTTTGAGGATTATGATCAGTGACACAATGGTTTCATTAAATGATTATTTTTAAAGATAGCTGATTTTGTGAAAAAGACAATTTCATATTGGGTGTGTAAGTGGTGTGACTAGTTTTAAGTTTGCATGAATATCCGGCTAGGGGGCCCGCGAACTCTTTTCCTTGGTACCCAAGATCACCAAATTCCTAATTGGATCCCATCACTATAGTAGTTGGGCGGTTGGCTAACTCGTGGGTCTGGATGGGGTTAGGCTGGACTAATGGATCCGTAAAATGAGACTCAATTCTGTTATAGTACAATAGATGAAGTAAATCCCGGATAGTAATTGTTCTATGGAAAAAGAATCAACGGCTGTGCCTTTCGATGGGGAAAAAAGTGTTGGTTTCTATGATCCAAGTGCAAGTTTCTTCCTTGATCTCCTGGTTATGTGTGACTTCCTTCTGAAGTTGCTCTTTGCCTTGCTCCAGCTATGCTTTCAAATTTGTATTCTCTTTAATTCTTTTCACAATAGTTTTGCTTAGAACCAGATTATTATTTTCTAGCGCTTGGTATCTGGCTTCTTACTCCTTGGTTGCCTTTAAACTCTTTAGGATCACATTCCTATGGATTGCCTCTACCACTGTTATGTGTTCTTGCAATGTCTGTACTTGGTTGTTTGCCTCTTGAACCTACTTCCAGAATGTGGCATTACGATCATGAAGCATGTGGGTCGTGAGTAGATGGCACCGCCATACCTGTTGTTCTTGTTCTCAAAGGGAAGCACTTGTGGCTGTGCAGCCCCTTCCAGTCTTGCATGTGGCAGATTTAGGAGCTCGTCCAATCCCTCCACGATTTCTTGAAAGAATCTTTCATAATCCAGATTGTGTAGGAAGGAAGTTTTTGGTATCACCTCCTTGTCCTCTAGACGTCACCTTTTTCTTAGACTCGGTGTATCTTCATTCCGTGGCCTTTTTCCTATATCCGATGGTTCTTTTGTGACTTGCACTAGGAGCGATGTAGCTTCTTCAAGTCCTTGGGGTTCTGCTACTAGCAATGCTTCTGGTTTAGGCTCTTGCTTACAACCTCGCAGGTGTGTCTGACATTGTGGAATTCTTCAGGGGAGACAGATTTTTGAAGATTAATTGGGCTGGGATTTGAGGAGGAGTCATGTGCTGTACTTCTATCCTTTCTTAATGTGTTGCCTCACTGACATTGGCTTCCTGCTGCCCTAGTAGTTTTTGGTACGACTTTATTTCCTGTACGAGTTCGGCCTCAATTATCTGTGTTTCTTCAACAACATCTGGTATGAATCCCCTCATCTTTCTTTTAGTCTTATTTTTCCTTCCTCTCTTGATCTCCTTCATTATCTCTTTAGTCTCCATGAGCACAGCTTGTCCTTCTTGCATTTCCATAGCAGTCAGTGATGGTTGCTCTGTTAGGAGTGCCAATTGCATTCTTTCTTCTAGTTCTGGTTCTGGTTCTAGGAGAGGCCTCTGAGCCACATAGTTTAGTACATGTGTCATCAGGTATGGGTTGCAAATCTTCGACTAATGGGCCTTAAGGTAATTCTCCATCTCCCTATGGATGTTGTAGGCCCAATCATCCTCCTTTTCCTCATGCACCTTTGCTATTCTATTTAGTGGTACCCTGTTGTACTTGTCCACTAGACTCACTTGCATTATTAGTGACATCACCCTGCATGCCTTTTCTATGACTTCATCCTTGATATTCTTGTATTTGGCTCCATTAAAGTTGTACGAGCTCTTCTTCAGCATTTCATCTAGTGGCATCTTGCCAAAGGCATGTGTATGTATTTTTACTGGTGGTGGGAGCTACAGAGCCTCACGTATTAAGTCTTATGTGATCAATACTTGTTCCATGGTGCCATCTGCTTTAGTCACTGTCCCCCTCCTGGTGGCTTTATCGTACGTCTTTATGTACTCTGCACATAGTTATGTGTCTATGTTTCGGGGGAGAATCTATGCCATCCACCTTCTCTAGCTTGTCTTTAACTTCTGCATCTTCCAGAATCTAGAGGCACTCCGGGCTATGGTATTGTAAAGCCACCTTTCCATGTGCTGTGTGGATTTCTTTGATGATTATGATGCCATGGAATGCCTAGGCGTATTGACCCAGGTAGCTCATCTTCAAGCCCTGTGTTGGTCTTTTCTTTTGGCTCACTAGGGATCTTGTTGCACTGGCTTGTGTGATTGTGGGGGTCTCTGTGGCTTCCAGGTCGGATGTTGCAGAGGTCAACATCTGTACATGGAGAAAAAGACCAGTCCATAGACTAGTGGGGCATGTGCCATGCCTTGTTGTTTTCTTTTTTCCTTTTATCTTTTTTGTTATTTTTTTAATGGTAACAAGGTTAATTATGATGGGAAGTGTGTCAGTGGTGTGAGCAATTAACGAGATATATTAGTTGTGATATGATAGGGTCCAATTCTCGTGATTGGGTTAAGTACTGTGAAAGTGTAGGTGTTAAGGCCATGAAAGTGCAGGCCGTGAGGGGTAATCCTATGAGAGTTAGTTTCGTGAGTTGGAGTTTTAGTTGAAATGGTAGTTTCGTGAGATGGGATAAACCCATGAAGGTTAATTCCGTGAGTTGGTTCGTTTTAGCTACGTGAAATGATAGTTGGTGAGTTTTAGCTACGTGAAATGATAGTTACGTAAAATGGTAGTTTTGTGAGATGGGATAAACCCATGAAGGTTAATTTTGTGAGTTTACAGGATTTTGGCTCTAGGTGAGTTTGCAAGTTTTTGGCTCTAGCTATGAGTTTGCAGGTTTTTGGCTCTAGTCGTCATCTTGCAGGTTTTTTGGCCATGAATTATTTCGGTTTTGTTTTTTATAAATTTGATGAATGCATGATTTGATCGAACCGCAGAGCGAGTTTTGTGCAAGGATGATCATGAGGGGAAATCAATGATTATGACATTGTTTGACAATCAAAGACATTGTTCGACAAGCAAAGACATTGCTCGACAAAGGCATTCAATGATTACAATCAATGATTTGAACACATGAAAGAAAAGAAAACACAAAGGAAAGGCCCAAGCTCCCACCTCAGCCCGTATGTGTCGATTTTTACTCAAAGAAGTCAGGAGGAAGGCGATCCAAGGAAGGACTCAATTGTTGCATTGTGCACACTCGACCAACGAATGCAAAATGATGTAAAAAGGAAGGAATTTTAATTTTATGACGCAACTATCGGTGGGTGGCTGCCTTAATGAAGAATGCCATGTGTCTTCCTACGATTGGTCCAAAACAAGTAACCGTTTCACGGCGGCGTGAAGATCAATTTATGGTGTGAACTATTTTGTACCAGTTCACGGCGTGAAGCTCTTAAGATTAGTTCACGACGTTGTGAACCTTTTTGGACCATGTGTGCAAGATTGATATCCTATATTTCTCTTCATGTTCAGACACTCAATCATGCATTCAAAGAAGTGAATGATACCGAGTTTTACCTTATATCCATTTTGTGACTAATGGATACCTTCAATCATGCATTCAAAGAAGTGAATGATACCGAGTTTTACCTTATATCCATTTTGTGACTAATGGATACCTTCATCTTTTTATTTCCATGGAAACCAAGGTGGTACTTTGGCACTTCTGGATAGGTGTTGTTACATGCATTTTAACTCCGTGTGAGAGTGCTTGATTCTTCTCTCCACCCAACTGAACAGTGTTTCTACTAAGTCTTATGGATTGGGACTTGTATTCTGTTGAACCTTCTTTTTCCTCCTTTCAATGTCCTTTTCTAGCTCCTTGATCAAAGTGGTTACAAGTATTGGTTTTGTTATATTTAACCCATCTTCTTGGGTTGGCTTCTTCCTCCACACGAGTGTTTGTGCACTCTTAGCATATGTTTTAGTTGGGAGTTGGGTCTGAATGCCTTTACTACCCTTTTCTTTGTATTTGGAGGTGTTTTGAGGTGGCCCCCACTGGGTGGAGTTTGGGCACCCATACTGTTATATTGCCTTGGTAATAACCTTATGCCATTAGCAATTCCTTTCGAACCCATTGCCTACTAATGCTTTGTGGGGTGTTGTTTTGTTTGGAGTACTGCCAACTTACTGTGAAGACCATTTCTGTTCCTTGTCTCCATTTTGAACCCTTCTTGTTGATTCCTTATTGACACCCCTTCTCATCCTTGTAGAGATGGTTTCTAAGTTGACCCTTAGGCACCCACTGTTGTGTACCCTGTGACTTGGGTTGCTTTTTGCATAGGGATTGCAGAATTGATGCCTTTTTTGCTTCATGAGCTGATGTCACTGTGCTTGGTGTTTATATATCCTCAATCATGGCCTGCTTCTCCCTATGTTTATCGGGCTCCATAAGGGTACGGAAATGAAATTGTTGCCCTCATTCAGTAATGATGTCCTCTTCTCCCATTGGACATCATTCAGTAATGATGTCCTCTTCTCCCATTGGATATTACAGTTGATGGCACAAATCCAGGATCATCCTAGGGCCATTTCCTCCTCCATGGAGCCTGTAGGAATGATAAACACCTTCCAAACCAAGAAATTATTTCTGAAGCCATGTTCACATGCAACATTCTCCCTTGCCTTAGCCTCTTCTTGAGCTTGCTGGATTTGTTTCTTTTGTGAGCTCCTTCCGTTGTTTTAAAAGATGTTCTTGCAAGAGCATCTCTTGGGTCAATGGTCCAATATATTTTTTAAGTTTTCTCCCATTGACGTAACCCTCCATTTGTACACCCTCAATTGTCTCAATTCTAACTGACCCCTGAGGTGTAATCTCAAACACTCGGAAGGGTCCTAGACCTCTGTACTTGAGTTTCTTTTTTCTGGTGCTCCCTACACCATACATGAGGATGAGGTCCCCCATTTTTAGTTCTTTGTGTTTTAGTCGAACCAATGTTTTCTTCATAGTTTTTTGACCATAAGTCCATGCGATGTAATTAGTCTGGTCTCATCAAGCTTCTCTAAATTGATGAGCCTTTCAGCTAATGCATTCTTTGTCAAACGTTCTTGCACTGTAATTCTTAGGCTTGGTACTAAGTATTCCATAGGCATTACCGCCTCAACACCATAATCTAGATAGAAGGGAGTGTATCTTGTCTCTACCTTATATGATGTTCAGTATGCCCATAAGGGTGCTGTTAGCTTATGCTCCCAATCCATTCGTGCTTCCAATGTTTTTGTCAAGATAGTACACAAAATCTTGTTTGTACTCTTTGCTTGACCAAATCCATCAAGTAAGTGATCAATCACCTCATTAATGAAATGTGAACCACGATCACTGACTAACTCTAACGAGCAGCCGAATCTCAAAATAATTTGCTATTGTTCGAGCAGCATCAGCTCGCTAAGAGGCTCTGGATTTTGCCCATTTTGTGAAATAGTCTGTGGCCACCATGATTACATATCTGGCTTGTGATGGATGTGTCACTGGACTAATAGGTCCAACAAAATCAATCCCCCATTTCTCAAAAGGTTGTCTTACAATAATAGGGGTGAGTGACATCTTGTCCCTTTGTTGTGGGATAGCAAATCGCTGACATTCTTCACACCTTTTGACAAACTCTATGGCATCCCCGAATAATGTAGGCCACCATAGTCCTTCTTGAAGCACCTTGCGAGCCGTAATCTCTCCAGCAAAATGTCCTTCGGTCCCTGAATGTGCTTCATCCAATATCATAAACGAACTCATCTTCTCTCACGCATCTTCTTAGGACATTGTCCTTACCTATCTTATATAGTTCTCCTGCATTGTCCTTACCTATCTTATATAGTTCTCCTGCAATCAATTGATAAGGTGTAGAAAGATTAATAAGCCGTCGCATTTTATCTTTGTTCAAGGGTCGTTCTTGTGAAAAACCATAAGCTAGATAATCAGATGTTTCCTTGCTCCATTAGGGCACAATGTCTAGTTTGAACAAACAAGCATCAGGGAGGTCATCATCTCATCAACACCAGTTGCCGGTTTCCCATTTGGAATTCTCAACATACGATTGGCCAACACATGCTATGGTCCCTTTCTTCACCGATAATAACTGTGAAGTCAAATTCCAATAGTAATAGCAACTAGCATGTGATTCTTCATGTGGTGCAAGGCTTGTTCACCAAATATAATAAGGCCTGATGATCCACGAAGAACACAAACTTCTTGACCGCATAAACCGTGGCCAACCCTTCTCACTCTGTGGTGGTAGTGTAATTCACCTCTACATCATTCAAATAGCGACTAGCGAAGCAGACTGGGTAGTCCAATTTGAACTCACCAAGCTGTGCTAATATGCATCCAATAGCAAAGTTCGATGTATCGATATGCACATAAAATATGAGGTCCCAATTAGGTGGTCTTACAATTGGTGTGCTAGCCAATGCCTACTTCAATCGATCATATGCTTCCTGGCATTCCTTAGTCCATTCAAAGATAATGAGTAACTTGTACAATGTCTTGGCGATTTTTGAGCATAGAAGATTATGAAGCGGTGGTAATACCCAACATGGCCCATAAATCTTTGCACACCTTTATTATTAGTGGGTGTGGTGGCAGTTCCAAGATCAACTTGACCTTGCTTTCATTTGTGGATATACCGTTCTTAGAGACAATGTGTCCCAATATCACATCCATCGTGTTTGACCCAAAATTGGCACTTTAAAGGGTTTAGCAATATACGATACAATTGACATCAGTCAAACACCTTCCTTAAGCAAGCCAGATTGTCTGCCCATCGAGAGTGTGCACACAGATCATCAATGAATACCTCCAACCACTTCTGCAAAGCAGTCTTTGAAGGCTATGCACATTAATCATTGGAACTTTGTTAGGGCATTGGTGAGACCGAAAGGCATTACTTTGTAAGCAAACATCCCCCACATTGTATTGAAGATTGTCTTATATGTTGGTCTTCTGGTGCTATAGACACCTAATTGTAGCTTGAAAATCCATCCAAGAAGCTATAAGCTTCTTCACACAACTACTCTCTCCAAAATGTGTTCCGTATATTGCAATGGATAATGGTCTTTCCTAATAGTTGCGTTGACCTTTTTAAGATCGACACATACCCTAAGTTTCCCATTCTTCTTTGGCAGTATTACGATTGGTGACAACCAATCCATATGTTCTATCTCATAGATGAAATCCATAGCAAATGAGTTTATCGATTTCCTCCTTTACAATTGCCACATATTTAGGATTCATCTGGTATGGTTTTTTCCTGGTTGGTCTTGATCCTTCCATGATTGGGATCGTATGTTGCACCACCTCAAGTGGTACACCCTTCATCTCTTTGTAGTTCTAGACGAAAAAATCCTTAAACTCCTTAAGAAGAGTAACAAGCTCATTTTCTTCAACCGAAGTCAAGTTCTTAGTGATATAAACAGGTTTGGCTTCCTCCCTTGGTCCCACAATATCAACTTCCTTGACTTCAATTGGTGGGTCATCATATGATGTGGACAACCCATCTTCTTAAACTCTTTTTTCCGTTAGTCGAACCACTTTTCGTTCATCAACTGTGTGGGTTTTGAAATGGTTTGGTACTGAAAGCAAGTCTGGTTTATCCTCATTGTCACTTTTTGTTTTAGCCATAACTTTCCTAGCCTCTCGCTCAACTTCTGCCAAGGCTTTGTTTCATTTTTGGCACCCAGCTTTCGTGAGCTTAGGCGTTTCTGGTTCTTGAAGGATGACTTCCTCTTTATGTTTCCCTTCAAGTGATATCTTACTCAATTCCTCACCCCAATCCATAGAAAACTCATCGCGTTCCTTAGTGGCTTTGAGGTATCTCAACAACAGGGCATCCATGGGTTTTCTTCGTAGAGTAGGGCATTTCGTCGAGCAATATATCATTTCTTCTTTTGCCATCTTCTAATGCGTTGGGCATTAGTACGGCCTTGTGATCCAGTCCCTTCTATGCTAGAGACCTCCTCTTTTGATTCCTCATCAATGGTTTGCCAATTGACCATACAGACAGAGGTAGTGGGAACAATTTCAGATTCCACATATTGGGTTTCTTGGGGTTTCATCACATCTATGGTAACTAGCACATGCATCCAATTTTCACTGAAATCCAGAAGAGAAAGTGATGCATACATTTCCGTTTCCTCTTCCTCTTCCTCTTTGAAATTTTCCACAATGGGCTAGCATATTTTTACGGATGTGGTCCACTCATTTGTGTGACCGAATCATTATCGTTGCCCTTCCATGGGGCGTGCTCTCCATGTTCTTAGATCTATCTTTAAAATTTGCAAATCCCTACACACATACACATGATCTAATGCCCAATCGTGTACCAATTTGGATTCCCTCATGAAGGGTCTCCGTGATATTATGTCATATGAGTCTGGTTGGTGCAAAAAGTCCATTACTACAAATGTATGATGGTAGCAAAATGTAAAGAGTTTGAGTCTTACATTCTCTAAAAGCCCAATGGGCCTTGAAGATGTTCCATCTGCCATTTTAACGATGAGATCTTCTCTTTTTAGATTGGTTTTTTCCCAGTTTTTCCAACACCATTTTGTGACGATGTTAACCCCCGCCCCACCATCCAGGATAGCCAATGCAAGTGGTACTGTGACACGAAGTTGGGGTTTGGACTTCGGTCACTTCTTAGAATCAAAACACACTTGTATGAAACCTCACAGCCTCCTCACCTCCCTTTCTCTCCCTAAGTTAAAATAAAGATATACACCTCAAAGGTGAGATCATAATTCATGGAAGGAAAGATGAAAGGCTCAGGAGAAGCAAGAATTTCTGCCAGTCTGGTAGCTCCAAACAGGAGGGCAATTCTTTGTTGAAAGAAAATCTTCCAACTCAGGATTATGTGAACGGAAACATACGGGGAATATTGGTAAGGTTCATCTGTTCGAATTGGGCGATTTGGACGGAACATATTAAAGAAAAAGAATATAGCAATCACTTACAAGAGGATAAGACACATGGGGTTTGCCTTTTGATAAGAGATTAGGAGGAATTAATCATGATTAAGAAGAAATAATGGCCAAAAATCTATAAAAATAGAGATACATAGAGAATTGCAGTTTTAAATCCATATATGATGTGCAAGAGAGGATTACATAGATGTGTAGAGCTTGAAGAGAGCTTCACGCCTATATAAAAAAATTCAAAAACGGACAACCGAGCGAAAAGTTATGAGCATTTTACTACAAGACTATAAAATTGCCAAAATTCGCCTAAAAGTTAGCAACTTTGGGAGAAATTATGATCATCAATGAAGTAAAGGATTAAAAAATTAGTTACATGAGTGGAAAGAGCATATAAAGAGCTTCTTAGCCATATGATCAATTTTAGAAGTCAATACCCAAGTGATTGAAATTTAGGTATTGGACCACAAAAACTGCACTTCCCTCTCTTTGCATGAAACCTCAATTTTCACATAGCCTCTTGCCTCTCATCTCCTTCATGATTCAAGCTAGAGGGTAAGGGTTAACATTGCTCAGCAGACAATTGTAAATATTTACTTATGGTCCCCAAAGTCTTTCTATATGCTCATTACTGCTAAAACCATTGGTACCTCCAAAGGAGGACGGCAATAAGGCAAGGGCTACCTTGAGAAGTCACAGGCCCGCCAAGATAATAACTCCTTATCCCACTTATCATGAATCATCAAAGAGGTCCAAAATTGGGTTAAGCATGAAGAGCTAATGCTAAATGAGATATTCACATGTAAAGAGAGTGTTTGAATAGGGGTTTGAAAGATAAGAGAATGGCAATGACACAAAATTGGGTTAAGCATGAGGAGCTAATGCTAAATGAGATATTCACATGTAAAGAGAGTGTTTGAATAGGGGTTTGAAAGATATTCACATGTAAAGAGAGTGTTTGAATAGGGGTTTGAAAGATAAGAGTAGCAATGACACAAAATGCTCAATTGAGGAGGCTCATTCCTTGATTTGAAAGGGAGAGGAGGGCTCCTTTTATAGGTAGAGAATCACCCTCTCTTCCATTGTTACAAATTACAACATAAAAATATTCAACCCTTAAGTGACATAAGGGTAGATGTCACCATCAATTGTCCTCTTAGGCTAAGTCTTATATTTGATTATTAAATTGAAGACTTTTTGACTTTGAAAGTGTGATGAGATAATAGCCAAGTCTAAGTGGCATGTAGGTAGAGATCCCACTTACACATGGCGGAATTCTCCTCTTCCATGTAGGCATTCTAGAAGAATCTTTCCCAATTATGCACCTACACACACTCCTCCACATGCCTTCCACACTCCCCAACTTGTAGCCTTATGGTGAATACCATATTAATAATACAATTAAAATCCATGTGAGCATGAAGGCCCACTTTTATTTTCCACATCACTAGCCTATCTACCATACCAAAGTATTTATCAAGCATACTTGTGGCATTTACAATGTGTGCACCCTAAATCAAGTAAAACCATTATATTTGAAGATAGAATGTTGTTATCAGGGTAGCCGCCAAGCCACCGCATCACCACACCGTTATTCCATTGTGGGCGCCGTAATCTTCTTGGACAAGCTTCCATCTTATTACCATTGAGAAACCATCAAAATATGCACAAAATTGAAAATGAAAGATATCAATTTTTCATGTCAGAGTACCCATTATGATGAATTGGGATTGTAGCATTAGTGTTGTCACTTCCGTAATAACACCCCAATTGATTAACTCGTATCTTGATGACTCTGGTTGTTCTTTCCCTTGTGTGTTTTAAGGTCCTTTATGCCATAGGTGACATAACATCCTATGTAGTGTTAGCTGGCCTTAGTCTGCCTTCTACCCATTCCTTCATGTCTGCTCATAATGTTGGTGAACTGTGTAGCAGTTGTCCCAATGGCATTTGCACAGAAGTGGACAGTACGACGGCTACGAGGTTGCCTATGTCTCTGGGTTCTCTCGCATTTGAGGGTTCCTTCCATGTGTGTGTCTCATATCCATCCCCCTAGGAAATGAATGGATGGACTCATCCTGTGAATCTTCCTCAAACATTCTTGACATCATGTTTCCTTGAGATCCCTCTTCTGTCTCTTCTGGAATTGGAGTAGGTATGTCCAATTCCCTTTCCCTTATTGGTTCGTTTCTTGGATACATTGTATTCCTCACCCATTAACTTGGCTTCGTGAAGTCGTTGGCACTCTTATACTAGGGCCCTAGCTTCTTCAAGCTTCCTTATCTCCTCTTTGGCATTTGGGTATTCACCGACTTCTTTAGGGGTTGATGGTCTTTCCCCTTGCATCTCTAGGTCAGGCTCTTTTTGTTTGACCACTTGATCCCCTTCTTCTCTTGATTGGGTGGATCCAATGTCGATCATATCTTCTTCGGATGGATTGTGACTGTTAAAACCCTATGATCTCTCTAGATAATTGTTATACATAAATCAGGCATAAACTCATCCACCCGACCACCCCCGAGCCCAAGGGATGCACACATGAATTATAATGAAGTACATCATACCTTTACCTTGATGTCTCATACCATCAAGAGGTGTAACTCCAATCCAATAACATGTAGCTATAGTGTGAAATGGTAGGTGAGTAGTTATGATCCTCTACACAAGAGAGCATAACATAACCTAGCCTCAAGATAACATCAAGAGACCATCCCTTGAGTGTGCCCCATGCCCCTATTATATAGGAGGGCCCTCAAGTGACTCTTGACCCTCCATTTCCCATGTGTGACCCTTGGATGCCTGACCCTAACATTAACCCTTAAGGTTAGAGCTTGTTCCCATGCTCCCATGCTCACACAAGCCTAATGTGGGTTAGCCTCCTAGTATATGCATACATAATGTGCATATAACATACTTCCCCTCTCTCAAAACGTTGCACTCTTGCAATGAAAAGAAGGAGAACTGCACTGAACAATATCAACCGACTCCAAGTCAAATCCTCTATTTCCCTATCTTTCCACCTAATTTTAACCTCAGGGATTAGTCAACTATAAAGTTTCCTTTCCCTGAATTGAAGTACCGTATTAGGTTCATGTGGAAAATAGGATAAATCTTCGACTTCAATGAGTTCTTGAGGAGTAATTGTGTTATCCTCACCTCCCAATTTCCCTTTCAATCTATTGATATGAAAGACTGGATGAACTCTAACAATTGGAGGTAGTTTTAGTTCATACGCAACTGTGCCAATCTGATGTATAACTCAAAATGGACCACAATATCTAGGAGATAAACTCAAGCATTTTCCTAGTGACAAAGTCTGAGAATCTTTAGGAACATTAAAATAAACCAACGCTCCTAGTTCAAAAGACCGAGATGAGCATCCCCTATCAGCATAAAACCGTGCCCTATCCTCTACAATCTGATTCATACGCTCTGTTTGCCCATCAGACTGTAGATGATCAGAAGAATTCATACTCAAAGTAGTTTCTTCATTTTGTAAACCATTCAGAATAAAGTAAGAAAACATGGCATTATAACAGCAAGAACCACGTATCCATCGGCGGCCCGATGTACCTCACATCTGCTCATGGAATTATCGGCATCCCGAGTTACCCATATCAACATAGAGAGTCATCAACGTCTCGATGAGTCACATATGTCCATCCGTAAACCATCACATTGACTGTATAAATCACCTAAAGTATGGAACTAGAGAAAGAAATGCCAACGAAGGAAAAATTCAAATTTCCTTAATCCGAACACAACAAGATAAACTCGTTGAACTCTAAAGAAAGAGATTTCAACAAGTGAAAATGCCAACGAGATTACACTCATCAATACATGCAGGCTATATATAAAAGAAGTTTATCTAGAGAATGCCCACACAACTTTAAATGAATTCAAAAAATGAGATTATCTTTGAATGTTGAGGCTAACATGCCAAGTGATGTAAGCAAAGCAAAAATCTTGAGCCCAAATTATCCCATAAGATAATATATGTGAGGGATTGTTAGCATCCCATACCACCATGATACCACCCATACATACCTTACCAATTTGAAACTCCCTAGTATGTCGTCTAGGAAATATGAATAAAATCCTGTATAAAAGGAATAAGATGGCCTTATCCCAGACTTTCACATACTAAAACCTGTCTCTATATACCTGAGACTACATCAAGGAATAATTCTTTTCGAGTACATCATTAGAAAAGAATTTAAATTATTGGCGCCTTTCTAATGATAACTACCCAATAAACACAATAAAGTTGGGATAAAAAAATAAAAATTCACCTAGATACATAAGTAACTAGGTATCTAATTTGGAATATGTACAAGAGTACAAGGAATATACTTCAAAATTACGTGCAAAAAATGAAGGCAAATGCTACCTTCAAAGCACATGAAATTATCCAAAAGATATAAAACCATGGATAAAAGCATAGAAGCTTCTCAAATCCACAAAAACCATAGTTGATCATAAAAATCAATGCATGTCATCTAATGATCATTAATCGTGCCAAAAGAAGCATTTAAAATCCGGAGTATATGAACGTGATGTCATTCAAGCAAAACTCCAAAGTAAGCAAGTGAAATACATATGTGTAACACTCATTAAAAAAGCCCTAGATACAAATGATCTAGGCATAACCTGATGAGTCTATATAAAACTTGGAAAACCTCCAATAAAATCCACTAAAACAAACCGATCAACTAACCCATGATAGAATTTATCTTAGGCTTAAGAAATTAAGCACAAACCACACTTAAACAAGTGCAAAATAAATTATCATGGAAAAGTGTCAAAGGTGAAACACACTTTGAACGTAAATTATAGCCATCAAAAGAAATTAAGGAACATGTCCAAAAAGAATGGCTAAACAATGGTAAAAAATCATGAAAACATCATTTAGAATTAATCCAAATAAAAATAACTACTAATACGAGGTACAATCATATTAATAATATGCGAATAACCCGCATCTATCTAATATCAGCACGAGAAAACGTACTTCAACATTAAATAACCCTCGAAAATATTAAATTCTCGAGAAAAAAAATTATCATAATTTTTTTCTAATTTTCCTTAATTTTATAGGGCCTCAAAATATGATAATTTTGAATTCCACCAAACCTATCTTATGGCATTCCAAACCTATATTTATCCAGAAAAGTTTTAGCAAATAATTTTGCTAAAATACTAGTTTTTAGGATTTCTAAAAATAATTTCTAGAATATTCCTAATTTCTCTTGAGAATCCCATCGTTCACGAAATTTCCAATTCTGCCCGACAATTCTCAAATCCAATGAAAATTTATAATTTTAATGGATTTTCTAATTTTCTCGGTCAAAAATATACTTTTAAAGGAATTTGAATGGTCACGAGCACCCAAAAGGACACACCACATGCCAAACACCAACCCCACATTTTTCAGAAATTTAAAATAACCTTTGTCTAATTTTTCACTAATTTTCATGAATTTTTAAAAAATTTTAATTTACCCCGAATGCATAAAAATACGAACGGTCAAAAATTTTTGAAATTTCAATGGTTTTCTCGGAATACGGAAAGCTAACAGTTTCGAAAAAATGAAAAGACAAAAAAAATCAAAATGTGAAAGGTCAAAAGTTTTCAAAATCCGAAAGGTCAAAAGATTTTCCGGAATTCGGAAAGCCAAAAGGTTTTGGGAAAGAAGAAAGCCAAAGGTTCCAAGAAAATAAAATTCAAGAGTATTGTTTTTCTCAAATCTCATATTTTCTCATAATTTTTAGGCTTTTTTCCAAGCTTTTTTTTGAAAAACTTTCAAAATCTTTTTTTTTGGTTAAAAAGAAAAACTCCTTTTTATTTTTTTTTTAAAAAAACCAAACTTTAATAAGCTTTAATAAAAAGCTTATGAAAAACATTTAACGGGGGGGTTTCGCCTCCCCCCCCCACGTGCGCATTTTCCAAAGAGAGAGAGAAGGTTTCTCTCTTCTCTCCACCCTCCTCATTCCTTCTCTCCAATTCCACTCTCTCACCACCCCATCTTGTCTTCTCTGTTAATCAGAGAAGAAGATTAACATTTAATTAATATTTGATTAATCATAATTAAAAATTAATTATGATTAATAGTTAATAAAAATGTGCCTATTAAGAGGCATTCACACGCAGGAGAGGAAAAAAGAAGAAAAATTCAGAATTGAGAGACAAAGAGGATCCCACGCACACGGGAGAGCATTCCATGCATCAATTGATTGTCCCACATTGCTTTTCAGTAAAAAATTGGCAAAAAATCGCAAGCATACTCGCGAAAAACCTGTAAAATACATTAAAAATATATCTTTAACTATAAAAATGCTCTAAAATTTTCTAAATAATTAGGAAAAAATTCCTAAAAATTGTAGAAATTCAGGGAATCCATTCTACCAAAAATATCTATAATAAAATATGTGGTATTTTGGTAAAATTTTCCATTAATGCTTATTTTAAACCATAAAAATAGAAAAAAATAGCATTAAACTCACAGAATTCCCCCGCAACGTCGATTCGTCCACCATTGAATAAAAGAACACGTGTTCCAACCACCCTATCAATAATCCACGTGATAAGCATCAACATAAATCAACAAAATAATATTTTTATTTAGTAAATATTAAAATTTACTTCAAAAAATACCAAAAATTACAATAAGAAAGAAAAATCAACAACAATTAACTAGAGATTGCTCTCATACCACTGTTTAAACCCTAAGATCTCTCTAGATAATTGTTATACATAAACATGCATAAATCAAGCATAAACTCATCCACCCGACCACCCCCGAGCCCAAGGGATGCACACATGAATTATAATGAAGTACATCATACCTTTACCATGATGTCCCATACCATCAAGAGGTATAACTCCAATCCAGTAGCATGTAGCTATAGTGTGAAATGGTATGATCGTCTATACAAGAGAGCATAACATAACCTAGCCTCAAGATAACATCAAGAGACCATCCCTTGAGTGTGCCCCATACCCCTATTATATAGGAGGGCCCTCAAGTGACTCTTGACTCTCCATTTCCCATGTGTGACCCTTGGATGTGTGACTCTAACCTTAACCCTTATGATTAGTTCTAACCCATGCTCCACTAGAGCTTGTTTCCATGCTCCCATGCTCACAAGCCTAATGTGGGTTAGCCTCCTAGTATATGCACAAGCCTAATGTGGGTTAGCCCCCTAGTATATGCACACATAATGTGCATATAACAGTGACCCTGGTGTCACCCTTACCCACTTTTTTCACTCTCCTTCTATGGCTAGTTCTGGAAGTGGTTGCATTTGCTAGGTTCTTCCATTTGTCCCCTAATTGGCCATGTCAAGACATTGAGTGGCATGATATGTCTAGGCTGCACACTAATGGTCTGGACGGTGGCCTGGTTAGAAGTGGAAGTCAAACCACTTGCGTGGTATGGATAATCTTTGATCAAATGATCAATCCCACATTTGGTACAAGTAAGTACTAGCATGTCGTTGGGTGAAGTAGTCAATTGTTGGGGTTGGTGTGTATGAACCACATTCTTGTTTGGACACTCAGCGATTTGATGCGGTCCACCGCAACCAAAACATTGTAGCGATCCTCTCCTCATGTTTGAGTTTATGTCCTTCCCCTTCCACTGTATTATGGTTTGAAACACAGGTATTGGCGTGTTATTGTAGGACATAGAATTATGGTGCAATATCTGCAGCTTCCTCATAGTACTCTCTATTGAGTTCTACTTCATGCACCATATCCATATCTTTTGATGGCTCCTCAATCAACACTTGGTTGATTTTAGCCTGTGGTGGTAGAACAGGTGGCGGCAGAGGTGAAGTGTCTTGTACCCAAAACAACCCCCTAGGTAAATAGGAAGAGTTTGGATGTCCTGCAGCTATAGCGATTTGCATAGGTGGTGCTGGTAAGGCCAATGGAGCTCTAGGTGCCGAGTGCTACTATTTGGAACCTTGGATATCTACACATGGAGGTGTCATGATTCCCTAATTTTACACAGTGTACACAATAGAGTAGTGGCCTTGCTCTTAATTATGGGCATTTGGTGGTAGTGTGATTTAATCTGCACATAGAGCACCACACCAATTCTCTACGGGGATAAAGATGGGTATGTCTATGCCTAGATGTTTCTCCTTTACCATCAAATTTTCCAGTATTGCATTACTAATTTCATCCACGGTCATATTTCTAGCTTTCTTGCTCCGAGTTCCAATCTCTTGGTGACTCAAAACACGCGAAGTCATTTGCTTCTGCCAAAGATATTCTGACATCTTTCGGTTGTGGCAATTTTAGCATATTATCTTCATATTTAATTGTGCTAGTTTAAAACATGTATCCACAATAGCCAGTTGGGCTATATAATCATGCATCTTATGGTCTCTAACTCCTCTTCAGAAGAAAGGCAATAACTGATCATCAGTTAGCCTTTCCCGTAGTTTGCACCTTGAACTTAAGTGCTTTAGCCAAGACACACAGTCTTGCATCGACTCAATTTCCTTTTGTTTGATGTTGTGTAGCTATGCAACATGACTTCATCTGTAGCAAAGCTGGGCACAAACACATTCTTGAGTTGTGTGAAGTTAACCTTATCCTCGGGTGTTTGAGGATTCGGAACCATTAATACGCTTTTTCTTCTAGGGTCAGTGAGAAAGCATGAATCATTGTTACATCACTGGTGGATGGCCCACAGGTTTCACATGTGGACTCAAAGATCTCTACGTGTTGAATAGGATCCCTATCCCCAGTGAATTTTTGAATGAGATTTGAAATGATGTGTGGCTTCATTTGGGAGGGTCGGGATTCTAGAGCACTGCCTAGTTCCCTAACCATTCCTCGGCCTATTTCCGTAGCCATATTCAACAAATCCGTCCTTGTGGTCGCATTAAGATCTATGGTTGAATCCACCCTTGGTCTTTGAGGAACTACTCCTCCACTACATAGACCTCGTCCTCTTCTTATGTTGGCTCTTCTAGGCATTTCTGGTCTATGGGATGGTCCTCGGCCACTTCATTCTAGAATGGTTCATCATTAGTCGTCTTTGTATGCCTTTGTAGAATTAAGAGTTCCATGTCCTGTAGTAGAAACATGGGATGATTGATCATATGCTCGATGTCCTTTTTAGTGTACAAGCAGTCTTCCACTTTGCTCGCTTCTCTTGGTAGATTATCCCCTTCATCTAGGGTTACAAACCCTTCCTTCACTCTGGGCGCTTCATTAATGGATTCTAAGTTTGGAATTTCTCCCTCACTTTTGCCCATGACTATTTTCGACTCTTTACCCCATGATTGAAGTAATTTAACACTTCCCATATCCTTTTGTTAGTATTCTCTAGCCCTTCGAGTATCGAGCTCTTGTTTCCTTAAGCTCAATTCTCGTAGCTACCGTTCTACGTCAATCCTTTTTCAGATCCAATTCTACTTCCTCTGCGGTTGGGAAGAATACTTGACTAGTCTTGGCTGCACTTTCCATGTCTCTTGTCATTCGGGGGGTGCCAATGTTTGACAGCATCGAATTTGAAGTTTAGATAGGTACTTCTTGCCTTGGACCAAGTCCAGCGCTGGTTGACAGACCCATGTTCGCAGATTGGGCCTCTTCATCATTGCTGGTTTGGAGACCGAAAATCCCACATGCTATATCAATGATACCGCTGGATATGGTAGGGGAGGGTGGTTTCTTCTCTTCCCCAAACCTAGAGTATCGCAGTCCTTCTTCCATGGATTCTTCACTACTGGTTTCAACGGTGGTTAGATTCCTTAAGACACTCAATTGAGTGCTTATTGAGTGGCCTGAATCCACACTCTTTTGATAGGAAGATCCTGGGTGATTTGATGCCCTATCAGGAGTGAGGTCATCTACTACGATGAGCTTTATAGACCTCAAGTGCATGTGAATATGATTTGATAAGCTATTTTTTTGCCCCAATTAAATTTTGGTCAAATACTGTCGACTTGTTTATGAGGCCGTGAGATTGCAGAGAACAATTCACGACGTGAAATGTCAGAAAACTGTTCACGTTGTGAACAATTTTTTGCACTTTCATGTGTTTAAAATTTTTGCTTTGGACTCATAATTTCGCGTTACCTTGTTATGATTTTCAATTGTCTCAAGAACTTCCTTAGCCTTAATCCGACAATGCCAGGTTCGTGTGAGTTGGATTTGATTAAGGCATGAAATTACAGAAACAATCATGAAATTACAGAAACAGTTCACACCATGAAGGGAAAAGGTTTCACGTCGTGAATAGAAAATGCTTCATGTTAGGAGCTGAAAATGGTTCACGTCATGAAACGTTGTAAGGTTCACATCATGAAATGAAAATGTTTCACACCGTGAAATGCAATCAGCTTCGTGAACTGCTCTGGAATAGTTCACGTCGTGAACGTTTTCTACTAATTCACGATTCTTAATTTTGTCAAATCCGTGGTGTCAGGATAACACTACCTATTGTTGGCAAGGAAATCCTATGAATTATGGCACTAATCATAGCGTTGATGTGCCGAGAGCATTTCACGGCATGAAGTTGTAGAGAACATTCACGTCGTGAATGATTTTCCGGCACTTTCACATGGGAACTTCCCACGTCGACTAAGGTGATTTTGGGTGCAAAATCCTTATCCAATTGCTTCCAAGATGATTGTGCCACGCCTAAGGAATATAATGCTAGCAACGGAAGTACCAACTTCTTACACAGAGCAGCGCTTCCCACTCGGGGTCTTGCCCACGAGTGTCCGGACAAGAGACTAATCCCTCGGTTCTTCCAAAACCCAAAAAAACTTCCCTCGCCCAAAAGGCATAGGCGATTCCTCCAAGAAAATTTATTCTAACGTAGACAAAAGCCTTAACTTCCCTTTTTGCATTCTGATTGATCAAACCACAGATCACATGGTCGGATCAAGGGAGGCGGATCAAGGGAGGAACTTGCACTTGGATCATAGACACCAACGCTTTTTTCCTCGTCAAGAGGCACAGCCCGTTGATTCTTTTGCATAGAACAAGGATTATCCATGATTTACTCAACTATTGTAACTTGAACAGAATTGAATTTTAATTATAGGAATCCATCAGTCCAGCCCATGGGCAACCACTGTATTGATAGGATCTATTATGAAAATTTGGTTATGTTTTGTCCCGGGTACCAGGGAAAAGAGTTCCTAGGCCCCCTAGGTGCAAAACTTAAATAGTCACACCACTTACGCACCTAATACGAAAATGCCTTTTCTTAGACTCAACTATTTTAAAAATAGCATTGCAATAAAACCATAGAGTTTCCATCATAGTTCTCAGTATTCCAGTTCCATGATCCAATTTCCAGTCATTCCTTCCTCGGCGTACCTATGGCATCATTGGCAACCAAAACGCTCACCACCTGTCACTCAAGGGCCTTTTTGATAGTTCCTAGCCCATAGTACCCAGGAATATAATCAAGTATTCCATTCATTCATTCCTCAGCGTATCTATGGCATCATTGGCAACCAAGACACTCACAACCTGCTCACTCATGGGCCTTTTCAATAGTTCCTAGCCCATAGTACCTAGGAATATAATCACACAAAATCCATATGGACTCTTAGTTGAAGATCAGCAAGATTAACCAAAAAGATCCATGTAAAAGAGCCATGAACTCATCTGTTTGAAGACTAGCAAGGCCAATCAACCAGATCCATGCCCGTGTTCAGAAAACAAACTCCAACTCATTTTTCCTCCTCGATGCACGCGTGGGTATCTTGGGCGACCCAGACCCCGAGCATCGTATGGTGAGCACCCTCTTTATGCTCCTTCGCAGGTCACCTAGCGCTTCACTCATAGGCCGCTTCCTTGGTCCCTCATCCACCATACGGAAGCTCACCATTTTAATCGAACCGAGGCTGGTCAAACCTCGGCCGACCTTGCCACCACGCGAGATGTCCTTCATTGACTCTCCGTCAGCTGTTGCAACCTTTTCACTTAGGTCCTCATCACGACCTTATTCGACAAGATAGTCAAAATGCTTCCCCAACATTCTTGACATAAAACAATCTTTAAAAAGAGGTCTCAATTTACAGTTTCCAACAAACTCCCATCTTTCCACATCATTCCACGTCATTTCTCATCATTCCACATTCTTCTACATCAATTTTCATCGCATCATTCCACATCTATTTAAATCGTCCTACATCCATTCACATCACTCCTACATCCATTCACATCATTCCTACATCCATTAACATCCATTCACATAATATCACATCCATTCACATCATCCTACATCCATTCACATCACATCACATCATTCCCACATCCATTCACATCATTCCTACATCTATTCACACCCATTTACATCATTCCTACATCCAATCACATTCATTCACATCATTCCTACATCCAATCACATCCATTCACATCATTCCTACATCCATTCACATTCATTCGCATCATTCCTACATCCACTCACATCCATTCACATCATTCATATATCTATTCTTATCCATTCACATCAATCCTACATCCACTCACATCCATTCACATCATTCCTACATGCACTCACATCCATTCACATCATTCCTACATCCATTCACATCCATTCATATCTATTCACATCCAGTCACATCATCCCTACATCCATTCACATCATATCACATCCATTCACAAATTTCTCAAAATAAAATATGTTCAATATTCTTCTTTTTTAATAAAAGACTCGTGGGATTTACAAAATCAATTATACCCATATTTACTCTTTTAGTATAAACACTAATCCATTTATCTAAATAATGAATTATTTCCATAATTCTCATAAATTGAATGATTCTATAATATTTGTGCATAACCTTCTTTATTTTTCTGACTATTGAATAATGCTCTTTTAGCATAAAATTTACTTACGCATGTACATACATAAAGATAAACATAACAAAATTTCTCTTTTCTCTATTTGAAGAATTATGCATAAATACCATAAAAGTATTTTCCATAAATATGATAAAAATCATTCTTTTAGCATAAAAATATCTATGCCTAGGATATGATGGGAATTTCTCTTTTTACTTTATTAAATTTATGCATAAAAATAAGAATTATCTTTTTTCTAGAAAATTTTATAACTTCTAAGAATGTTCAATTTTCTAAATTTAAATGAATATTCATAATTGAAATATGATAAGAAATCCTCTTTTAAACTAAAATTTATTGATGCATACATAACATAATTATAATTATAATTATAAGCATAATTATAATTAAATCTCTTGATTATTCTTCAATATCCATTCCTCATTTCCAAAAATGTTAGCATAACCCTCTTTCAACTTAAAATGATTTAATATGATTTTTCTCAATCATAAACAAGCTTAAAGAAATTAATCATCATTTTTAACTAGATTAAATCATAAAAATACCTAATCTTTTTCTCTAGCTTGTCAAGCCTAGAGTTTTGTTTAAGATAATGAGTTTATCATTAAGAACCATCCTTCTAACAAGTATCTAACCATAAAGATAATTAATCTTTCCAAAAAGAGAGATTTACTAATAAAAATACTTTAATTAAGCATAAAGATTAGTATTAAACCATTTAAACATTATGAATCATTAGAAAGCTTGATTTCAAGAAAAAACCATTTAATTGAAAGCTTCCCAAGCATTAGAGGGGTTGGGAAGGAGATAACCATTGAGAAAGATAGAAAACCCATTGGATTAAGGCTTACCTTTGATTTTGGCTTAATTCTTTAAAGAAAGAAGTGAAGCGAGCTTTGGCCACCAAGTTGGGGAGAGTAATCTCCAAGAGAGGATGGAGAATTGTGAAGCTCCAAAGCTTCCAAAAGTAGAGGCAAAATACAGGGATAATACCATTACACTAAAATGAAGATAATACTGACATAATTACTCAAAGATGAAAATACAAAGCAATGAGGGTCTATTTATAGGTGAGGGAGGCCACTAACCAAGTCCAAGTGGGACATAAAGGCTTCCAGCTTCAATTTGACCCAATTTGGACAAGTTTTGGACCAGTTTAGCTCGCTTTTTGATCCAGTTTGCAAGAGAAAGGAGAGATAAAAGTATCTCATTTTTTTTGAATTAAAAATGCAAGGTAAAGATGAAAAAAAGGTGCCTCCTTCATGAGCCCTTTTCCTCCTTACTGAGGTGTCAAATTTTATTTTATTTTACTAATAAACCTTAATTTTTAATTAATAAAACTAATACTTGGTCAACTCTTCATCTTATGTGAGCATTTACTCATTTTTGGGGTATTTTCTTTTATTATTTGTATTTTTGTAATCCCAATAGTTGGATTAATCCTATTGGCCCTTTAGAACCTTATTTGGACCTTAGTCAAAAAAAATTTAAAATGTGGACCCTTAGGCTAAGGTCTCCAATACACATATTCAGTTAATTTCTAATGCACATTGGAAAATTCTTTTTGAACTTCTATTTTAGGGGAATTCATCTTAGATATTAGAAGAAACTTTTTATAAAAAAAATATCTCAATTTTGTATTGCCTCTCTCTAGAACATTTTCTCTGTCTAGGCCAAAACAAGGGAAAACAATATCTTCTTGTATTCTGAATTAGGGGATGATTACAGAGACTAAAGGGGAAGTTCTTACGCCTTTACATCTCAAAAGCTAGAGGGAGGAATCTTACATCCTACCCCACTTAAAAAATGTGAGATGTCCTCATCTCGCAGCCACCACAGATGCAGTCAGAGATGCAGTCAGAGAGGATAATCTCGGTAAAATTATCTTCCCAAGGTGGTACTTAATTCCAAAAATCAAATTCTTAATAGGGAATTGAAGATTTTAGACTTGATCATCAATGGTGATAGTCCTCTTTCTTCCTACCACTACATCAGTTATTGTGGCGGTTCATGCTGTGCAGCTATCTACTGGGATGGGAATCTTTCTTTTCTTAGTCAAGTTTGAGCTCATTTGAAGTCTAAGGCCCCAGATCTGGACTTGAAAGCATTTGAGCTCATTTGAAGTCTAAGGCCCCAGATCTGGACTCCCCGTATACTATGTTTTTTGCACACAAAATAGAGGATTAATTTGCTAATCAATGATTAATCAATGCTAATCACTGTATTTTGGTGCAATTGAGGGTTCAAATTAACCATTAGGTATCTGATACAGATTCTTATAACTTCATATTGCAATTCAGAGAGTTGGTTTGATGCTCCAACCACATGGGATCAGACGCTGCCCTTGTCCTCTAGAATAAGGCAAGAGGTAAGACCTCCTGCATAGATTTGGGTTTGCATTGCATAATGACACAAGATAAACATCAAAAGCCCAAAAGAACTGTCAACAAAACATTTGAACATGTTGCTCACATGGAGCAAGAAGAACTGACAAACAAGCTCATGGCCCCAGCCATGAAAGAAGAAGAACATCTCTTTCCAAGAGGAGGATCCACACCAAGAAGAAAAGCTGAAGGAAGACATGGACACGAGAAGAGAAGCTTCCACAAGAAGAAGACTGAAAGAAGAGGAAGACATGGACGCGTGGAGAGAAGCTGCACAAGAAGACTGAAGACAAGAGAAGATGTGAGCCTAAGAGTGAGGAGCCATGTGAAAATCTCTGAGAGAGAGAGAGAGAGAGAGAGAGACCCCACAACCCAATGTAACCTGCCCCAACAAAGTAAAACCACCTCTGAGCCACCGATGATGTAGGCCACGTGGTAGATGTATGTGTGAGCACTTTAGTCAAGGTCGCGGGGGGCACTTGTAGTAGCCTTGGACACATAGAGAGAGAGAGTGTCAAGGACTATGAGTTTAGGGACTTGAGTGTGGAAGAATGGATGTGGATGTGTGTGGAAGAATGGATGTGGATGTGTATGTGAAAGGATGTGTGTGGAAGAATGGATGTGGATGTGTATGTGAAAGAATGGATGTAGACGTGTATGTGAAAGAATGGATGTGGACGTGTATGTGAAAGAATGGATGTGGACGTGTGTGTGGAAGAATGGATGTGTATGTGTATGTGTATGTGTATGTGTATGTGTATGTGGAAGAATGGATGTGGATGTGTATGTGAAAGAATGGATGTGGATGTGTATGTGAAAGGATGTGATGTCGATGTGAGAGAATGGATGAGATGTAATGTGATGTGAATCAAGATGTGAATGAATGAGATGTGATGTCATGTGAATCGGATGTAAATGAATGATATGAGATGTGATGTGATGTGAGTCGGGATAAGAATGAATGAGATGAGATGTGAAATGAACGTGATGTGATGAGATGTGGAGATGGGTAGATGATACAAGTGGATGAGATCTGATGAGGATAAATTGAAGAAAGATGAGGATAAATTGAAGAAAGATGTGATGAGATCTGATGAGGATAAATTGAAGAAAGATGTGATGAGATGAAAATGATGTGACTGGATGAGAATACGAATACATGTGAAATGGATGTGGAATTAAATAATGTGGATTGATGTGGAACAATGTGGAAAGACAAGAATTTGTTATAGAAACTATATTTATGACCTATTTTTAAATGACTGTTTTATGTCAATAATGCTAGGGAAGCATATTGACCATCTTGAGAATGAAGTCATGGTGGAGACCTAACTGATAAAGTTGCAACAGCTCACGAGGAGAGTCAACGGAGGACGTCTCGCGTAGCAAAGCCAGCCGAGGTCTTGACCAGCCTCGGTTTGATTAAAATGGTGAGCTTCCGGTATGGTGGATGAGGGACCAAGGAAGCGGCCTATGAGTGAAGCGCTAGGTCACCTGCGAAGGATCCTAGAGGGTGTTGACCATACGGTGCTCGGGCTCTGGGTCGCCGAAGATACCCACACGTGCGTCAGGGAAGATATTGGAACAAGGAGTAAGAGTTGTTTTCTGAATTCGGGCATGGATCTGGTTGATTAACCTTGCTTGTCCTCAACAGATGAGTCCATGGCTCTTTTATATGGATCCGTTGGTTGATCTTGCTGATCTTCAACAGAGATTCCATTTTGATATGTGAATATATTGCCAGTTACTATGAGCTAGGAACTATCGAAAAGGCCCCTGAGTGGACAGGTGGTGAGCGTTCTGGTTGCCAATGATGCCATAGGTACACCGATAATGGAATGATTGGAACTAAGGATTCAACCGGAGATTTTGAGGATTATGATCAGTGACACAATGGTTTCATTAAATGATTGTTTTTAAAGATAGCTGATTCTGTAAAAAAGGCAATTTCATATTGGGTGTGTAAGTGGTGTGACTAGTTTTAAGTTTGCATGAATATCCAGCTAGGGGGCCTGCGAACTCTTTTCCTTGGTACCCAGGATAACCAAATTCCTAACTGGATCCCATCACTACAGTGGCTGATCAGTTGGCTAACCCATGGGACTGGATGGGGTTAGGCTGGACTAATGGATCCATAAAATGAGACTCAATTCTGTTATAGTATGATAGATGAAGTAAATCCCGGATAGTAATTGTTCTATGGAAAAAGAATCAACGGCTGTGCCTCTCGATGGGGAAAAAAAGCGTTGGTTTCTATGATCCAAGTGCAAGTTTCTTCGTTGATTTGACCAAGTGACTCATAGGTTTGGTCAGTAATGATCCTGACTACGTTAGAGTACAAATATCCTGGAGCAATCACCCGTGCTTTGACTACGTTAGAGTATAAATATTTGTACTCTGACTACGTTAGAGTACAAATATCCTGAAGGAATCACCCGTGCTTTTCGGTAGGGGGAAGTTTTTTTGGATACGGTTTTTTGAAGAACCAAGGGATTAGTCTCTTGTTCGGATATCCTTGGGCGAGGCCCTGAGTGAGGGATCATGCCCCGCATGAGAAGTGCCACTTCCGCTGCTAGCACTCCCAAATCCGTTGCGCAGAGGGGGCAGGGATCTTTCAGCTGCTTGGTATCGGATCGAATTGGCTAAAGTGGATCAATTGAAAAGCCAAAAATGTCAAAAAATTATGAAGTAACAGTAAAAAGTTGTAATTGTGTGATAAAATTCATACAAATTGATATTCAGAATGAAGATTCATAAAATTGAAAGTGGGTCTTCAGATGAAGTACCGTAATTATATGGAAATCCTTGACTTGCTTGAGACCTAGTCATGATGGTATTTACCTTATAATTCCAAGGACCGTGACTATCCCTATATACCGAGGGTATAACTACAGCTCTTTACTGGCAGTATATACGAGTAAATCTAAGACCTAGAAATTATAAGAAAAAATGCTATCCAGATGATGAATTCGAATGTGGTTGATATGATTTTAAAATTATGGTTGAGAATTGATGAGTTGATTTGGATTCTGATTGAAAAATGATGATTCCTGAATTTTGGTTGAAATGTAATAAACTGAGTAAAACCACAATGAGGATGAATGGGACGAGTCCCTGTGATGATGATGTTCGTAACTGGAATGACGTTAATGACTTCAGCAAATCACGATGAGATTAGTGGATTGTGCTAACGGATTGTTGCTGTTAACACTTGACCCAGTGGATCAAGTTAATAAGGGATTCCAAATTAAAAATCTGTAAAATTGAAAATTCCAATGGAGGACTCTTCAGATGAAAATTTCGGTCTAATGGACCATCCTTGTGTTAAGGATATATGATGTGAATGAATTGTTATCTGATGATGAATTCTATATAAGGGATCTTTATCCCAAGATTTTGTTGGGTTGACCAGACTATAAGGAACCCCAGAATCAGTTGGATCTTAAGGAAAAGAATTGTCCTCTAATTTTGCGAGATGAGGACATCTCGCGTTTTTTAAGTGGGGTAGGATGTAAGATTCCTCCCTCTAGCTTTTGAGGTGTGCAGGTGTAAGTACCTCCCCTTCTGATCTTATAATTATTCCCCTCTCTGAAATAAAAGAAAGATCATGTTTTACCCTGTTTTGGCCTAGAGAGAGAAAATGTCTACAGAGAGGTAATCCAAAATTGATATATTTTTGGATATAAAAATTCTCCTAGTTTCTAAAATGGTTTCCCCTGAAACAAAAATTCAGAAAGAACTTTCCAATGTGCATTTGGAATTAATTAAAAATAAGTATAAAGGACCTTAGCCTAAGGGTCAAGATTTTCAGAAATTTTTGGATTATGGTCCAATTAAGGTTCCTATGGGCCAATTGGATCAATCTAAGTGGGGGGAGGAGATAAATCCAATTTATAAAAGAAAAACCCCTAAAATGAGTAAATACTCACATAAGATGAAGAGTTGACTAAGGACAAGGTTTATTAGTAAAAAACTATGAATATTACTAAAAAAATAAGATATTTTGGTTATAATGATTCAATTTTGACACCTTGGTAAGGAGAAGGGGGCTCTTCAAGGAGGCGCCTATTTCACATGTGTGGTGGAGTTTTAAACTCAAAAATATTGTGATATTTTTATCTCTCCTCTCTCCTGGATCAAACCAAATCAAAAGGAAGACTAGGTCCAAATCTTGTCTAAATTCAGCCAAACTGAACCTGGAAAATTCTAGAAACTAGTTGGACTTGGTTAGAGGCCTCCATCACCTATAAATAGATCCTTAGCCCTTTGTTAAAAAACCATGAGAACTATACCATGCCAGTATTATACTGAAATAATGATATTTTCTATTATCCTCTAAAAATCCTCTACAAATTGGAGAGATTGGAGTTTCTCTCTATCTTCAATCTTCCTTGGAGTCTTCATCAACATACCAAACCAATTGATTGGTTGGGGGCCTCTACATTGATTAAAGAATCAAGCAATCTAGGAGGTAAAGTGTGGTTTATGGTCTTTTTTTAAAATCTCCAAATGTTTCTCTCTTCTCAACCCCTCTGAGGCTTTTGAAGCATTCAATTGAATGGCTTTTTAATATAATTGAAGTTCTTTAATGAATTGAAATGATAAAACACATAAATTTTCATTTATAATTGAATTAAATATTTTTTTTAAGCATGTCTCTCTCTCTCTCCCAAAGAATGGTCATTCCTATGACCTATTTTGTTATAGAAACTGTATTTATGACCTATTTTTAAATGACTGTTTTATGTCAATAATGCTTGGGAAGCATATTGACCCTCTTAAGAAAGAGGTCGTGGAGACCTAACTGATAAAGTTGCAACAGCTGACGGAGAGTCAATGGAGGACATCTCATGTAGCAAAGTCGACAGAGGTCTTGACAAGCCTCGGTTCGATTAAAATGGTGAGCTTCCTGTATGGTGGATGAGGGACCAAGGAAGCGGCCTATGAGTGAAGCGCTAGGTCACCTACAAAGGATCCTAGAGGGTCCTGACCATACGGTGCTCGGGCTCTAGGTCACCGAAGATACCCACACGTGCGTCAAGGAAGATATTAGTACAAGGTGTAAGAGTTGTTTTCTGAATTCGGGCATGGATCTAGTTGATTGACCTTGCTGGTCCTCAATGGATGACTCCATGGCTCTTTTATATGGATCCATTGGTTGATCTTGATGATCTTCAATGGAGATTCCATTTTGATATGTGAATATATTGCCGGTTACTATGAGCTAGGAACTATCGAAAAGGCCCCTGAGTGGACAGGTGGGAGCATTCTGGTTGCCAATGATGCCATAGGTACACCGATAATGGAATGATTAGAACTAAGGATTCAACCGGAGATTTTGAGGATTATGATCAGTGACACAATGGTTTCATTAAATGATTGTTTTTAAAGATAGCTGATTTTGTGAAAAAGGCAATTTCATATTGGGTGTGTAAGTAGTGTGACTAGTTTTAAGTTTGCATGAATATCCAACTAGGGGGCCTACGAACTCTTTTCCTTGGTACCCAAGATAACCAAATTCCTAATTGGATCCCATCACTACAATGGTTTCATTAAATGATTGTTTTTAAAGATAGCTGATTTTGTGAAAAAGGCAATTTCATATTGGGTGTGTAAGTGGTGTGACTAGTTTTAAGTTCGCATGAATATCCAACTAGGGGGCCTGCGAACTCTTTTCCTTGGTACCCAAGATAACCAAATTCCTAATTGGATCCCATCACTACAATGGCTGGGCGGTTGGCTAACCATGACTAGATGGGGTTAGGCTGGACTGATAGATCCGTAAAATGAGACTCAATTCTGTTATAGTACGATAGATGAAGTAAATCCTGGATAGTAAATGTTCTATGGAAAAAGAATCAACGGCTGTGCCTTTTGATGGGGAAAAAAAGCATTGGTTTCTATGATCCAAGCACAAGTTTCTTCCTTGATTTGACCAAGTGACTCACAGGTTTGGTCGGATCAGTTTGGTCAGTAATGATCCTGACTATGTTAGAGTACAAATATCAAGTACAAATATCCTAGAGGAATCACCCGTGCTTTCTGGTAGGGGGAAGTTTTTCCATATTCGATTTTTTGAAGAACCAAGGGATTAGTCTCTTGTCCGGAAATCCATGGGCGAGGCCTTGAGTGAGGGATCTTGCCCCACGTGAGAAGTGCCACTTCTGCTGCTAGCACCCCCGAATCCGTTACGTAGAGGGGGCAGGGATCTTTCAGCTGGTATCAGATCAAATTGGCTAAAGTGGATCCACTGAAAAGCCAAAAATGTCAAAAATTTGTGAAGTAACAATAAAAAGTTGTAATTGTGTGATAAAATTCATACAAATTGATATTCAGAATGAAGATTCATAAAATTAAAAGTGGGTCTTCAAATGAAGTACCGCAATTATATGGAAATCCTTGACTTGCTTGAGGCCTAGTCATGATGGTATTTACCTTATAATTCCAAGGACCATGACTACTCCTATATACCGACGAGGGTATAACTACAGCTCTTTACTGGTCCAAATAAAGGTTTGATAGGCCAATGAGATTAATCCAAATGTAGGGAGGAGATAAATTGAAGAATAAAAGAAAACCCCCCCAAAAATGAGTAAATGCTCACATAAGATGAAGAGTGGACTAAGGACTAAAGAAAAGAATTAAAAAATTAAATTTTAACACCTTAGTGTGGGGATCTCCCCTCATGAAGTAGGCGCCTTTTTTTCATCATTATCCCCAATTTTTAATCAATAAAATGAGATATTTTTATCTCTCCTCTCTCCTATTTCAAATCTAGATCCAAAGAGTAAGCTGAACTGACCCAAAAATGATAAAAAATTGACCAAACTGATCTGGAAAATTCTAGAACCAGTTTGCTTGGTTAGAGGCTCACTTTTTCCTATAAATAGAAGCCTCCCCCTTTGTGAAAGCTTAATGGTGTTTATGCACTGTTACTCTACTCCTGTCCTGAGCCATCTACATTGAATTTTTTAATAATTCAATTGTTTTTTGGCCTAATCCTCTCCAAAGTGAATTGGTGGCCACTATTGCTTCAAACAAGAGTAGAACCCTCAATCCCTCAAGCCAAAGGAGAGCTTACAAGCTCCATGTAAGCTAATTTTCTTACTTATGGTTTTCTTGATTTTTATGTTTTACAAATGATTGAATTAAATTCAAATGCTATGCCTTTGATGAAAAGGCCAACCCCTTCTCTTCTTTACATTCTAACCTTTCTTAATTCTAGAAAGATTAACTAAGTGATTAATTAAACTCTTCTTATTGTTTACTCTCTTGAATTTAGAAAATTATGTAGAAACTGATGAGTTGATTTGGATTCTAATTGAAAAATGATGATTCCTGAATTTTGGTTGAAATGTAATAAACTGAGCAACACCACAATGAGGATGAATGGGACGAGTCCCTGTGATGATGTTCGTAACTGGAATGACGTTAATGACTTCAGTAAATCACTATGAGATTAGTGGATTGTGCTAATAGATTGCTGCTATTAACACTTGACCCATTGGATCAAGTTAAGGGATGTCAAATTAAAAATCTGTAAAATTGAAAATTCCCATGGAGGACTGTTCAGATGGAAATTTTGGTCTAATGGACCATTTTGGTGTTAAGGATATATGATGTGAATGAATTGTTATCTGATGAGATGAGTTCTATATAAGGGATCTTTATTCCAAGATTTTGTTGGGTTGACCAGACTATAAGGAACCCCATAATCAGTTGGATCTTAAGAAAAAGAATTGTCCTCTAATTTTGCGAGATGAGGACATCTCATGTTTTTGGGTAGGATGTAAGATTCCTCCCTCTAGCTTTTGAGGTGTGCAGGTGTAAGTGCCTCCCCTTGTGATCTTATAATTATTCCCCTCTCTGAAATAAAAGAAAATCCTGTTTTGGCCTAGAGAGAGAGAAAATATCTAGAGAGAGGTAATCCAAAATTGATATATTTTTGTATATAAAAATCCGCCTAGTGTCTAAAATGGTTTTCCTTGAAACAAAAATTCAAAAAGAATTTTCCAATGTGCATTTGGAATTAATTAAAAATAAGTATAAAGAACCTTAGCTAAGGGTCAAGATTTTCAGAAATTTTTCGATTATGGTCCAATTAAGGTTCCTATGGACCAATTGGATCAATCTAAGTGTGGGGAGGAGAACAATCCAATTTATAAAAGAAAAACCCCCAAAAATGAGTAAATACTTACATAAGATGAAGAGTTGACTAAGGACAAAGGACAAGGTTTATTAGTAAAAAACTATGAATATTACTAAAAATATGAGATATTTTGGTTATAATGATTCAATTTTGACATCTTGGTAAGGAGAAGGGGGATCTTAAAGGAGTCACCTATTTCACATGTGTGCTGGAGTTTTAAACTCAAAATTATTGTGATATTTTTATCTCTCCTCTCTCCTAGATCAAATCAAATCAAAAGGGAGCCAAACTAGGTCCAAATCTTGTCCAAATTCAGCCAAACTGAACCTGGAAAATTCTAGAAACTAGTTGGACTTGGTTAGAGGCCTCCCTCACCTATAAATAGATCCTTAGCTCTTTGTAAAAAAATATGAGAACTATACCATGCTAGAATTATACTGAAATAATGATATTTTCTATTATCCTCTACAAATTGGAGAGATTAGAGTTTCTCTCTCTCTTCAATCTTCCTTGGAGTCTTCATCAACATACCAAACCAATCGATTGGTTGGGGGCCTCTACATTGATTAAAGAATCAAGCAATCTAGGAGGTAAAGTGTGGTTTATGGTCTTTTTTTTTTAAATCTCCAAATATTTCTCTCTTCTCAACCCCTCTCAAGCTTGAGAAGCATTCAATTGAATGGCTTTTTAATACAATTGAAGTTCTTTAATGAATTGTAATGGTAAAATACATAAATTTTCATTTATGCTTAAATTAAATGTTTTTTTAAAGCATGTCTCTCTCTCCCCCAAAGAATGGTCATTTCTATGACCTATTCTAAGCATGTCTCTCTCTCCCCCCCAAAGAATGGTCATTCCTATGACCTATTCTATATTCAAATGAAGCTTCTCATGAAGCAATTCTCTAATCTAAAAGTAATTTCTATGCTTGTCAAATTGAGGCCAAATAAGTGGCTTTTTAATGCTTTTATGCTATTTAATTCATGGAAAATTAGGAAACAAGTCCAAAATTGGATATTGATCCAATTAATGGTTACTCTATTATATGATATTACTAAACTTTATGTTTTTAAAATTATTGAGAATTATCAGTAATAGCAACAACGAAGCTATGGCAAAATTTCTAAAACATTAACATATAAATCATTTTCATTCATAATATGAAAAGAGGACTTCCTACCATATTCTAGGATTAATCATCCTAGATTAATTGAATGATTCTCATTATAATCATGGAAATTTTGATTTTTATGTTTATGCATAAATAGTTAATTAGAAAAAAGAGAAATTTCTAGTAATTCATTTTTATGTTAAAAGAGTAATCCCCATAACAATGGAAATCCATGTATTCCAATGAAGTAAGAGAAAATTTGGGATGCTAAAATAATGTATATATATATATATTTTAAATTAAAGAAGGATTTTAGTTACATTTATCTTTTTGCATAGATAAATGTAAATGATGAAAGAGGAATTTCCACCATATTGAAATTTAAATATTTAAATGGTAAAAGAGGAATTCCTTTGACATTTGGAATTCCATCATTTAGATTGGAAAAGAGAAATTCCTAGCATATTGAGATTAATGGGTATCTTCTTTAAATTCAAAGATAAATTTTATATAAATTTATTTTATCTATGAGAAATATTTAAATGGTAAAAGAGAAATTCTTATGACATTTGGAATTCCATCATTTAGATGGAAAAAGAGAAATTCCTAGCATATTGAAATTAATGGATATTTTATTTAAATTCAAAGATGAATTTTAGATAAATTTATTTTATCTATGTGAAATATTTACATGGTAAAAGAGGAATTCCTATGACATTTGGAATTCCATCATTTAGATGGGAAAAGAGAAATTCCTAGCATATTGAATTAATGGGTATTTTATTATGACAAATATTGATGATAAAAGAGAAATTCCCATGACATTGGAATGCAAATAATTAAATGCAAAAAAGAGGAATTCCCATGGTATTTGAGACCCAAGAAATTAAATGGAAAGAAGAGGAATTTTTAGTATAATTCAATTTATGATTATTTATCAAAAGTAAAAATATGGGTAGAATTGATTTTTGTAAATCCCATAAATTCTTTTATTCAAAAGAGGAATATTGAATATAATTCAATTGAGGAATTGAGAAGGAATATAGAAAATGTCATTCGAGAAAAGGAACCTTTAATTAGGCCAAGCAATTGGTAGAAATTTAGAAAAAGTCCCATTATCGAAATCAAACTAGAAAAAGCTACTAAATGGGAAAAGCATGTGAATGGATGTAATAAGATGAAAATAGAATGTGATAAGATATAAATAGGATGTGATAAGATGAGAATGGATGTGGATAAGTATGTGGAATAATGGATGTGGATATGTATGTGAAAGAATGGATGTGGATGTGTATGTGGAAGAATGGATGTGGATATGTATGTGAAAGAATGGATGTGGATGTGTATGTGAAAGACTGGATGTGGACGTGTATGTGAAAGAATGGATGTGGACGTGTATGTGGAAGAATGGATGTAGATGTGTATGTGAAAGGATGTGATGTCGATGTGAGAGAATGGATGAGCTGTAATGTGATGTGAATCAGGATGTGAATGAATGAGATGTGATGTCATGTGAATCGGATATAAATGAATAATATGGGATGTGAATGGATGAGATGTGATGTGATGTGAATCGGGATAAGAATGAATGAGATGAGATGTGAAATGAACGTGATGTGATGAGATGTGGAGATGGGTAGACGCGAGTGGATGAGATCTGATGAGGATAAATTGAAGAAAGATGTGATGAGATGAAAATGATGTGATTGGATGAGAATAGGAATACATGTGAAATGGATGTGGAATTAAATAATGTGGATTGATGTGGAACAATGTGGAAAGACAAGAATTCGTTTTATAGAAACTATATTTATGACCTATTTTTAAATGACTGTTTTATGTCAATAATGCTAGGGAAGCATTTTGACCGTCTTGAGAATGAGGTCGTGGAGACCTAACTGATAAAGTTGCAACAGCTAACGGAGAGTCAATGGAGTCTCGCGTAGCAAAGTCAGCCAAGGTCTTGACTAGCCTCAGTTCGATTAAAATGGTGAGCTTCCGATAATGTGGATGAGGGACCAAGGAAGCGGCCTATGTGTGAAGCGCTAGATCACCTACGAAGGATCCTAGAGGGTGCTGACCACACGGTGCTCGGGCTCTGGGTCACCGAAGATACTCACACATGCGTCGTGGAAGATATTGGAACAAGGAGTAAGAGTTGTTTTTTGAATTCGGGCATGGATCTGGTTGATTGACCTTGCTGGTCAACGGATGAGTCCATGGCTCTTTTATATGGATTCGTTGGTTGATCTTGCTGATCTTCAACAAAGATTCCATTTTGATATGTGAATATATTGCCAGTTACTATGAGCTAGGAACTATCGAAAAGGCCCCTGAGTGGACAGGTGGTGAGCGTTCTAGTTGCCAATGATGCCATAGGTACGCCGATGAAGGAATGATTGGAACTAAGGATTCAACTGAAGATTTTGAGGATTATGATCAGTGACACAATGGTTTCATTAAATGATTGTTTTTAAAGATAGCTGATTCTGTGAAAAAGACAATTTCATATTGGGTGTGTAAGTGGTGTGACTAGTTTTAAGTTTGCATGAATATCCGGCTAGGGGGCCTACGAACTCTTTTCCTTGGTACCCAAGATAACCAAATTCCTAATTGGATCCCATCACTATAGTGGTTGGACGGTTGGCTAACCCGTGGGTCTGGATGGGGTTAGGCTGGACTAATGGATCCGTAAAATGAGACTCAATTCTGCTATAGTACAATAGATGAAGTAAATCCCGGATAGTAATTGTTCTATGGAAAAAGAATCAACGACTGTGCCTTTCGATGGGGAAAAAAGTGTTGGTTTCTATGATCCAAGTGCAAGTTTCTTCCTTGATCTGACCAAGTGACTCACAGGTTTGGTCGGATCAATTTGGTCAGTAATGACCCTGACTACGTTAGAGTACAAATATCATGGAGGATTCGCCCGTGCTTTCCGGTAGGGGGGAGTTTTTCCGGGTTCAGTTTTTTGAAGAACCAAGGGATTAGTCTCTTGTCCGGATATCTGTGGGCGAGGCCCGGAGTGAGGGATCTTGCACCGTGCAATAAGTGCTACTTCCACTGCTAGCACCCCCGAATCCGTTGCGCGGAGGGGGCTGGGATCTTTCAGTGAAGTACTTTTTTCTTCAACCTGGCTGGATGCCGAAATCCTCAAGCTTGGGATTTGCATCATCTGTTATAAATGTTGTGTACCCCCCTCTTGTGTGGACTGGATGTGTCTCTCCATCTGAGGAAGCAATAACTAATCATAAATGTCACAATTCTTATTTCCAATAGATCGAAAAATTGTGGATTTGCTAACTTGTGTGTGCCGTGCCACGTTAGACCATAAATTGCCCTCTCTAGCCAAAGGTAGGAGAACTCTAATTCAAGTCGAGCTGCTCGGAGAGGGTACTGTACATAGGGTTGCTTTGTTGGTGTGCCATCTAAGTATGCTTTTGGTAAAATCCACCGAGTTGGTTCAAAGGGTGTTATTTGCATTAACACCTTGAACATAAGTTTTGGCTTTAGTAGTGGATTCCCAGCTCTTATGAATCCTTCATACTCTGCAGTAGCAGACAAGGACTCCATAATAGTATCATCAGTAAAAGATTCAATGGTGTTTTGTGGGAGAGTGGGACATACCTCCTGAGTTGTCGTGGTGGGGGGGACGGGTCAGGTGCCGGTACCTCCTCGGGGGGGGCAAGAGTGTTAGTGGGAAATTCTAAGGGTTGAGAAGGGAGAGTAAAAAAAATATAGTCTTCTTGAGACTTGTCAGTAGTAGGCGGAGCATTAGGATACGGATTAAGTAATTTACTGCTACTGCTAGTAGCGACATTAGAATACACATGGTAAGTAGGGTCAAATGATGAACTTGAAGTTTCTTCCTGACCATGGCCTGAACTAGGGGGTGGGTGGCTAGGTTTGTCGAGTTTCATAAAATCTTGGAGCTCAGTTATATCCTCAGGATTTATGTTAGGATACTCAATATGTGTTTTATCAAAAGTGTAAAGGACGTTGGTTAACATTATTTCTAGATGCTTGTAGATATTATGATACCTAAGCCTTAGTAATCCTCTGAAGTCTCTTTGCAGCCAATTTTTGACTGTCTTGTAGCTATAGTGTGACTTGCACCATCTCTTCTTGGTGTGTAATCATCAGTCTTTGTATCTCAGACGACTGATTGGTGCTAATGGTGGCATTAAGCACTCTAATCTTCTCAGTAGTTGCTTTGTTGTTCTGTTCTCTTTCTTATTGCAATTGGATCACTTTGTTTTCTGTTTCTTTTAGAGTTAAGGATAGTGTATGGATTTGTCCTTATAGCTCTTATTCCTTGGCTAGGGAAGTGTGCTTGAGCTCCTGTACTTGTTGCTGGGCATGGATGTTGAAATGTCAAGCTTGTATACAGCTGGAGGATAGCACATGGGTGCTGACAGAGTGACAGTATGGTAGATAGATATCGTGTGGTGTGTTTATGACCGCGTCCAGCTGGTCATGTGTGGTGTGGACATTACATTAGGTTTACTTTGTAGTGTGGACATAACACTATGTGGTGTTCTCCTTTGTGTGTGTGAGAGAGATGATGACTATGGCTTCTCTCCTTCTTTATGATTGATGGATATGGATTAGGGTTTGCTTCTCTTGTGTGTGCTCCCTCCTGCTTCTGTTTTTTATCATGGTATCAGAGCCTAGAGCTCATTAGCTGTGTTGTGAGAGTGAGTGAGAGAAGAGGGAAGAAGAGGAAAAAGCTGTGAAGGAAGCCATTGGAGCTTGGAGCAAAGGAGAAGCTGTGGAGCACACATCGGCATCAGATCTCAGAGCTAAGGACCATTGGTAAGTGTAGCAAGACCCCCTCTGCGGATTGCAGGTATCAAGAGCAAGTGTAAGAGAAGATTAAAGGTGCAAAAGCAAGCAGAAAATTTCTGTTTTGAAGCTTTAATGGAAAGCTTATGAAGGAGTGTGTCTTGGCAAATGTATTGGATCAAATGCAAAGAAAACACTGAGGCTCTCATGTATTGTGAATGAACACATGTATTAGCAACTTTGGGGCAAGTCATTACATGGAAAATTGATGCATTACAGGCAATTTGTGAAGAAAAAAATTCTGGTTTTTTGGACTCTACAAAAACAGAGAACATATGCCCGGTGGAGGATCGAATGCGGAAGATTGAAGCAAAATTGAGTCAAACCCTTCATACCCATGATATATTAGGTCATTTCTAAGAGACCTATCAACTCATTGGTGATTTCCCCTCTCTCCTAGAGCTTCAGGAGCAAGCGGCGCTTTCTGGAAGAGTTTCTTGGATAGTTTGCAATGAATTTGGTCTAATTCCCTCATTTGGACACCAAATTGAATGCTTTAAAGCTTGGAGTACTTAGAAAAAGTGTGATTGAGAGCAAGATAACATTTGGGGCAGCTCATTTGATGTATTTGGAGCTCATTGAACTCAATTAGCAGAGGTTTACAGGTTTGCAGAAAGTCTGTCCAGAAATAGAGCATTATTAATCAAGGCATTAATCATTGTCTATATCAAATTGGCCTAATTCCTTTGGTACAAGTAGAGTCCTATGAGTTGCTAAACTTTTGATTCAAAAAGTTTTGAATTTGGATAAGATTTGAAGGAGATAGAGCACTTTTAGTGAGAGGTGGTACCTGACAGATGCAGAAAAAGGCAAACCAGGGAGCTACAAAAATTGGTGGTTCTCATTCACCTTGAAGAATTTGATCAAACCCTTCTAGGATATGTTGTAGCAATGTGTTGACAAGCCAATGCAAGTTGAATCATTGCATTTGGACAAGATTTGAAGGATTTAGAGCATAATCTTTGACTGGTTACTGGCGATGGCGAGAAAAAAACCAGAAAATTCAACTTTACCCCTTTTCAATTTTGATGATACAAATGAAGTTCTTATGTAACATGAAGTCATTTGTGGTGTGAATGCATATGTATAGCACATATTGAGCTTGGTTCATAATCATTTGGAGCTTTGGAAAGCATCGGGAAGAGTGTTACATCAGGGTACATCACAGGTATTCAAAATGGGAGATGGTCCAGTACAAATTGTTGGAGAGAAGCTTGACAGAACCAACTTCCAAGTGTGGAAGTTTCAAATGAAGAGTTTTTTGAAAGGCAAAGGATTGTGGAGCCTTGTATCGGATGAAGACCCGGAGCCATTCCTACCTCCTCAACCAAATAATGCTCAGTTGTTGCTGGCTCACAAGCAATGGGTAGAGCGGTCTTCGAAAGTGTTGCATTATTTTTCAATATGTGTAACAGATGCCTTGCTTATTCACATCCAAGATGCAGATACACCAAAAGAAGCATGGGGTATATTGTGCCGAATGTATGAGACAAACAATGGTGCAAGGAAGATACAACTAAAGCAACAGATTCACAGTGTAACACGAAGGAATAGGAGTATACATGAGTATGTTCAGGAAATCAAGGGTTATGCAGATTCCTTATCATCAATCCATGCCCCAATGGATGATGATGATTTGGTTGCTCTCACATTGCGTGGTTTAGGCAAAGAATACAAATCTTTTGACACTTCCATCTCAGTAAGGTTGGGAGGAATGCCAGACTTTAATGAGCTTGTGTCATTGCTCATTGTGGAAGAATTGAAGCTTGGCCTTGGTGGTATGAGTGTTACAGGTGGTGCATCCTCATCAAACAATGATGAGCATGCAAGGAATCAGGCTTTTTACTCATCTAGAGGCTTTCGAGGCAGGGGGAGATTTACCCCTCTCAAGGCCGTGGAGGATGTGGTTGGAATGACAGGTCTACTCAACCACAATCAAATCAGAATTTTCAGAATTCACAGTCATCATTTGGATCACGTGGAGGTCGTGGATTTCAATCCCATAGGGGGAGATTTGGAACAGGTGCTCGTGGTAGAGGACGATGGCAAGGTCCTCAACAAAATTTGAATGGGATTGAATGTCACTATTGTGGCAAACTTGGACATATGGCAAAAGATTGTTACAAAAAGCAGAATGATGTGAGGAATGGAAGACCACAACATGGAAATTATGCATCTACTAGCAACAATGATGGGAGTTCAAATCATCTTTTTGCGATGAAGCACATTATGGGGACAATGGATTCTCAGAATGCTAGAGATGAGTCACAGTATATGGATTCAGGTGCCTCAAACCACATGACATGTCATGGTGAGTGGTTTGAGAAGATGCAACCATTGGATACAAATGGTTATGTGGTCACAGGAGATGATACATAGCATCTTATAACACATGTTGGCAGTGTGCCTTTGAGGATGCATGATGGAAATGTGAAGAATATATCAGAAGTGTTATATGTACCATCCATCACAAAGAATTTGGCATCAGTAGGCCAAATGGTTGAGCAGGGATTACAAGTAAGATTCAATGAGAATGGCTGTTTTGTGGAAGACTTTAAGCATGGCTGTAGATTGATTGCCAAGGGCAAGAAGGAAGGAAGGTTGTTCAAATTGGATGTAGGCATTCCAGAATTGAGCTCAGCCATGTTTTCAAAGAGCAATGGGATTGTGCAAGACATTGACATGTGGCACAAGAGGATTGGACATGTCAATATACAGAGATTAAAGAACATGCAAACAAGAGGCATTGTCAGTGGATTGCCTCGATTCAAATATGATGGACATATGCATGTTTGTGAAGCCTGTCAGTTTGGAAAGCAAGCAAGGTTGAGGTTTCCTAGAGAAGGAAATATGAGTAACAGGCCACTTGAGATAGTACACAGTGATGTATGGGGCCCTGCACAAAATCCATCTATCAAAGGAAGTCTATACTATGTGACATTTATAGATGACTTCAGCAGGATGACATGGATATATTTTTTGAAAGAGAAGAGTGAAGTGCTGGAAAAGTTCATGGATTTCAAAGCTCTTGTAGAAAAGCAATATGGCTGTTGGATTAAATGTTTGAGAACAGATGGAGGTGGTGAATACACCTCAAAAGCTTTTGAGCATTTCTTGTGGAAGCATGGGATAAGAAGATAGTTGACATGCAGATATACACCTCAGCAGAATGGTGTGGCTAAGAGAAAGAATCGAGTCATATGTGAAGTGGCAAGGGCAATGCTCAATGAAAAGAGCATGCCAGATTACTATTGGGCAGAAGCATGTGCTACTACAGTGTATATCCTGAACAAAACACCTACAGCAGCCATTCATGGAAGCACGCCAGAAATGCGGCTTACAGGTTACAGGCCAGACATTGGACATCTCAAAGTCTTTGGATGTGTAGCTTATGTCCATGTGCCTGATGAAAGAAGACGGAAGTTGGATCCTAAGGCAGAGAAATGTGTATTTGTTGGATATGCACAGGATCGAAAGGCCTACAAATGTTATAACCCTCAAACTAGACAAGTAGTCATCTCACGTGATGTGGTGTTTGATGAGCTTGCTAGTTGGTACAAAGCAAAAGAGGAGGGAGTCATTGACTCACTTGAGGCTAATGTGCCTGTGAACTTGCCATCACAAGCAAGTTCTAGTTCTACTACTATGTCTGGGCCAGCAGAAGCTGAGAGTAGCAGTGTACGTCCATGGTCAGGACGTTTGAGGCATGAGAGTGTGAGCACTGGGAGTAGTGCTATGGATAAAGGAAAGAAGAAAGTCGAAGGAATTGGAATCACAGGTTATGAGTCATCTAGTTCTGAGAGTCTGGATGAGGAGCTCGGCATACCTGTTTTACGCACACCTGGTGCTAGGCAGGACAGATATGTGCCCCCACATGCTAGAGTTACAGGTGCACAGAGTGACCCGCATGCATTGCGGAGATCCCAGAGAGTCAGATATCCAGTTGAAAGATTGACATATAGAGATTTTGCTATGCACTATGCATACATGACATCTATGGTAAAGCATGTGGAACCTACATGCTATACAGAGGCTATTGGAGAGCATGTATGGGAGAAAGCCATGGATGAAGAGATGGATGCTTTGGACAAAAATGATACATGGGAATTGGCTGAGTTACCTCAAGGAAAGAACGCAATTGGTTGCAAATGGGTGTATAAGGTAAAGTGCAAGTCAGATGGCAGCCTAGAGAGACATAAGGCAAGGCTGGTCGCTAAAGGATATGCACAAACTTATGGTCTTGATTATGATGAAACTTTCAGCCCAGTGGCTAAGATGGCTACAGTGAGGTCTATCATTGCACTAGCAGCACAAAAAGGTTGGGCTTTACATCAAATGGATGTAAAAAATGCTTTCTTGAATGGTGAACTACAAGAAGAGGTGTACATGGAACAGCCAGAAGGATATGTACATCCAAAATATCCGACTTTTGTTTGCAGGTTAAAGAAATCAATCTATGGTTTGAAGCAAGCACCTCGTGCTTGGAGTGACAAGATCAGCAGATATCTTGTCAGTATTGGATTTGTGGTTGGAAATGCAGACTCTTCACTTTATGTGAAGAAGACACATGATGGTATCGTGATGATAGTCATTTATGTTGATGATTTGATTATCACAGGTGATTGTGGGAAAGGCATTGTTGAGGTTAAGGCCTCTTTATGCAAAGAGTTTGATATGAAAGACCTTGGTGATTTAAGGTTCTTTCTTGGCATTGAGGTGATAAGAACAAGCAAAGGTATATGGTTGGTGCAAAGGCAATATGCACTTGACATGCTGGCAAAGTATGGTATGACAGCATGCAAACCAATGTTGATACCATTAGAGCAAAACATGAAGCTTAGGGCTGATTTGGGTGATGAGCTTGATGATATCACCATGTACAGGAAAATGGTTGGTAGCCTTATCTACATGACCATTACGAGGCCAGATCTCAGTTATGCAGTTGGTTTGGTGAGTCAGTTTATGCAAAGTCCTCGTAAACCTCACTTGGATGCTGTGAGAAATACGTCAAAACTACCGTGCATTATGGTCTTTTCTATGAGGCAGGAAAAGACATGCATGTCTATGGATATACAGATGCAGATTGGGCCGGTAGTGCATATGATGACAGGCGGTCTACCAGTGGCTACGTTTTCAGCCTTGGTAGTGGAGCTGTGAGTTGGAGCAGTAAAAAGCAACCTACAGTTGCTTTATCTACCACAGAGGCAGAGTATCGTGGAGCAGCCATAGCTACATGTGAGGCTATGTGGTTGAAGAAGTTGCTAGATGATGTCAGGTTACAGAGTGATATGAGAGTTGTCATTCATTGTGACAACATGAGTAGTATTCAGCTTGCTAGCAACCCAGTTTATCATGCCAAGACCAAACATATTGAGGTCCACTATCATTTCATCAGAGAGAAGGTGCTAGATGGGCATGTTGATTTGACATATGTACAGACAGATGAGCAGGTTGCAGATATCTTTACCAAAGCACTTGGTAAGGATAAGTTCGAGTATTTCCGTACTAGATTGGGAGTCCTAGAGATGGATATGTCGAGCTTGAGGGGGAGTGTTGAAATGTCAAGCTCGTATACAGCTGGAGGATAGCACATGGGTGCTGACAGAGTGACAGTATGGTAGATAGATATCGTGTGGTGTGTTTATGACCGCGTCCAGCTGGTCATGTGTACAGCTGGAGGATAGCACATGGGTGCTGACAGAGTGACAGTATGGTAGATAGATATCGTGTGGTGTGTTTATGACCGCGTCCAGCTGGTCATGTGTGGTGTGGACATTACATTAGGTTTACTTTGTAGTGTGGACATAACACTATGTGGTGTTCTCCTTTGTGTGTGTGTGAGAGATGATGACTATGGCTTCTCTCCTTCTTTATGATTGATGGATATGGATTAGGGTTTGCTTCTCTTGTGTGTGCTCCCTCCTGCTTCTGTTTTTTATCAATGGATAGCTGCTTGCTCCTAGTTATGTGTGACTTCCTTCTGAAGTTGCTCTTCGCCTTGCTCCAGCTATGCTTTCAAATCTATATTCTCTTTAATTCTTTTCACAATAGTTTTGCTTAGAACCAGATTATTATTTTCTAGTGCTTGGTATCTGGCTTCTTACTCCTTGGTTGCCTTTAAACTCTTTAGGATCACATTCCTATGGATTGCCTCTACCGCCGTTATGTGTTCTTGCAATGTCTGTACTTGGTTGTTTGCCTCTTGAACCTACTTCCAGAGTGTGGCATTACGATCATGAAGCATGTGGGTCGTGAGTAGATTGCACCGCCATACCCGTTGTTCTTGTTCTCAAAGGGAAGCACTTGTGGCTGTGCAGCCCCTTCCAGTCTTGCATGTGGCAGATTTAGGAGCTCGTCCAATCCCTCCATGATTTCTTGAAAGAATCTTTCATAATCCAGATTGTGTAGGAAGGAAGTTTCTGGTATCACCTCCTCGTCCTCTAGACGTCTCCTTTTTCTTAGACTCGGTGTATCTTCAGTCCATGGCCTTTTTCCTATATCCAATGGTTCTTTTGTGACTTGCACTAGGAGCGATGTAGCTTCTTCAAGTCCTTGGGGTTCTGCTACTAGCAATGCTTCTGGTTCAGGCTCTTGCTTACAACCTCGCAGGTGTGTCTGACATTGTGGAATTCTTCAGGGGAGATAAATTTTTGAAGATTAATTGGGCTGGGATTTGAGGAGGAGTCATGTGATGTACTTCTATCCTTTCTTAATGTGTTGCCTCACTGACATTGGCTTCCTGCTGCCCTAGTACTTTTTGGTACAACTTTATTTCCTGTGCGAGTTCGGCCTCAATTATCTGTGTTTCTTCAACAACATCTGGTATGAATCCCCTCATCTTTCTTTTAGTCTTATTTTTCCTTCCTCTCTTGATCTCCTTCATTATCTCTTTAGTCTCCATGAGCACAGCTTGTCCTTCTTGCATTTCCATAGCAGTCAGTGATGGTTGCTCTGTTAGGAGTGCCAATTGCATTTCCATAGCAGTCAGTGATGGTTGCTCTGTTAGGAGTGCCAATTGCATTCTTTCTTCTAGTTCTGGTTCTGGTTCTGGGAGAGGCCTCTGAGCCACATAGTTTAGTACATGTGTCATCAGGTATGGGTTGCAAATCTTCGACTAATGGGCCTTAAGGTAATTCTCCATCTCCCTATGGATGTTGTAGGCCCAATCATCCTCCTTTTCCTCATGCACCTTTGCTATTCTATTTAGTGGTACCCTGTTGTACTTGTCCACTAGATTCACTTGCATTATTAGTGACATCACCCTGCATGCCTTTTCTATGACTTCATCCTTGATATTCTCGTATTTGGCTCCATTAAAGTTGTACGACCTCTTCTTCAGCATCTTGCCAAAGGCATGTGTATGTATTTTTACTGGTGGTGGGAGCTACAGAGCCTCACGTATTAAGTCTTATGTGATCAATACTTGTTCCGTGGTGCCATCTGCTTTAGTCACTATCCCCCTCCTGGTGGCTTTATCGTACGTCTTTATGTACTCTGCACATAGTTATGTGTCTATGTTTCGGGGGAGAATCTATGCCATCCACCTTCTCTAGCTTGTCTTTAACTTCTGCATCTTCCAGAATCTAGAGGCACTCCGGGCTATGGTATTGTAAAGCCACCTTTCCATGTGCTGTGTGGATTTCTTTGATGATTATGATGCCATGGAATGCCTGGGCGTATTGACCCAGGTAGCTCATCTTCGGGCCCTGTGTTGGTCTTTTCTTTTGGCTCACTAGGGATCTTGTTGCACTGGCTTGTGTGATTGTGGGGGTCTCTGTGGCTTCCAGGTCGGATGTTGCTGAGGTCAACATCTATACATGGAGAAAAAGATCAGTCCATAGACTAGTGGGGCATGTGCCATGCCTTGTTGTTTTCTTTTTTCCTTTTATCTTTTTTGTTATTTTTTTTAATGGTAACAAGGTTAATTATGATGGGAAGTGTGTCAGTGGTGTGAGCAATTAACGAGATATATTAGTTGTGATATGATAGGGTCCAATTCTCGTGATTGGGTTAAGTACTGTGAAAGTGTAGGTGTTAAGGCCATGAAAGTGCAGGCCGTGAGGGCTAATCCTATGAGAGTTAGTTTCGTGAGTTGGAGTTTTAGTTGAAATGGTAGTTTTGTGAGATGGGATAAACCCATGAAGGTTAATTCCGTGAGTTGGTTAGTTTTAGCTACGTGAAATGATAGTTGGTGAGTTTTAGCTACATAAAATGATAGTTACGTAAAATGGTAGTTTTGTGAGATGGGATAAACCCATGAAGGTTAATTTCATGAGTTTACAGGATTTTGGCTCTAGGTGAGTTTGCAAGTTTTTGGCTCTAGCTGTGAGTTTGCAGGTTTTTGGCTCTAGTCATCATCTTGCAGGTTTTTTGGCCATGAATTATTTCGGTTTCGTTTTTTATAAATTTGATGAATGCATGATTTGATCGAACCGCAGAGCGAGGTTTGTGCAAGGATGATCATGAGGGGAAATCAATGATTATGACATTGTTTGACAATCAAAGACATTGTTAGACAAGCAAAGACATTGCTCGACAAAGGCATTCAATGATTACAATCAATGATTTGAACACATGAAAGAAAAGAAAACACAACGGAAAGGCCCAAGCTCCCACCTCAGCCCGTATGTGTCGATTTTTACTCAAAGAAGTCAGGAGGAAGGCGATGCAAGGAAGGGCTCGATTGTTGCGTTGTGCACACACGACCAACGAATGCAAAATGATGTAAAAAGGAAGGAATTTTAATTTTATGACGCAACTATCGGACTGGGTGGCTGCCTTAATGAAGAATGCCATGTGTCTTCCTACAATTGGTCCAAAACAAGTAACCGTTTCACGGCGTGAAGCTCAATTTATGGTGTGAACTATTTTGTACCAGTTCACGGCGTGAAGCTCTTAAGATTAGTTCACGACGTCGTGAACCTTTTTGGACCATGTGTGCAAGATTGATATCCTATATTTCTCTTCATGTTCAGACACTCAATCATGCATTCAAAGAAGTGAATGATACCGAGTTTTACCTTATATCCATTTTGTGACTATTGGATACCTTCATCTTTTTATTTCCATGGAAACCAAGGTGGTACTTTGGCAATTCTGGACAGGTGTTGTTACATGCATTTTAACTCCGTGTGAGAGTGCTTGATTCTTCTCTCCACCCAACTGAATAGTGTTTCTACTAAGTCTTATGGATTGGGACTTGTATTCAGTGTCCATTTGTTGAACCTTCTTTTTCCTCCTTTCAATGTCCTTTTCTAGCTCCTTGATCAAAGTGGTTACAAGTATTGGTTTTGTTATATTTAACCCATCTTGTTGGGTTGGCTTCTTCCTCCACACGAGTGTTTGTGCACTCTTAGCATAAGTTTTAGTTGGGAGTTGGGTCTGAATGCCTTTACTACCCTTTTCTTTATATTTGGAGGTGTTTTGAGGTGGCCCCCACTGGGTGGAGTTTGGGCACCCATACTGTTATATTGCCTTGGTAATAACCTTATGCCATTAGCAATTCCTTTCGAACCCATTGCCTACTAATGCTTTGTGGGGTGTTGTTTTGTTTGGAGTACTGCCAACTTACTGTGAAGACCATTTCTGTCCCTTGTCTCCATTTTGAACCCTTCTTGTTGATTCCTTATTGACACCCCTTCTCATCCTTGTAGAGATGGTTTCTAACTTGACCCTTAGGCACCCACTGTTGTGTACCCTGTGACTTGGGTTGCTTTTTGCGTAGGGATTGCAGAATTGATGCCTTTTTTGCTTCATGAGCTGATGTCACTGTGCTTGGTGTTTATATATCCTCAATCATGGCCTGCTTGTCCCTGTGTTTATCGGGCTCCATAAGGGTACGGAAATGAAATTGTTGCCCTCATTTAGTAATGATGTCCTCTTCTCCCATTGGACATCATTCAGTAATGATGTCCTCTTCTCCCATTGGATATTACAGTTGATGGCACAAATCCAGGATCATCCTAGGGCCATTTCCTCCTCCATGGAGCCTGTAGGAATGATAAACACCTTCCAAACCAAGGAATTATTTCTGAAGCCATGTTCACATGCAACATTCTCCCTTGCCTTATGTCACGTAGGCTGTAATGCCTGTGGTGACCGACGGCAGACCGGATGGCCATGTCCGGGGTTCAGTGGGAGAGGACGCCCATGCGGAGTCATGGGCGGCCAGGCCATACACTATATAGCCTGGGGGATGAGGGGCAATCCTCATTCTTCCTCTGTGGCTGGGTGGTGAGCCAGAGGCCGTCCCCTCTCGTGGTAACGCCCGTAGTGGCGTTACGGATATCTAACACTGGTATCAGAGCGTGGTTCGAGGGGATCGTGAGAGTCCGCGCGCGAACGGGGGACCGAAGCCCACTCGTCGATGGTTTTCATCCACGATCTTCTCACCCTTATCTCCACAAGGGAATGTGTGGAGGGAGGGGGGCCAAGATTTTTTGAAGGGAAGAACTCTTTCTCTCTCTCTCTCACTCTCTCTCCCCGTCACACACAGCATCGCAGGTAAACAAAATTTGTTTGTTTTCTTTTTGTTTTCTGCGTTGAATGGCTACAAATGTTGCGCAAAACTCTGCGTTGACTGCGTTGGATGGCTACAAATGCTGCACAAAACTCTGCGTTGAAGACTGTGAAAGGATTGAACGTTGTGTGATGTTTTGTGGGAACCTCAAAATCAACTTGTACATGTGTACATGAGTGTTGTTCGTGTTGTGGTGAAGTCATGGGGGGACCCATTGACTCAGTGTGGGCGTCGTGGATGCAGCAGTCAGACATAGGGTTTTGATGGAGTGTATGTGCGGGGATAAAGTTGAGATTCTGGAAGCAGGCTCGTCCGGAGCGTAATTTGCTGAAGGCGGTATCAGCTACTTGGCATCGAATGTGTGGGCACGTCAAAAATACAATGGGTATTTGGGAGGTTGTGTTGGAAGTGTGTGGAGCATGAGGGCAATAATGGAAAAGGGAGCCATGAGCCTTAGTATTGGTATGGAAGCAATATAGTGGCCATTTTTTCAAAATTAAATAAGATAGAAAAATAAACGTGGCCTTATTTTTCTGGAAAAGTGGCGTGGAAATTGGAATGCCCGCCAGCTAGGTGCTTCTGGAGAGGACTGAGGGCGTGTGTGAAGATGGCGGATGTGTTGTGTGGACAGAGGAGCAGTCGGCGTAGCTACAGAAAGAGGGAGACGGCTGGAAGCCGTGTTGCAGAGTGGAGGGCTGCAGAGGAGCAGCGGGGAGAGAAGTGGACACAGAGACGGGGGGCAGGAGGCCACCGCTGTGTGTGTGCGAGACAGGAGGAGCTGACGGGGGAAGAGGAGAAGCCCCGTGTGTGCATTTGGGTGGCAGCTGGGGAGCGCCGCCTGAGGATCCGGCTGGGAGCCGACGTGGAAGAGAAGGATAGTGTTTGCGCAGGAGAGTTGGCAGTGAAGCAAAGGGAGCTGGTAGGGCATAGTCACTGACGTAAGCAAAGGGAGAAGACAGGCTGGTAACTGGCGTAGGCGGCTGTGTGTTCGCCATGTGAAGAGCAGCGGGGTGTTTTGGGGCGTGTGCAGTTGACGGGTTGGAAGGCTAGCGATGGTTGGTCAGAAGCGCAGCTGTGGTGAGCGTGGAGACACTAGCGTGACTGCCAGCACAACACCTAGGTGGTGGTGTCACAGGGATGCATGCGAATAAGTTGAGCTTTTGGGGCTACTGGCAGAAACGTGGGCGGTTCGGCAACAGGGAAAAGGTCGCCTGCAATTAAGAAGGAAAAAGGCTGATGCCGACTTGGGTAGGAGACCACCGTTGAGGTGACAGAGAAACAAGTGTGGAGGTCGCAGGCATGGCTGCTGGAGGACTGGCGTGAGTCTAACTGGTGTGTGGGAGACGCCTAGGTGCTGGAGTTGAGGAAAAAGGTAGAGGAGCGGGTTGCCACAGAGCAGAGTTTATGGGTTCTGGTTTTGCTTTGAGGACTGGCAGTGTGCTGGTGGTGTGGCAGAGAGGATTTCAGCTGAGGTGCAGTGCAAAGTAGAGAGCAAGAAGGGCTGCTACAGAGAAGCAAGGAACGAAGGGATTTGGAGCGACCAGGAGCTGGAGCAAGCTGATTGCGAGCGGTGCTTGGTGTAGCTGGTGTCTGGGATATCTTGGGATATCCACCTCTGTAAAGGTCAAGGTCTTTTATGAAATATGAGTCTTGTTCATGCTCTTTGGTCTGGTGTTCTGGTGTGTTTGCATGCGTGTGTGGAAGTGTGGCATGCTATAAGGGCGTAGACAGCTCTACCGCTTCCGTGCCATCACTTTTTGGTGCCTCCACAGAGGAACAGATTTCCTCTGGTTTGTGAAAGAGAACAGGGCTGTGTGAAGAAAGATTTGGAAAATGGCTTAGGATTTTCCGGAGTATTGGGGATTGCCGCAGGAAAATGCAACCAAATTTCTGGAAAAGATGGAGTTTACAGCTTTGATGAAAGACAGGGCAACCCCGGAGATCCTTTCTCGGATTTTGACTTATTGCTTGCAGGGTGATGCAAAAACATGGTTACAGATGTTTATGACTGCACACAGGAATATTCATCGACAGGATCCTGAGTACCGTGTAGTCAGAGCTGCATTTTTGGCACAGTATGTTCGTGTGAAGAGTCCGAATGAAGTGTGGAAGGAGTTGTGTAACATTCAGCAGAAGGACGGTCAGGATATGGACCAGTATCTGATAGAGTTTGGTAGACTGTGGAGTCTATGGTGTGAGGCTTTGATTCCTGAAGTACCCCCACAGATGATTAAGAGGGAGCGGTTTGTGGCTGGACTGGAGCCAACGATCCGTCTGAAGGTGGAGCTGAAGAACCTGAATAGCTTTGAGGAGGCTGTCAGAGTTGCTCGTGAGAAGGAGTGGAGGGTGAAGCGTCTGAGGCAGATGGGAATGCAGGAAGAGCCGAGGAGGTTTGTGAAGGTGCCACAGATTGAGAGTATGCATCCTGGAAGAAAAGCTGCTATTGTTCCTAAACAGGAGGACTCATTGAAGAGGGAGGTTCATGATGCAGTGGAGCTCATGAAGTCTTTGAGCGTGAATTGGATAGAGTCCACAGGAAAAGGACGAAGCATAGGTGATATGGGAAGGAAGCCTGATGCATCATCTGGTTCTGAAAGAAGTTCAGCAGATATTGGAAGAGAGAGAGGATATCTGTGTGATGTGCAATGCCGGAATTGTGGTGAGTGGGGTCATATGAGTCCACAATGTGAGAGACCAGCCAAAGCTAATGGTGGAATATATCAATTGTCCTTGGGAATGAGTGATAGGGTGAGTGGCCCTAATATGCAGGTGAAGGAGGCAATTCAGCCCAGTGTTTGTGAGGTCCATAAGGTCACAGTTGCAGAGCAGGGTATGGGACAGGTTAGCCTGTTGGGAATGGAGAAGGGTGAGGTTTCTGGAATCAGCCCTGAAGAGCTTTCAGAAGGTGAGAAGGAGAAGGATGAGGTTATTGATGATGTTGTGGATTGTGAGCAGGTGCCAGTACTTCAGCCAGTCAAGGTGGAGTTTGATGATCAAGGTGTCACTAATGAAGGTGCTGTGGATGGAGTATGTGTGGATGATCCAGGTGATGAGTTGGATATTGCAGCCTGTGAGAGTGTGGATGATGAGCTGGACAGTGTACTTGATAGTGCACTAGATGATCTGTTGAAGATGGCTTCCTTGGAGAAGATTACTTGCATGCCAGTTGTGCAGCAGGAAGGGAGTGATGGTGTGAATGATGGTGAGCTGGATGCTCCTTTGGTTGATGGTGTGATGGATTCTGGATGTGCGGATGCTGAACATAAGGTGTGTGTTCCTTGTCATGCCCAGGAGAATGAGTTGGTGGTTGTGAGTGGTGAGGGTGCATGTGAGGCTATTGTTGTTGGTCAGGGGGACCAAGATGCTTTGCCTGAGAGTTTGGGGAGCTTAGACTTGGTAGGGATGCCTGTGCAAGATGTGGAGAATCTTGCAGGATCGCCAATGGTCTTGAAGCTGGAGAAACTGCAGGAAAGCGACAATGATGAGTCTACAGTGCACGAGGTTGCTGTGTTTGATGTTGATGGGCTGAAAGGAAGTGAGTGTATGGTAGACACACCACATGTGGATGCTCAGCATATGGATGAGCGGTTTGGTTGTCTGGCAGTTAGTCCAAAGGAAGGGTTGGAAGCCAGTGATGTGGGCTGCAAGTTGGATTGCGACCATGAGATGGAAGTTGATGATGAGATGAGTGTTATCTCGGTACATGACTATGAGTGGGAGTCAGATGTGACAGAGGGAAGTAGAGGTGAGGGATGGATGTTTCCCTCACAACGCTGTGTGAGCTGGTCTGGAGGAGAAAGTGTGACAGTTAATGGTGATGAGGCTATATGTGAAGAGCCCACGGGGTTGCTGAAAGCAGGTCACGACAGTATCCATCAATGGTTGTTTGATGAAGGAGAATGCTTAAAGGATTGGAAGGAAGATGCACCGAGGTTTTTATTTGATCCAGGGGGATAAGTGGTTACTGTTAGTGCAGCTGCTGGGGAGCTGCTGGACATAAATGTCTCAGCAGAAGAAAGGGGGTTGCTAAATATGTGTGATGTTTTGTGGGAACCTCAAAATCAACTTGTACATGTGTACATGAGTGTTGTTCGTGTTGTGGTGAAGTCATGGGGGGACCCATTGACTCAGTGTGGGCGTCGTGGATGCAGCAGTCAGACATAGGGTTTTGATGGAGTGTATGTGCGGGGATAAAGTTGAGATTCTGGAAGCAGGCTCATCCGGAGCGTAATTTGCTGAAGGCGGTATCAGCTACTTGGCATCGAATGTGTGGGCGCGTCAAAAATACAATGGGTATTTGGGAGGTTGTGTTGGAAGTGTGTGGAGCATGAGGGCAATAATGGAAAAGGGAGCCATGAGCCTTAGTATTGGTATGGAAGCAATATAGTGGCCATTTTTTCAAAATTAAATAAGATAGAAAAATAAACGTGGCCTTATTTTTCTGGAAAAGTGGCGTGGAAATTGGAATGCCCGCCAGCTAGGTGCTTCTGGAGAGGACTGAGGGCATGTGTGAAGATGGCGGGTGTGTTGTGTGGACAGAGGAGCAGTCGGCGTAGCTGCAGAAAGAGGGAGACGGCTGGAAGCCGTGTTGCAGAGTGGAGGGCTGCAGAGGAGCAGCGGGGAGAGAAGTGGACACAGAGACGGGGGGTAGGAGGCCACCGCTGTGTGTGTGCGAGACAGGAGGAGCTGACGGGGGAAAGGGAGAAGCCCCGTGTGTGCATTTGGGTGGCAGCTGGGGAGCGCCGCCTGAGGATCCGGCTGGGAGCCGACGTGGAAGAGAAGGATAGTGTTTGCGCAGGAGAGTTGGCAGTGAAGCAAAGGGAGCTGGTAGGGCATAGTCACTGACGTAAGCAAAGGGAGAAGACAGGCTGGTAACTGGCGTAGGCGGCTGTGTGTTCGCCATGTGAAGAGCAGCGGGGTGTTTTGGGGCGTGTGCAGTTGACGGGTTGGAAGGCTAGCGATGGTTGGTCAGAAGCGCAGCTGTGGTGAGCGTGGAGACACTAGCGTGACTGCCAGCACAACACCTAGGTGGTGGTGTCACAGGGATGCATGCGAATAAGTTGAGCTTTTGGGGCTACTGGCAGAAACGTGGGCGGTTCGGCAACAGGGAAAAGGTCGCCTGCAATTAAGAAGGAAAAAGGCTGATGCCGACTTGGGTAGGAGACCACCGTTGAGGTGACAGAGAAACAAGTGTGGAGGTCGCAGGCATGGCTGCTGGAGGACTGGCGTGAGTCTAACTGGTGTGTGGGAGACGCCTAGGTGCTGGAGTTGAGGAAAAAGGTAGAGGAGCGGGTTGCCACAGAGCAGAGTTTATGGGTTCTGGTTTTGCTTTGAGGACTGGCAGTGTGCTGGTGGTGTGGCAGAGAGGATTTCAGCTGAGGTGCAGTGCAAAGTAGAGAGCAAGAAGGGCTGCTGCAGAGAAGCAAGGAACGAAGGGATTTGGAGCGACCAGGAGCTGGAGCAAGCTGATTGCGAGCGGTGCTTGGTGTAGCTGGTGTCTGGGATATCTTGGGATATCCACCTCTGTAAAGGTCAAGGTCTTTTATGAAATATGAGTCTTGTTCATGCTCTTTGGTCTGGTGTTCTGGTGTGTTTGCATGCGTGTGTGGAAGTGTGGCATGCTATAAGGGCGTAGACAGCTCTACCGCTTCCGTGCCATCAACGTGTGTGTTGAAGTGGGGGGGGCGCAGACCACCCCCACGACCAGCCCCTGTGTGTGGGGGTGGGGCGGCGAAACCCAGTAGCTTAGGCTGTAAACGTCGTAGCTGAATGGAAAGGGGGGGCACAAGCCTGGGAAACACGCTGTGTGTGAAGGTGTTCGAGCCTGGAAAACACGTAGCTGAAACTCTGCGTGGGGGGCTTGCCTTGCAAACGAAGGAAACACTCTGCGTTGAAAGGATTTCAAAGCATTTGAAACCTGTGTGTCGAGGTGGGGGGAGCGCAGACCAACCCCACAAAATATAATGAAATTGTTAACTCTGTGTGGGATGGGGGGGGCGAAGACCAACCCGGCCAGTCCCACGAGATGCATTAATGCGGTGTGTGGGGGGGGCGAACAGCAGCCCCTACCTCTCGTAATGCTGTTGTGCTGCATGGAGAATCAAAAAACCAGCACAGCGCCCTGCTATAACGCCGCCTTGCATGAGCGAAGAAACGCGTCAGCGTTGGGGGGCTACTTGCACCCAGGCAAGCCAAACCCACGGCGGCGTCAGGCCAACCGGTGGAGGCCAGCCAGCCAGGCCGGCCAGCGGGGCAGCGGGGCGGCCAGCCAGCCAGGCCAGCCACCATGGGCGGCCAGCAGAGGCGGCGGCGGCGGCCAGCCTGCCAACCTACCAGCGGCGGCCAGAGACCCAAAAAAAATAATTATTTTTTAAATTTAATTTTCATTATTCATTTCTTGGAAATTAAAAATCAGAAAAGTCAAAGACCCTCTCTCTCTCGGCTGGGGAGGAGAATCATCCCCGCAAGAAATAATCCCGACAAGGCACCTCTCGATCATTTAAATTCTTGTTATGAGTTGCAGGCATTTTTCTCGTGGATCGGAGCATCCCGGAAGCATCCTTGTAGAGGCCCGCAACGCACAACAATTCGACAGGCGACCGTAAAGGGGGGTGACTATTATTCTCTCTCCACCATTGCTCATTTTTATTAGCGTTTTTGTTTTAGTAATTTCCGAGTTCTCGCATTATTTTTTGCAAGAATTAAAAATGTCTACTAGGCGTAGTGTGTCCCCACCGCCTTCTACTTCTCTAGGTTTTTCCAGTCTCTTGTCCTCGGTCTCGCGGGTTTTGTTGAAATATACAAGTGAATAGGGTGTGTGTGGGAACAAGCTCTTGGATAGAGGCTGTAAAAGAGGAGATGTAATTGTGAAAGAACCTGTGAAAAGGTTAGAAGAATCTACTGGGAGAGAATAATGGGTAGCATGAGGGAATTTAGGAGTGTGGAGATATTCTGGGAGATAATCAGGGAAAAGAGAAGAGGTGGAGAGAATCAGGCAAAAGGTGGAGATATTCAGGGAGTGAATCATGGAGAAATCAATGGGATTTGATGCTTGATGTAAACTCTATAAATTGAGGCATAGCCCTAATGAGAATTTGCTGGTTTTTGAGTATCCATGCCTACATTAATCTATTTGCTAATTATTCACTAATTACGTCTTAATCATTTGCTAATCACTTTGTTAATGATGTTGATTCTAGTGTTTGATCCACCATAGCTCATCATTATGCTCAAATTTCAACAGGTTTGACCCCGACCGAATTGTCAAGCTGTACACGCCCGACCGTTGTTCGGTCCGGAGCGCGCTTTTCTATCACTCGTGATCCGCCAGCGCCCTCCTCGTCTATTGACCCCATCTTAGGACCCAGCGAGCCCGCAGCGGCCGCATTGGCTGATGACCCCTCTCTGGCCGATGAGCCAAAGGACATGAATACTGACGTCGCCGAGGGGACCGAGGAGGACCTCTTGGATTATGACGATGACGACTATGACCTATTGGACCCTGCTGATGTCCTGACAGAGACGGAGCTCTCTAGTGGACTGTTTAAATATCTTAATGCCAAATTGAACACTATGGGTAAAGTCGAGGCTGATTTAGTAACGATGCTACAGAGCATCTCCACACGGTTAGATGCACTGACAGCCGCCTCGGCTAGTACTCCGACTCCTCGAGATAGCCGAGCTCCTACAGCACGAGTGAGCGTAGCCTCGCCAGTAATTGCAGGAGTACAGGCCGATACGCCTACGGGGCCGTCCGTATAGCGACAGCTTTGTCGTTGTTAAAAGACTTAAAGCCGCCTAGTTTTGGTGGCGAGGAAAAGGAGAGAAACAAGGACTCAGTCAATATGTTTCTAGCGAAGTGGTCAGATTTGCACATGCTACGTCAGCAGCCTAGCCGTATACAGCCCGTAGAGGCTAGCCTCTCATTAACCGGCAAAGCGTACAAGTGGTGGATGAGTTTGACAACTCGCCCTGCCACTTGGACGTAATTTGAAACAATGTTTTGAAAAGAATTTTTGCATGTTAATGAGGCAGAGAGAAGCTGGGAGTTATGGGACAAGTGCTCGATGGAGAACAAATCCCTAACTCAGTACATCTCAAACTACAGGGAGATAGTACTCAAGCTAAAGGGAATCGATGCATTCCAGACATTGTGAGGCTTTAAGAGAGGCCTCAAAGATGATTACCTTGAGTACATAGAACCCCTACAGCCTAAAGACTTAGCAGAGGCAATTCAATATGCACAGATATTCGATGACATCAAGCGCCGTAGTGCGTGTGGTGGTTCTAGCAGGGCCGAGGGTAGTGAAAAGAGGAGGTCATGCCTCAAAAGAAAAGGGTTCCGCAGTGACAAACAAGGGGATAGGACGGACCAGGAAGGACAGGGTGGTCATTGGTCTAAAAAACCGCGACCATCCAGGAAAAAAAGAGACACTGAAAACCAAAAGAAAGAGCAATATATTAAAGCGCGAAAGGAAAATCGCTGCTTTAATTGCAATGAAGTAGGACACACGAAGGCTGAGTGTCCAAAGCCTAAAGCCAGCACGAGTGCCAACGAGCCCAAAAAAGATGGTAAATCTTCTAGGCAGTTGCATACAGTGCAGAGACTCCCTCTCAGTTCCGCAGAGTTCAGAGAGGTGACAGTGTGTTATTGTGATGAGCATCACGCTTGTTCAGTGACACCAGCGATGTGGCAGCCTACTGTAGGTCCGCATGACATGGTGCGCATGTATGGCACCATAGGTGCCCGTAGAGTCACAGTTTTTATTGATGATGGAGCTAGCCACAACTTCTTGAACTACTCGTTAGTCAAGAAGTTGGGATTGACTGAGACTCGGAGTGATCATGAGTATACTGTTGGCCTAGCCAATGGATATGACAAAACGGTATGGAATACCGTAGTATTGGGGGTCCCATTATCTATGCAGGACTACAAGGCTCCGTTTGACTTTCAGGTCATGCACTTAGCTAGAGCAGACGTATATCTAGGCAGGGAGTGGCTGTATGGCTTGGGCCCTAGTCTAGCTCGGAATTACTTACATAATACGCTATGTTTTGAGCATGGAGGTAGAGTCATCACCCTGCAGGGCGACAGTACTGTCCCTACCACACCACTTATTTCCTCCATGGAGCTGTGTACAACGGTCCGCAGAGACCAGATAGCAGAGGTATATGCTTGTTACCCTCTTTTGAATTCTGTTTTCGTAGATGAAACGATAAATGATGTTTGCGTAGACAAACAAGAAAAACAAAATAACCTTGGACGAGACCCACTGTTTGAAAACCCTGTTTGGCATGCATGTGATTCAAACAAGAAAAAATCCAAGGTGAATGAGACATTAAAGAAAAAGTACGTAGATACTTTAACGAATTTATTAGAGGAATTTCAGGATGTTTTTCCTGATGATTTACCAGATGGTTTACCACCATCTAGAGAAGTAGACCATGGCATTGAAGTTATGCCAGGATCAAAACCTATAAGCAAACCTGCTTATAGATTAAGCCACTCCGAGGCACAGGAGGTGGAAAAACAATTAACGGAATATTTGAACAAAGGCTTTATTCGGCCTAGTTTAAGTCCGTGGGCATCGCCTATTCTTCTGGTAAAGAAGAAAGACGGACCTATGCAGATGTGCATAGACTATAGGGCTCTTAATCAGATAACGATTAAGAACAAGTATCTGATGCCACGTATGGATGAGTTGTTTGATCAACTCTATTACCGGAGAGTTCTCAAGTCCATCCTGTCTTCCATGTCAGTAAACTGAAGAAATCAATTCACGGGTTAGAGAACGCAGTTTCTCCAGAGATTTTGGTGGACTTGATAGAGCCACCAAAGATACCACATGAACCTGAAAGGATTCTACAGTATCGTGATAGACAGACCCGACATAAAGTGTACCAGGAGGTACTTGTTAAATGGACAGATAGGGATGAGGAGGTAGCTACCTGGGAATGCCGTAGTGCAATTTCCAAAAGGTTTCCCCAGTTTGTTTTCGAGGACGAAAACTCTTCTTAAGGGGGGGGTAATGTCACGTAGGCTGTAATGCCTGTGGTGACCGACGACAGACCGGATGGCCATGTCCGGGGTTCAGTGGGAGAGGATGCCCATGCGGAGTCATGGGCGGCTAGGCTAGTGTGGACGGCAGGCCATACACTATATAGCCTGGGGGATGAGGGGCAATCCTCATTCTTCCTCTATGGCTGGGTGGTGAGCCAGAGGCCGTCCCCTCTCGTGGTAACGCCCGTAGGTGGCGTTACGGATATCTAACACCTTAGCCTCTTCTTGAGCTTGCTGGATTTGTTTCTTTTGTGAGCTCCTTCCGTTGTTTTAAAAGATGTTCTTGCAAGAGCATCTCTTGGGTCAATGGTCCAATATATTTTTTAAGTTTTCTCCCATTGATGTAACCCTCCATTTGTACAACCTCAATTGTCTCAATTCTAACCGACCCCTGAGGTGTAATCTCAAACACTCGGAAGGGTCCTAGACCTCTGTACTTGAGTTTCTTTTTTCTGGTGCTCCCTACACCATACATGAGAACAAGATCCCCCATTTTTAGTTCTTTGTGTTTTAGTCGAACCAATGTTTTTTCATAGTTTTTTGACCATAAGTCCATGCGATGTAATTAGTCTGGTCTCATCAAGCTTCTCTAAATTGATGAGCCTTTCAGCTAATGCATTCTTTGTCAAACGTTCTTGCACAGCAATTCTTAGGCTTGGTACTAAGTATTCCATAGGCATTACTGCCTCAACACCATAATCTAGATAGAAGGGAGTGTATCTTGTCTCTACCTTATATGATGTTCAGTATGCCCATAAGGGTGCTGTTAGCTTATGCTCCCAATCTATACTTGCTTCCAATGTTTTTGTCAAGATAGTACACAAAATCTTGTTTGTACTCTTTGCTTGACCAAATCCATCAAGTAAGTGATCAATCACCTCATTAATGAAATGTGAACCATGATCACACTGACTAACTCTAACAAGCAGCCGAATCTCAAAATAATTTGCTCATAATATAAGAACTTTGCTATTGTTTGAGCAGCATCAGCTCGCTAAGAGGCTCTGGATTTTGCCCATTTTGTGAAATAGTCTGTGGCCACCATGATTACATATATGGCTTGTGATGGATGTTTCACTGGACTAATAGGTCCAACAAAATCAATCCCCCATTTCTCAAAAGCTTGTCTTACAATAATAGGGGTGAGTGACATCTTGTCCCTTTGTTGTGGGATAGCAAATCACTGACATTCTTCACACCTTTTGACAAACTCTATGGCATCCCCGAATAATGTAGGCCACCATAGTCCTGCTTGAAGCACCTTGCGAGCCGTAATCTCTCCAGCAAAATGTCCTTCGGTCCCTGAATGTGCTTCATCCAATATCATAAATGAACTCATCTTCTCTCACGCATCTTCTTAGGACATTGTCCTTACCTATCTTATATAGTTCTCCTGCATTGTCCTTACCTATCTTATATAGTTCTCCTGCATTTAATTGATAAGGTGTAGAAAGATTAATAAACCGTCGCATTTTATCTTTGTTCAAGGGTCGTTCTTGTGAAAAACCATAAGCTAGATAATCGGATGTTTCCTTGCTCCATTAGGGCACAATGTCTAGTTTGAACAAACAAGCATCAGGGAGGTCATCATCTCATCAACACCAGTTGCCGGTTCCCCATTTGGAATTCTCGACATACGATTGACCAACACATGTTATGGTCCCTTTCTTCACCGATAACTGTGAAGTCAAATTCCAATAGTAATAGCAACTAGCATGTGATTCTTCCTGTGGTGCAAGGCTTGTTCACCAAATATAATAAGGCCTGATGATCCACGCAGAACACAAACTTCTTGACCGCATTAACCGTGGCCAACTCTTCTCACTCTGTGGTAGTGTAATTCACCTCTACATCATTCAAATAGCGACTAGCGAAGCAGACTGGGTAGTCCAATTTGAACTCACCAAGCTGTGCTAATATGCATCCAATAGCAAAGTTCGATGTATCGATATGCACATAAAATATGAGGTCCCAATTAGGTGGTCTTACAATTGGTGTGCTAGCCAATGCCTACTTCAATCGATCATATGCTTCCTGGCATTCCTTAGTCCATTCAAAGATAATGAGTAACTTGTACAATGTCTTGGCGATTTTTGAGCATAGAAGATTATGAAGCGGTGGTGATACCCAACATGGCCCATAAATCTTTGCACACCTTTATTATTAGTGGGTGTGGTGGCAGTTCCAAGATCAACTTGACCTTGCTTTCATTTGTGGATATACCGTTCTTAGAGACAATGTGTCCCAATATCACATCCATCGTATTTGACCCAAAATTGGCACTTTAAAGGGTTTAGCGATATACGATACAATTGACATCGGTCAAACACCTTCCTTAAGCAAGCCAGATTGTCTGCCCATCGAGAGTGTGCACACATATCATCAATGAATACCTCCAACCACTTCTGCAAAGCAGTCTTTGAAGGCTATGCACATTAATCATTGGAACTTTGTTAGGGCATTGGTGAGACCGAAAGGCATTACTTTGTAAGCAAACATCCCCCACATTGTATTGAAGATTGTCTTATGTTGGTCTTCTGGTGCTATAGACACCTAATTGTAGCCTGAAAATCCATCCAAGAAGCTATAAGCTTCTTCACACAACTACTCTCTCCAAAATGTGTTCCGTATATATGGCAATGGATAATGGTCTTTCCTAATAGTTGCGTTGACCTTTTTAAGATCGACACATACCCTAAGTTTCCCATTCTTCTTTGGCAGTATTACGATTGGTGACAACCAATCCATATGTTCTATCTCATAGATGAAATCCACAGCAAATGAGTTTATCGATTTCCTCCTTTACAATTGCCACATATTTAGGATTCATCTGGTATGGTTTTTTCCCGGTTGGTCTTGATCCTTCCATGATTGGGATCGTATGTTGCACCACCTCAAGTGGTACACCCTTCATCTCTTTGTAGTTCCAGGCGAAACAATCCTTAAACTCCTTAAGAAGAGTAACAAGCTCATTTTCTTCAACCGAAGTCAAGTTCTTAGTGATATAAACAGGTTTAGCTTCCTCCCTTGGTCCCACAATATCAACTTCCTTGACTTCAATTGGTGGGCCATCATATGATGTGGACAACCCATCTTCTTAAACTCTTTTTTCCGTTAGTCGAACCACTTTTCGTTCATCAACTGTGTGGCTTTTGAAATGGTTTGGTATTGAAAGCAAGCATTAGGGGAAGGTTGAGGTCTATAAGGGCCCTTTAAGCTGCCATATTATGATTTTAATGACTTTTTGTTAAAATGTTAAGTTTCTTTGACTTTAGATACCTTCTTATTCTTCAAATGGCTAGAAGTTTGAATTTCAAAGTTTCCCGCCAAAATTGAATTTAAAATTGAGTGGGCAAAACCATATCATGTGACATATCTATGGAAAGAGCTGAGCGAGTAGATTCTGGATCTCTAATCTCCGACAAATTTTGAGCTCATATGTAGAAGTTATGGATGTCCGAAATTTTAAAAACTTTCCCCCCCACTTTTTGGGAATGAAAAGTACAAAAAGGCATCTTCTAGAGAATCTTTTAACCACCTTTAATCACCCAACATTTTTGTATACATGGCATCACATGATTGGCCCTTTTCCTTAATAACCTTTTAATCACATGGCATCTTAAAGGGCCCCTATAGACCTCAACCTTCCCCTAATGTCTGGTTTATCCTCATTGTCACTTTTTGTTTTAGCCATAACTTTCCTAGCCTCTCGCTCAACTTCTGCCAAGGCTTTGTTTCATTTTCGGCACCCAGCTTTCGTGAGCTTAGGCGTTTCTGGTTCTTGAAGGATGACTTCCTCTTTATGTTTCCCTTCAAGTGATATCTTACTCAATTCCTCACCCCAATCCATAGAAAACTCATCGTGTTCCTTAGTGGCTTTGAGGTATCTCAACCACAAGGCATCCATGGGTTTTCTTCGTAGAGTAGGGCATTTCGTCGAGCAATATATCGTTTCTGCTTTTGCCATCTTCTAATGCATTGGGCACTAGTACGGCCTTGTGATCCAGTCCCTTCTATGCTAGAGACCTCCTCTTTTGACTCCTCATCAATGGTTTGCCAATTGACCATACAGACAGAGGTAGTGGGAACAATTTCAGATTCCACATATTGGGTTTCTTGGGGTTTCATCACATCTATGGTAACTAGCACATGCATCCAATTTTCACTGAAATCCAGAAGAGGAAGTGATGCATACATTTCCTTTTCCTCTTTCTCTTCCTCTTTGGAATTTTCCACAATGGGCTAGCATATTTTTACGAATGTGGTCCACTCATTTGTGTGACCGAATCATTACCAAATGGTTGCCCTTCCATGGGGCGTGCTCTCCATGTTCTCAGATCTATCTTTAAAATTTGCAAATCCCTACACACATACACATGATCTAATGCCCAATCGTGTACCAATTTGGATTCCCTCATGAAGGGTCTCCGTGATATTATGTCATATGAGTCTGGTTGGTGCAAAAAGTCCATTACTACAAATGTATGATGGTAGCAAAACGTAAAGAGTTTGAGTCTTACATTCTCTAAAAGCCCAATGGGCCTTGAAGATGTTCCATCTGCCATTTTAACGATGAGATCTTCTCTTTTTAGATTGGTTTTTTCCCAGTTTTCCCAACACCATTTTGTGATGATGTTAACCCCCGCCCCACCATCCAGGATAGCCAAGGCTTGATACTGTGACACGAAGTTGGGGTTTGGACTTCGGTCACTTCTTAGAATCAAACACACTTGTATGAAACCTCACAGCCTCCTCACCTCCCTTTCTCTCCCTAAGTTAAGATAAAGATATACACCTCAAAGGTGAGATCATAATTCATGGAAGGAAAGATGAAAGGCTCAGGAGAAGCAAGAATTTCTGCCAGTCTGGCAGCTCCAAACAGGAGGGCAATTCTTTGTTGAAAGAAAATCTTCCAACTCAGGATTATGTGAACAGAAACATACGGGGAATATTAGTAAGGTTCATCTGTTCGAATTGGGCGATTTGGACGAAACATATTAAAGAAAAAGAATATAGCAATCACTTACAAGAGGATAAGACACATGGGGTTTGCCTTTTGATAAGAGATTAGGAGGAATTAATCATGATTAAGAAGAAATAATGGCCAAAAATCTATAAAAATAGAGATACATATAGAATTGCAGTTTTAAATCCATATAGGCTGTGCAAGAGAGGATTACATAGAAGCGTAGAGCTTGAAGAGAGCTTCACGCCTATATAAAAACTTTCAAAAACGGATAACCGAGCGAAAAGTTATGAGCATTTTACTACAAGACTATAAAATTACCAAAATTCACCTAAAAGTTAGCAACTTTGGGAGAAATTCTGATCATCAATGAAGTAAAGGATTAAGAAATTAGTTACATGAGTGGAAAGAGCATATAAAGAGCTTCCTAGCCATATGATCAATTTTAGAAATCAATACCCAAGTGATGAGTAATTACCGATTGAAATTTAGGTATTGGACCACAAAAACTGCACTTCCCTCTCTTTGCATGAAACCTCAATTTTCACATAGCCTCTTGCCTCTCATCCCCTTCACGATTCAAGCTAGAGGGTAAGGGTTAACATTGCTCAGCAGACAATTGTAAAGATTTACTTATGGTCCCCAAAGTCTTTCTACATGCTCATTACTGCTAAAACCATTGGTACCTCCAAAGGAGGACGGCAATAAGGCAAGGGCTACCTTGAGAAGTCACAGGCCCGCCAAGATAATAACTCCTTATCCCACTTATCATGAATCATCAAAGAGGTCCAAAACTGGGTTAAGCATGAGGAGCTAATGCTAAATGAGATATTCACATGTAAAGAGAGTGTTTGAATAGGGGTTTGAAAGATAAGAGAATGGCAATGACACAAAATGCTCAATTGAGGAGGCTCATTCCTTGATTTGAAAGGGAGAGGAGGGCTCCTTTTACAGGTGGAGAATCACCCTCTCTTCCATTGTTACAAATTACAACATAAAAATATTCAACCCCTAAGTGACATAAGGGTAGATGTCACCATCAATTGTCCTCTTAGGCTAAGTCTTCTATTTGATTATTAAATTGAAGACTTTTTGACTTTGAAAGTGTGATGAGATAATAGCCAAGTCTAAGTAGCATGTAGGTGGAGATCCCACTTACACATGGCGGAATTCTCCTTGTAAGATTCCTCCCCCAACCCCCTTTTTGATGTCTAGTATCTTCCCTTGTAATCAATCTCTCTTCAGAAATATAAAGGCCTTGTTCTAACTGTTTTAGCCTAGAGAGAGAAAAATATGCTAGAGAGAGAATATTCAGATTATGAATATTTTTGGATAGAAAATTAACTCATCTTATTAAAATAAGTTCCCCTGAAATAGAAATTCAAAAAGAATTTTCCAATGTGCAATTGGAATTAATTGGAAATAAGTATAAAGAACCTTAGTCTAAGGGTCTAGATTTTCAGAAATTTTTAGATTATGGTCCAATTAAGGTTCCTATGGGCCAATAGCATCAATCCATGTGTAGGGAGGAGATAAATCCAATTTGTAAAAGAAGATACCCAAAAATGAGTAAATGCTCACATAAGATGAAGAGTTGAAAATGTACAAGATTTATTAGTAAAAAAACTATGAGCAATATTAAAAATATGAGATATTTTGGGTATCCAAAAATGAGTAAATGCTCACATAAGATGAAGAGTTGAAAATGTACAAGGTTTATTAGTAAATAAACACATATGTAAGGAAGGGGAGTTCTTTAAAGGAGGTGCATATTTCACATAAGATGAAGAGTTGAAAATGTACAAGGTTTATTAGTAAATAAACACATATGTAAGGAAGGGGAGTTCTTTAAAGGAGGTGCATATTTCACATAAGATGAAGAGTTGAAAATGTACAAGGTTTATTAGTAAAAAAACTATGACACATATGTAAGGAAGAGGAGTTCTTTAAAGGAGGTGCATATTTCACATAAGATGAAGAGTTGAAAATGTACAAGGTTTATTAGTAAAAAACTATGAGCAATAAAATTTTGACACATATGTAAGGAAGGGGAATTCTTTAAAGGAGGTGCATATTTCACATGCTTGAATGAGTTTTAAACTCAAAAATAATGTGATATTTTTATCTCTCATCTCTCTTGAACCAAACCAAATCAAAATAGAACCAAACCGAATCAAAAAGTAACCAAACTAGGTCCAAATCTAGTCCAAATTCAACCAAACTGACTTGGAAAATTCTAGAATCAGTTTGTTTGGTTAGGAGCTCAAATTTTCCTATAAATAGAAGCCTCCCCTTGTTGAAAAAAAGATAGTGTCTTATGCTTTGTCACTCTACTCCACCTAAGCCAAAATATATAGTGTCTTATGCTTTGTCACTCTACTCCACCTAAGCCAAAATATATAGTGTCTTATGCATTGTTACTCTACTCTACCTAAGCCAAGAGTTGTGAATTCTTTAATAATTCACTAGTTTTTGATACTTCTCTCTTTCTTCAATCCCCATTGGTGGCTCCATCAACATACTAAACCAATTGATTGGTTGGGGGCCTCTACCGTGAATAAAGAATCAAGCAAATTATAAGGTAAGTATATTGAATTTTGATCTTTCTATAATTTCTCAATGATTCTCTCTTCTCAACCCCTCTCAAGCTTGAGAAGTTTAATTGGTATGGTTTTTTAAATGCTATTGAAGTTAATTGGTGAATAGTAGTGAAGAGTTACATAATTTAATAAATGCTATAGAAGTTAATTTCCATTTATGTTTAAATTCTAATGGTTTTTATGTAATTTCTCTCTCTCAAGAAATGGTCATACTCATGAACCATTCTCAATCCAAATGAAGCTTTTCATAAAGCCTTTCCTTAATCCAAGATTAAGCTATGCTTGAGGCCAAATTAATGGCTTTTTGCTATGCTTTTAGTTTATGCACATTGATGATTCAATCCATTATGGATTGATGACCCAATTAGAGACCATTCTAATTGTTTTCTTAATGATCCAATTAGAGACCATTATGGATTGATGATCCAATTAGAGACCATTATGGATTGATGATCCAATTAGAGACCATTCTAATTATTTCTTTAATAATGAGCTTTATCCCTTAGGAAAAAAATTGAGATTTATCAGTCATAGTAGCGGAGCTATGGCAAAATTTTTATAGAAATTACGCATAAAATAAATTCATTCAAAGTATAAAAAGAGGAATTCCTACCATATTCTAGGAACTATCATCCTAGATTAATTAAAAGAATTTTATTATGCATGGAGATGTGGATGTTGCATGTAGATGTAGATGTATGGGTGTGAGTGTGAATGTGGAGGTGGATGCATGCATGGGACGTGGATGTATGCATGTAGAAATAGATGTGTAGATGAGGATGTAAATGGAGATGTGGATGGATGCATGTAGATGTAGAGGTATAGGTGTAGATGTGAATGGAGATGTGGATGTATACATGTAGATGTAGATGTATAGATGTAGATGTGGATGTGGAGGTGGATGGATGCATGTAGATGTAGATGTATATATGTAGATGGGAATGGAGATATGGATGTATGCATGTAGATGTAGTTGTGAATGGAGATGTATATGTATACATGTAGATGTAGATGTATAGATGTAGATGTGGATGTGGATGGGGATGTATGCATGTAGATGTAGGTGTATAGACGTAGATGTGGATGTAGAGGTGGATGTATGCATGTAGATGTAGATGTATAGATGTGGATGTGAATGTGGAGTGGATGTATGCATGTAGATGTAGATGTATGGAGGTGAATGTGAATGTGGATGTGGATGTATGCATAGGGATGTAGATGTATGCATGTAGATGTGAATGTACGCATATAGTTGTGGATGTATGGATGTGAATATACGATTGTGATGTGAGGGAATCTGAAGTGATGAGATGGAAATGATGTGATGGGATGAGTATACATATAAATGGAATATGGAATAAGTAATGTAGATTGAGGAGGGATAATGTGGAAAAATGAAAGTTAAAATAGAAATTGTATTGTAAACTATTTGTAAATGCTGTTTGTAAATGCTGTCTGTAAATGATTGTTTTATGTCAAGAATGCTGGGGGGAGCATTTTGATCGTCTTGTGATTAAGGTCGTGATGAGAAAGTTGCAACTGCTGACGGGGGAGTCAATGAAGGACGTCTCGCGTAGCAAGGTCGGCCGAGGTCTTGACCAGCCTCGGTGCGATTAAAATGGTGAGCTTCCGGTACGGTGGATGAGGGGCCAAGGAAGCGGCCTATGCGTGAAGCGCTAGGTTACCTGCGAAGGATCCTAGAGGGTGCTGACCATACGGTGCTCGGGCTCTGGGTCGCCTAGGATACCCACGCGTGCGTCGAGGAAGATATTGGAACAGAGTTGGAGTTGTTTTCTGAAATCGAGCATGGATCTGGTTGATTGACCTTGCTGGTCTTCAATGGATGAGTCCATGGCTCCTTATATGGATCTGTTGGTTGATCTTGCTGATCTTCAACGAGAGTCCATCATGTTAAGTGATTATATTGCCAAGTATTATGGGCTAGGAACTATCGAAACGGCTCCTGAGCGTTCTAGTTGCCAATGATGCCATAGATACTCTGATGAAGGAATGATGGGAAATTAAGAATCAATTGGATAAATTGGAAGATGATGATCAATGATACTATGGTTTTATTAAAGGATTGTTTTAAACTGGTTGAATCTGGTTGAAAAAAGCAATTTCATATTGGGTGTGTGAGTGGTGTGACTAGTTTTATTTTGCATGAACATCCGGCTAGGGGGCCTTGGAACTCTTTTCCTTGGTACCCGGGACAAAACCTAACCAAATTTTTAATTGGATCCCATCACTACAGTGGTTGGGCGGTTGGCTAACCCATGGGATTGGATGGGGTTAGGCTGGACTGATGGATCCGTAAATCGAGACTCAAACTTTTGTTTTTACGATAGAAAAAAAAAATCCCGGACAGAAACTGTTCTATGGATAGGAATCAACGGCTGTGCCTCTTGAATGGGAAAAAAAAGCGTTGATCCCAATGATCCAAGTGCAAGTTTCTTCCTTGAACTGACTAAGTATCTTATAGATGTAATCGGATCATCTCGATCAGAAATGATCTTGACTACGTTAGAGTAAAAATTTATCCTGGTGGAATCGCCGTGCTTTCCGGTAGAGGAAGTTTTTCCGGGTTCGGTTTTGGAACAACCGACGGATTAGTCTCTTATCCGGATATCCATGGGCGAGGCCCCGAGTGTGGGACCCCTGTCCCGCGCGAGAAGCGCTACTTCCGCTGCTAGTATCCCGAATCTGTTGCTCGGTGGGAACAGGGATCTTACACTCCTCTTCTAGAAGAATAGCCAAGTCTAAGTAGCATGTAGGCATTCTAGAAGAATCTTTCCCAATTATGCACCTACACACACTCCTCCACATGCCTTCCACACTCCCCAACTTGTAGCCTTATGGTGAATACCATAATAATAATACAATTAAAATCCATGTGAGCATGAAGGCCCACTTTTATTTTTCACATCACTTGCCTATCTACCATACCAAAGTATTTATCAAGCATACTTGTGGCATTTACAATGTGTGCACCCTAAATCAAGTAAAACCATTATATTTGAAGATAAAATGTTGTTATCAGGGTAGCCGCCAAGCCGCCGCATCACCACGCCGTCATTCCATTTTGGGCGCCGCAATCTTCTTGGACAAGCTTCCATCTTATTACCATTGAGAAACCATCAAAATATGCACAAAATTGAAAATGAAAGATATCAATTTTTCATGTCAGAGTACCCATTATGATGAATTGGGATTGTAGCATTAGTGTTGTCACTTCCGTAATAACGCCCCAATTGATTAACTCGTATCTTGATGACTCTGGTTGTTCTTTCCCTTGTGTGTTTTAAGGTTCTTTATGCCATAGGTGACATAACATCCTATGTAGTGTTAGCTGGCCTTAGTCTGCCTTCTACCCATTCCTTCATGTCTGCTCATAATGTTGGTGAACTGTGTAGCAGTTGTCCCAATGGCATTTGCACAGAAGTGGACAGTACGGCTACGAGGTTGCCTATGTCTCTGGGTTCTCTCGCATTTGAGGGTTCCTTCCATGTGTGTGTCTCATATCCATCCCCCTAGGAAATGAATGGATGGACTCATCTTGTGAATCTTCCTCAAACATTCTTGACATCATGTTTCCTTGAGATCCCTCTTCCGTCTCTTCTAGAATTGGAGTAGGTATGTCCAATTCCCTTTCCCTTGTTGGTTCGTTTCTTGGATACATTATATCCCTCACCCAGTTAGCCCTTAACTTGGCTTCGTGAAGTTGTTGGCACTCTTGTACTAGGGCCCTAGCTTCTTCAAGCTTCCTTATCTCCTCTTTGGCATTTGGGTATTCACCGACTTCTTTAGGGGTTGATGGTCTTTTCCCTTGTATCTCTAGGTCAGGCTCTTTTTGTTTGACCACTTGATCCCCTTCTTGTCTTGATTGGGTGGATCCAATGTCGATCATATCTTCTTCGGATCCATCTTGGATTGTGACTGTTAAAACCCTATGATCTCTCTAGATAATTGTTATACATAAATCATGCATAAACTCATCCACGACCCCCGAGCCCAAGGGATGCACACATGAATTATAATGAAGTACATCATACCTTTACCTTGATGTCCCATACCATCAAGAGGTGTAACTCCAATCCAGTAACATGTAGCTATAGTGTGAAATGGTAGGTGAGTAGTTATGATCCTCTACACAAGAGAGCATAACATAACCTAGCCTCAAGATAACATCAAGAGACCATCCCTTGAGTGTGCCCCATGCCCCTATTATATAGGAGGGCCCTCAAGTGACTCTTGACCCTCCATTTCCCATGTGTGACCCTTGGATACCTGAACCTAACCTTAACCCTTAAGGTTAGTCTTAACCCATGCCCCTATTATATAGGAGGGCCCTCAAGTGACTCTTGACCCTCCATTTCCCATGTGTGACCCTTGGATGCCTGAACCTAACCTTAACCCTTAAGGTTAGTCTTAACCCATGCTCCACTAGAGCTTGTTCCCATGCTCCCATGCTCACACAAGCCTAATGTGGGTTAGCCTCCTAGTATATGCACACATAATGTGCATATAACATACTTCCCCTCTCTCAAAACATTGCACTCTTGCAATGAAAAGGAGGAGAACTGCACTGAACAATATTAACCGACTCCAAGTCAAATCCTCTATTTCCCTATCTTTCCACCTAATTTTAACCTCAGGGATTAGTCAACTATAAAGTTTCCTTTCCGTGAATTGAAGTACCATATTAGGTTCATGTGAAAAATAGGATAAATCTTTGACTTCAATGAGTTCTTGAGGAGTAATTGTGTTATCCTCACCTCCCAATTTCCCTTTCAATCTATTGATATGAAAGACTGGATGAACTCTAACAATTGGAGGTAGTTTTAGTTCATATGCAACTGTGCCAATCCGATGTATAACTCAAAATGGACCACAATATCTAGGAGATAAACTCAAGCATTTTCCTAGTGACAAAGTCTGAGAATCTTTAGGAACATTAAAATAAACCAACGCTCCTAGTTCAAAAGATTGAGATGAGCGTCCCCTATCAGCATAAAACCGTGCCCTATCCTGAGCACTCCTGATATAGAATCTCGAGCTTTGGTCAGCTTTCCTACATATCACATTAAAATAAACCAACGCTCCTAGTTCAAAAGACTGAGAAGAGCATCCCCTATCAGCATAAAACCGTGCCCTATTATCTTGAGCACTCCTGAGCACTCCTGATATAGAATCCCGAGCTTCAGTCAGCATTTCCTGCATATCACACAAGAAATCTCTCGATGCATCAAGCTCGATGTCCTTAAGACCAACATCAATAGGTGCCCTGGATACCCTGGGTGGATACCCATACATAAGCATGAACGGACTAAAACCAATAGCCGTATGTTTAAACCTGTTATAGGAAAATTTCATCATTGGAAGATATTCTTTCTAATTTGATGCTTTTCCAGAGACATATGCACGAAGCATATCCTCTACAATTTGATTCATACGCTCTGTTTGCCCATCAGACTATAGATGATCAGAAGAATTCATACTCAAAGTAGTTTCTTCATTTTGTAAACCATTCAGAATAAAGTAAGAAAACATGGCATTATAACAGCAGGAACCACGTATCCATCGGCGGCCCGATGTACCTCACATCTGCTCATGGAATTATCGGCATCCCGAGTTACCCATATCAACATTAGAGAGTCATCAACGTCTCGATGAGTCACATATGTCCATCCGTAAACCATCACGTTGACTGTATAAATCACCTAAAGTATGGAACTAGAGAAAGAAATGCCAACAAAGGAAAAATTCAAATTTCCTTAATCCAAACACAACAACAAGATAAACTCGTTGAACTCTAAAGAAAGAGATTTCAACAAGTGAAAATGCCAACGAGATTACACTCATCAATACATGCAGGCTATATATAAAAGAAGTTTATCTAGAGAATGCCCACACAACTTTAAATGAATTCAGAAAATGAGATTATCTTTGAATGTTAAGGCCAACATGCCAAGTGATGTAAGCAAAGCAAAAATCTTGAGCCCAAATTATCCCATAAGATAATATATGTGAGGGATCGTTAGCATCCCATACCACCATGATACCACCCATACATACCTTACCAATTTGAAACTCCCTAGTATGTCGTCTAGGAAATATGAATAAAATCCTGTATAAAAGGAATAAGATGACCTTATCCTAGACTTTCACACACTAAAACCTGTCTCTATATACCTGAGACTACATCAAGGAATAATTCTTTTCGAGTACATCATTAGAAAAGAATTTAAATTATTGGCACCTTTCTAATGATAACTACCCAATAAACACAATAAAGTTGGGATAAAAAAATAAAAATTCAACTAGATACATAAGTAACTAGGTATCTAATTTGGAATATGTACAAGAGTACAAGGAATATACTCCAAAATTACGTGCAAAAAACGAAGGCAAATGCTACCTTCAAAGCACATGAAATTATCCAAAAGATATAAAACCATGGATAAAAGCATAGAAGCTCCTCAAATCCACGAAAACCATAGTTGATCATAAAAATCAATGCATGTTATCTAATGATCATTAATCGTGCCAAAAGAAGCATTTAAAATCCGGAGTATATGAACGTGGTGTCATTCAAGCAAAACTCCAAAGTAAGCAAGTGAAACACATGTTGAGATATCGAGCTCATCTAGTAAGGCGGTGGACACTCTGGGGGAAAGGCCCCACACTTACACCACTGGCATGGTTGGTGAGATCTTGGGTGATATGCGGCCAGTGGGATGACAGGCTGTGTGACAGCCATTCTAGAGACTGGCATAGTTATAGCGCCAGCTCATTTAGTCGGGTTCACACTATAGAGAATCCATGTATGTATTGGTTGAGTACCTTTCATATTAGGTGTACTCTTATTCTTGTATATGGTGTGTTGAGTGTTGAGTAGAGAAGAAGAAGATTTTCAGCCTCTCACCTTGTGTGTTCTCTATTAGGGTTTTGTGAGTGTGTGTGCTTGCAAGAGCTCAAGCTCTCTTCCCCCCTGTATCTTTTCATGGTATCAGAGCCTAGTTCATGCTAAGGGCTGAGCTGCAAGCAAGAGAACCACAGGAAGCGGTATGAGGGTAAGAGCTTCAACTACTCTTCCCTATTGTGTTGGTGACTACACCCTTGTCGGGAGCTCTACGGGAGGCACCGGCAAACGGTCTCTGATTGAGGAGCTTTCTTCACAGGAGTAAAACTATAGGGCAACTAAACAGTCCTATTGGACTACAATTTTCGGGTCGGAAACGCGTTTCGGGCGCGTCTGGACCTCCGTTTTTCAGAAAGTAGGGGATTTTGAGCACTGCGGGTAAGTCATCGATTCTCTGCAGAACTCTGTTTTAAGAACTGCAGGAAGATAGATTGACTGTGCAGACACTGTGGGTGCTGCAAAGAGGTCTACAGTTTCCATTAGGTGTATGTATGCACATTGAAGTCACTGGTTGTGACATTTGAGAGTACTACAGTACCGCTGCAGAAAATACAGCATTTGTGCAGGAAAAACCAGAGTGCAATTTCTGGTAAAATTGTGTGTTTGGTAAGATGTCTAATGATGGCATAGCACAGATTGTGGCTGAGAAGCTAGATAAGAATAACTTCCATGCTTGGAGGTTCAGGTTGACGAATTTCCTGATGGGAAAAGGCTATTGGGACTACATAGAAGGTGAGCATGAAGAGGCACCGGAGATACCGGATAAAAATCCGACTGCTGCAGATGTGAAAGAGTTTAAAGACTGGAACCAAGGAGCCAAGAAAGTCATGTATTGGCTCTCCATTAGTATACAGGACACCATGATTGGGCACATTCAGGATGCCAAGTCTCCCAAGGAGGCGTGGGACACCTTGGTAAAGCTTTATGAAACAAATACCAAGGCACGTAAGATACAGCTGAAGAATGAACTTCATACTGTGAAGAAAAAGAGCATGTCTGTGAGAATGACTATGCGTTGAAGATAAAGGATATTGTGGAATCCCTTGCATCTATTGGTGTGTCAGTAGATGATGATGATAAGGTGGAAGTCTGTCTACGTGGTCCTGGGCCACAATACAAGGCGTTCAAGACGTCTATTCAGACTCGGGAAAACATTCCCAACTTTACAGATTTGGTGTCTATGCTGATTATCGAAGAGAAGAGCTTGGGTGAAGACCAACAGTCCTCACAAAGCAAAAACAGTTCAGAGCAATAGGCCTTCTACACGAGTTCAAGAAGAGGACGAGGTAGAGGAGGCCGTGGACGTGGTCAAGGAGGTGGCCGAACAGGTAATCAGAATTATGGCCAGCAGTAGCAGCAGCAGCAACAGTCCTAGAATCAACAACAACAACAACAACACGCAGGTGGAAGAGGCAAATTCAGAGGCAGGGGGAGTCAAAGAGGCCGTGGAAATTGGCAAAGGCAATATAATGATGCACGTGAATGCTATTATTGTGGTAAGCCTGGACATGTGTAGGCAGAATGTTATAAGAAGCAGGCTGACATGCAAAATGGGAAAGTGCAGCAAAACAACTATGCATCCTGAGGCAGAAATAATGAGGATAATGAAAGGTTGTTTGTTATGCAGCATGTCGTGAATGCCATGTCTGAAAATGTTGATGCAGCACAAAAAGATAATGTATGGTATGTGGATTCAGGCGCTTCGAACCACATGACGAGTCATGGGGAGTGGTTCAAGGAGATGAAAAACCCAAAAAGACCAGGTTTTGTGGAAACAGGAGATGACACTGCTCATCCAATTGCCCACGTAGGAGATGTGCCATTGTCTATGCAGGATGGCAAAGTGAAGTACCTTGCAGATGTACTTCATGTACCGAACATAACAAAGAATCTGGTTTCAGTTGGCCAGATGATTGAGCAGGGTTTGCAGGTTCGGTTTAACCCTGATGGGTGTTATGTTGAAGATTTCAAAGACAAGTGCAGGTTGGTTGCAAAAGGCAACAGAGTGGGCAGAATGTTTACGTTGAATGTAGACATGCCTGAAATGAGTGCTGCGATGTTTACAAATGGTTCAGGAATTGTTGCAGACACAGACATTTGGCATAAAAGGATTGGACATGTAAATGTGCAGAGATTGAAGTCTATGCAGACAAAAGGAATTGTGACAGGGCTGCCAAAATTTAAAGTGGAAGGTATACAGAAAATATATGAAGCATGCCAATTTGGGCAGCAAACAAAGCATTTGTTTTCACGTAACAGATATATGAGCAGAAATGCACTAGATGTTGTGCATTCAGATGTATGGGGTCCTACGAAGACCATATCAATGGGAGGCTGCAGGTATTATGTGACTTTCATTGATAACCACACAAGGAAAGTGTGGGTATATTTCATGCAGGAGAAGAGTGAGGTGTTCACTCACTTTCAGAATTTCAGAGTTTTGGTTGAAAAGCAAACAGGGAAATATGTAAAGTGCCTAAGGTCAGATGGAGGGGGAGAGTACTTCTCCAATGAGTTCTCTGATTTTTTGAAGAAGAATGGTATTCGGAGACAGTTCACATGCAGATACACTCCGCAGCAAAATGGAGTTGCTAAGCGGAAAAACAGGCACATTGCTGAGATTGCGCGAGCATTGATGGAAGAGAAAAATATGCCGCATTGCTATTGGGCTGAGGCTATTTCTACAACAGTATACATCATGAACAGGACTCCAACTGCAGCCATACATGATGTAACTCCAGAGGAGAGGTTTACTGGTAGAAAACCAGATTTGTCTCATCTGAAAGTCTTTGGATGCATTGCATATGTGCATGTGCCAGATGAGCTGAGAACTAAGCTGGATCCGAAAGCTGAAAAATGTGTGTTTATTGGATATTCCCTTGAGGAAAAGGGATACAGGTGTTATAATCCTGCTACACGTGAGTTAAGGGTAAGCAGGGATGTTGTTTTTTATGAGATGAGCAGCTGGTATGCTGCTGAAAAAGAAGCTATTGGGGCTGATGTGAGTGGAAGTGTGGTTGCACAGAATGCAGGTCAGCAATCACAGTCTTTGAGTGGACCAGGAGAGTCCTCATCTAGTGGGTCTGTTGATAGACCATAGAGTGGCAGGCTGCGTCATAATACCAGTCCTGTAAATGTGATTAGTACATCACGTAAAGGAAAAGAGAAAGTGGTTGAGCCCCTTGGTATGCCTGACATTTCTGCAGGGCATTCTCATGTTGATGGAGAGTCTAGTGGCTCAGATATGAGCCTTGATGAGGAGCTTGGCATCCCAGCTATGAGAACACCTGGTGTAAAGAAGGCTATGGAAGCCATGAATGAAAAGCTGCGAAGATCTGGGAGAGTGAAGAACCCTGTGCAAAGATTTACATATGATGGTTATGTGGCACATCACTATGCATATATGGCAAAGGTTGTGCAGGTTGTTGAACCCACATGCATTGATGAGGCTGTTGGAAATGTGTGTTGGGAGAAAGCTATGGACGAGGAGATGGATGCACTATATGGAAATGAGACTTGGGATTTAGTGCAATTGCCTGAAGGCAAGAAAGCCATTGGATGCAAGTGGGTGTACAAAATAAAACATAACAGTGATGGAAGCATAAACAGGTACAAGGCTAGATTGGTAGCCAAAGGATATGCGCAGACATATGGCATTGATTATGAGGAAACTTTTAGCCCAGTTGCCAAGATGGCAACGGTGAGAGTTGTGATAGCAGTGGCTACGTCAAAGCAATGGTCTTTACATCAGATGGATGTAAAGAATGCATTCTTGCATGGGGATTTGCAAGAAGAGGTGTATATGTTGCAGCCACCTGGTTATGAGGATGTGGGTCACCCCGAGCATGTTTGCAGGTTGAAGAAAGCCTTGTATGGCTTAAAGCAAGCACCAAGAGCATGGTCTGACAAGATTTTTGAATATCTTGTCACTATTAGCTTTCATGTAGCCAATGCAGATTTCTCGCTGTATGTGAGACATGGTGATAGAGGAGGTGTGCTTGTTGTCGTCTATGTAGATGACTTAATCATTACGGGGGACCATGATGCAGAGACCTTTGATGTAAAGATCTTGCTTAGACAGAAGTTCGAGATGAAGGATTTGGTGGAGCTCAGATATTTCTTGGGCATTGATGTGATTAGGTCACCACATGGTATTGGATTACTGCAGAGAAAATATGGCTTGGACATGTTGTCCAAGTATGGTATGACAGGCTGTAAGCCTATTTCTGTGCCATTGGATCAGAATGGCAAGTTGAGTGCAGATTCAGGAGAGATCTTGGAGGATCCTACTATGTACAGACGCATAGTAGGAAGTTTGATATACATGACGATCACCAGACCAGATTTGAGCTATGATGTTGGGTTGGTGAGTCAGTTTATGCAGGTTCCACGGAAACCGCATTTGGATGCAGTGAGATGCATACTGAGGTATGTGAAGTCTACTTTGCATTGTGGACTATTCTATGAGACTGGGATAGAGATATGTGTACATGGGTACACAGATGCTGATTGGGCTAGTAGTATCTCAGACAGAAGATCTACCAGTGGTTTCATGTTTTCTTTGGGGAGTGCTGCTATGACTTGGAGCAGCAAGAAGCAGCCTACGGTTGCTCTATCGAGTACAGAGGCCGAGTACAGAGGAGCTGCTATGGCAGCATGTGAGGTAGCTTGGTTGAGAAAGCTACTTGCAGATTTGGGTCTATCAGTGGATAGACAAGTTGTCATTTTCTGTGACAACATTAGCAGTATACAGTTGGCCAGGAACCCAGTCTTTTATGCTCGTACGAAGCACATAGAGGTCCACTACCACTTCGTCAGAGAGAAGGTCTTGACAGGAGATCTTGACCTTGTTTATGTCAGCACAGAGGATCAGGTAGCTGACATCTTCACCAAAGCATTGGGTACAGAGAAGCTCCGCAGATTCAGAGCTTCACTTGGTGTACATGAGATGGAGTTGAGCTCGAGGGGGAGTGTTGAGATATCGAGCTCATCTAGTAAGGCGGTGGACACTGATGACCCGCCTGGGGGATAGGCCCCACACTTACACCACTGGCATGGTTGGTGAGATCTTGGGTGATATGCGGCCAGTGGGATGACAGGCTGTGTGACAGCCATTCTAGAGATTGGCATAGTTATAGCGCCATCTCATTTAGTCGGGTTCACACTATAGAGAACCCGTGTATGTATTGCTTGAGTACCTTTCATATTAGGTGTACTCTTATTCTTGTATATGGTGTGTTGAGTGTTGAGTAGAGAAGAAGAAGATTTCCAGCCTCTCACCTTGTGTGTTCTCTATTAGGGTTTTGTGAGTGGTGGCAAGGTCGGCCGAGGTTTGACCAGCCTCAGCTCGATTAAAATGGTGAGCTTCCGTATGGTGGATGAGGGACCAAGGAAGTGGCCTATGAGTGAAGCGCTAGGTGACCTGCGAATGAGCATAAAGGGTGCTCACCATACGATGCTCGGGGTCTGGGTCGCCCAGGATACCTACGTGTGCATCGAGGAGGAAAAATGAGTTGGAGTTTATTTTCTGAACACGGGCATGGATCTGGTTGATTGGCCTTGCTAGTCTTCAAACAGATGAGTTCATGGCTCTTTTACATGGATCTTTTTGGTTAATCTTGCTGATCTTCAACTAAGAGTCCATATGGATTTTGTGTGATTATATTCCTAGGTACTATGGGCTAGGAACTATTGAAAAGGCCCATGAGTGAGCAGGTTGTGAGTGTCTTGATTGCCAATGATGCCATAGATACACTGAGGAATGAATGAATGGAATACTTGATTATATTCCTAAGTACTATGGGCTAGGAACAGATCCTATCAATACAGTGGTTGCCCATGGGCTGGACTGATGGATTCCTATAATCAAAAATTCAATTCTGTTCAAGTTACAATAGTTGAGTAAATCATGGATAATCCTTGTTCTATGCAAAAGAATCAACGGGCTGTGCCTCTTGACGAGGAAAAAAGCGTTGGTGTCTATGATCCAAGTGCAAGTTCCTCCCTTGATCCGCCTCCCTTGATCCGGCCATGTGATCCGTGGTTTGATCGATCGAAATGCAAAAAGGGAAGTTAAGGCTTTTGTCTACGTTAGAATAAATTTTCTTGAAGGAATCGCCTATGCCTTTTGGGCGAGGGAAGTTTTTCGGGTTCTGGAAGAACCGAGGGATTAGTCTCTTGTCCCGATACTCGTGGGCAAGGCCCGACACTCGTGGGCAAGGCCCCGAGTGGGAGAACCGAGGGATTAGTCTCTTGTCCCGACACTCGTGGTGGGCAAGGCCCCGAGTGGGAAGCGCTGCCCTGTGCAAGAAGTTGGTACTTCCGTTGCTAGCATTATATTCCTTAGGCGTGGCACAATCATCTTGGAAGCAATTGGATAATGATTTTGCACCCAAAATCACCTTAGTCGACGTGGGAAGTTCCCATGTGAAACTACTGGAAAATCGTTCACGACGTGAGTGTTCTCTGCAACTTCATGCCGTGAAATGCTCTCGGCACATCAACGCTATGATTAGTGCCATAATTCACAGGATTTCCTTGCCAACAATAGGTAACGTTATCCTGACACCACGGATTTGACAAAATTAAGAATCGTGAATTAGTAGAAAACGTTCACGACGTGAACTATTCCAGAGCAGTTCACGAACCTGATTACATTTCACGGCGTGAAACATTTTCATTTCATGACGTGAATCATTTTACAACGTTTCATGACGTGAACCATTTTCAGCTCCTAACATGAAGCATTTTCTTTTCACGACGTGAAACCTTTTCCCTTCATGGTGTGAACTGTTTCTATAATTTCATGACTGTTTCTGTAATTTCATGCCTTAATCAAATCCAACTCACACGAACCTGGCATTGTTGGATTAAGGCTAAGGAAGCTCTTGAGACAATTGAAAATCATAACAAGGTAACGTGAAATTATGAGTCGAAAGCAAAAATTTTAAACACATAAAAGTGCAAAAAATTGTTCACGACGTGAACAGTTTTCTGACATTTCACGTCATGAATTGTTCTCTGCAATCTCACGGCCTCATAAACGAGTCGACAGTATTTGACCAAAATTTAATTGGGGCAGAAAAATAGCTTATCAAATCATATTCACATGCACTTGAGGTCTAGAAAGCTCATCGTAGTAGATGACCTCACTCCTGATAGGGCATCAAATCACCCAGGATCTTCCTAATAAAAGAGTGTGGGTTCAGGCCACTCAATAAGCACTCAATTGAGTGTCTTAAGGAATCTAACCACCATTGAAACCAGTAGTGAAGAATCCATGGAAGAAGGACTGCGATACTCTAGGTTTGGCGAAGAGAAGAAACCACCCTCCCCTACCATATCCAGCGGTATCATTGATATAGCATGTGGGATTTTCGGTCTCCAAACCAGCAATGATGAAGAGGCCCAATCTGCGAACATGGGTCTGTCAACTAGCACTGGACTTGGTCCAAGGCAAGAAGTACCTATCTAAACTTCAAATTCGATGCTGTCAAACATTGGCACCCCCGAATGACAAGAGACATGGAAAGTGCAGCCAAGACTGGTCAAGTATTCTTCCCAACCGCAGAGGAAGTACAATTGGATCTGAAAAGGATTGATGTAGAACGGTAGCTACGAGAATTGAGCTTAAGGAAACAAGAGCTCGATACTCAAAGGGCTAGAGAATACTAACAAAAGGATATGGGAAGTGTTAAATTACTTCAATCATGGGGTAAAGAGTCGAAAATAGTCATGGGCAAAAGTGAGGGAGAAATTCCAAACTTAGAACCCATTAATGAAGTGCCCAGAGTGAAGGAAGGGTTTGTAACCCTAGATGAAGGGGATAATCTACCAAGAGAAGCGGGCAAAGTGGAAGACTGCTTGTACACTAAAAAGGACATCGAGCAGATAATAAATCATCCCACGTTTCTACTACAGGTCATGGAACTCTTAATTCTACAAAGGCATACAAAGACGACTAATGATGAACCATTCTAAAATGAAGTGGTCGAGGACCATCCCATAGACCGGAAATGCCTAGAAGAGCCAACATAGGAAGAGGACGAGGTCTATGTAGTGGAGGAGTAGTTCCTCAAAGACCAAGGGTGGATTCAACCATAGATCCTAATGCGACCACAAGGACGGATTTGTTGAATATGGCTACGGAAATAGGCCGAGGAATGGTTAGGGAACTAGGTACTGCTCTAGAATCCCGACCCTCCCAAATGAAGCCACACATCATTTCAAATCTCGTTCAAAAATTCTCTAGGGATAGGGATCCTATTCAACACGTAGAGATCTTTGAGTCCACATGTGAAACCTGTGGGCCATCCACCAGTGATGTAACAATGATTCATGCTTTCTCACTAACCCTAGAAGAAAAAGCGCATTAATGGTTCCGAATCCTCAAACACCCGAGGATAAGGTTAACTTCACACAACTCAAGAATGTGTTTGTGCCCAGCTTTGCTACAGATGAAGTCATGTTGCACAGGTACACAACATCAAACAAAAGGAAATTGAGTCGATGCAAGGCTGTGTGTCTCGGCTAAAGCACTTAAGTTCAAGGTGCAAACTACGGGAAAGGCTAACTGATGATCAGTTATTGCCTTTCTTCTGAAGAGGAGTTAGAGACCATAAGATGCATGATTATCTAGCCCAACTGGCTACTGCAGATACATGTTGTAAACTAGCACAATTAAATATGAAGATAATATGCTAAAATTGCCACAACCGAAAGATGTCAGAATATCTTTGGCAGAAGCAAACGACTTCGCGTGTTTTGAGTGACCAAGAGATTGGAACTCGGAGCAAGAAAGCTAGAAACATGACCGTGGATGAAATTACTAATGCAATACTGGAAAATTTGATGGTAAAGGAGAAACATCTAGGCATAGACATACCCATCTTTATCCCCGTAGAGAATTGGTGTGGTGCTCTATGTGCAGATTAAATCACACTACCACCAAATGCCCATAATTAAGAGCAAGGCCACTACTCTATTGTGTACACTGTGTAAAATTAGGGAATCATGACACCTCCATGTGCAGATATCCAAGGTTCCAAATAGTAGCATAGCTGTCGGCACCTAGAGCTCCATTGGCCTTACCAGCACCACCTATGCAAATCGCTATAGCTGCACGACATCCAAACTCTTCCTATTTACCTAGGGGGTTGTTTTGGGTACAAGACACTTCACCTCTGCCGCCACCTGTTCTACCACCACAGGCTAAAATCAACCAAGTGTTGATTGAGGAGCCATCAGAAGATATGGATATGGTGCATGAAGTAGAACTCAATAGAGAGTACTATGAGGAAGCTGCAGATATTGCACCATAATTCTATGTCCTACAATAACACGCCAATACCTGTGTTTCAAACCATAATACAGTGGAAGGGGAAGGACATAAACTCAAACATGAGGAGAGGATTGCTACAATGTTTTAGTTGCAGTGGACCGCATCAAATCGCTGAGTGTCCAAACAAGAATGTGGTTCATATGCACCAACCCCAACAATTGACTACTTCACCCAACGACATGCTAGTACTTACTTGTACCAAATGTGGGATTGATCATTTGATCAAATATTATCCATACCACGCAAGTGGTTTGACTTCCACTTCTAACCAGGCCACCGTCTAGACCATTAGTGTGCAGCCTAGAAATATCATGCCACTCAATGTCTTGACATGAGCCCAAGCCCAATTAGGGGACAAATGGAAGAACCCAGCAAATGCAACCACTTCCAGAACTAGCCATAGAAGGAGAGTGAAAAAAGTGGGTAAGGGTGACACCAGGGTCACTGTTATATGCACATTATGTGTGCATATACTAGGGGGCTAACCCACATTAGGCTTGTGCATATACTAGGAGGCTAACCCACATTAGGGCTTGTGAGCATGGGAGCATGGAAACAAGCTCTAGTGGAGCATGGGTTAGAACTAACCATAAGGGTTAAGGTTAGAGTCACGCATCCAAGGGTCACACATGGGAAATGGAGAGTCAAGAGTCACTTGAGGGCCCTTCTATATAATAGGGGTATGGGGCACACTCAAGAGATGGTCTCTTGATGTTATCTTGAGGCTAGGTTATGTTATGCTCTCTTGTATAGACGATCATACCATTTCACACTATAGCTACATGCTACTGGATTGGAGTTATACCTCTTGATGGTATGGGACATCATGGTAAAGGTATGATGTACTTCATTATAATTCATGTGTACATCCCTTGGGCTCGGGGGTGGTCGGGTGGATGAGTTTATGCTTGATTTATGCATGTTTATGTATAACAATTATCTAGAGAGATCTTAGGGTTTAAACAGTGGTATGAGAGCATTCTCTAGTTAATTGTTGTTGATTTTTCTTTCTTATTGTAATTTTTGGTATTTTTTGAAGTAAATTTAAATATTTATTAAATAAAAATATTATTTTGTTGATTTATGTTGATGATTATCACGTGGATTGTTGATATGGTGGTTGGAACACGTGTTTCTTTTATTCAATGGTGGACGAATCGACGTTGCGGGGGAATTCAGTGAGTTTAATGCTATTTTTTCCTATTTTTATGGTTTAAAATAAGCATTAATGGAAAATTTTACCAAAATACCACATTTTATTATAGATATTTTTGGTAGAATGGATTCCCTGAATTTCTACAATTTTTAGGAATTTTTTTCTAATTATTTAGAAAATTTTAGAGCATTTTTATAGTTAAAAATATATTTTTAATGTATTTTACGGGTTTTCCGCGAGTATGCTTGCGATTTTCTGCCAATTTTTTACTGAAAAGCAGTGTGGGACAATCAATTGATGCATGGAATGCTCTCCCGTGTGCGTGGGATCCTCTTCGTCTCTCAATTCTAAATTTTTCTTCTTTTTTCCTCTCCCGCGTGTGAATGCCTCTTAATAGGCACATTTTTATTAACTATTAATCATAATTAATTTTTAATTATGATTAATCAAATATTAATTAAATTTTAATCTTCTTCTCTGATTAACAGGGAAGACAAGATGGGGTGGTGAGAGAGTGGAATTGGAGAGAAGGAATGAGGAGGGTGGAGAGAAGAGAGAAAACCTTCTCTCTCTTTGGAAAACGCGCACGCGGGGGGGGAGGGGGGGAGGCGAAACCCCCCCCCTTAAATGTTTTTCATAAGCTTTTTATTAAAGCTTATTAAAGTTTGGTTTTTTTTAAATTTTTTTAAGAAGGAGTTTTTCTTTTTAACCAAAAAAAAGATTTTAAAAGTTTTTCAAAAAAAAGCTTGGAAAAAAGCCTAAAAATTATGAGAAAATATGAGATTTGAGAAAAACAATACTCTTGAATTTTATTTTCTTGGAACCTTTGGCTTTCTTCTTTCCCAAAACCTTTTGGCTTTCCGAATTCCGGAAAATCTTTTGACCTTTCGGATTTCGAAAACTTTTGACCTTTCACATTTTGATTTTTTTTGTCTTTTCATTTTTTCGAAATTGTTAGCTTTCCGTATTCCGAGAAAACCATTGAAATTTCAAAATTTTTTGACCGTTCGTATTCTTATGCATTCAGGGTAAATTAAAAATTTTTAAAAATTCCTAAAAAATTAGACAAAGGTTATTTTAAATTTTTGGAAAATGTCGGATTGGTGTTTGGCATGTGGTGTGTCCTTTCGGGTGCCCGTGACCATTCAAATTCCTTTAAAAGTATATTTTTGACCGAGAAAATTAAAAAATCCATTAAAATTATAAATTTTCATTGGATTTGAGAATTGTCGGTCAGAATTGGAAATTTCGTGAACGATGGGATTCTCAGGAGAAATTAGGAATATTCTAGAAATTATTTAAAAACTGGTATTTTGGCAAAATTATTTGCTAAAACTTTTCTGGATAAATATAGGTTTGGAATGCCATAAGATAGGTTTGGTGGAATTCAAAATTATCGTATTTTGAGGCCCTATAAAATTAAGAAAAATTAGAAAAAAATTATGACAATTCTTTTTCTCGAGAATTTAATATTTTCGAGGGTTATTTAATGTTGAAGTATGTTTTCTCGTGCTGATATTAGATAGATGCGGGTTATTCGCATATTATTAATACGATTGTACCTCGTATTAGTAGTTATTTTTGTTTGGATTAATTCTAAACGATGTTTTCATGATTTTTTACCATTGTTTAGCCATTCTTTTTGGACATGTTCCTTAATTTCTTTTGATGGCTATAATTTACGTTCAAAGTGTGTTTCACCTTTGACACTTTTCCATGATAATTTATTTTGCACTTGTTTAAGTGTGGTTTGTGCTTAATTTCTTAAGCCTAAGACAAATTCTATCATGGGTTAGTTGATTGGTTTGTTTTGGTGGATTTTAAGCCTAAGACAAATTCTATCATCGGTTAGTTGATTGGTTTGTTTTGGTGGATTTTAAGCCTAAGACAAATTCTAGAATTTGTCTTAAGCCTAAGACAAATTCTATCATGGGTTAGTTGATTGGTTTGTTTTGGTAGATTTTATTGGATGTTTTCCAAGTTTTATATAGACTCATCAGGTTATGCCTAGATCATTTGTGTCTAGGGCTTTTTTAATGAGTGTTACACATATGTGTTGAAAAGATGCAGGGGGGAAGAGAGCTTGAGCTCTTGCAAGCACTTCCTTCATTGACTCTTCGTCAGCTGTTGCAACCTTTTCACTTAGGTCCTCATCACGACCTTATTCGATAAGATAGTCAAAATGCTTCCCCAACATTCTTGACATAAAACAATCTTTAAAAACAGGTCTCAATTTATAGTTTCCAACAAACTCCCATCTTTCCACATCATTCCATGTCATTTCTCATCATTCCACATTCTTCTACATCAATTTTCATCGCATCATTCCACATCTATTTACATCGTCCTACATCCATTCACATCACTCCTACATCCATTCACATCCATTCACATAATATCACATCCATTCACATCATCCTACATCCATTCACATCACATCACATCATTCCCACATCCATTCACATCATTCCTACATCTATTCACACCCATTTACATCATTCCTACATCCAATCACATTCATTCACATCATTCCTACATCCAATCACATCCATTCACATCATTCCTACATCCAATCACATCCATTCACATCATTCCTACATCCATTCACATTCATTCACATCATTCCTACATCCACTCACATCCATTCACATCATTCATATATCTATTCTCATCTATTCACATCAATCCTACATCCACTCACATCCATTCACATCATTTCTACATGCACTCACATCCATTCACATCATTCCTACATCCATTCACATCCATTCACATCTATTCACATCCAGTCACATCATTCCTACATCCATTCACATCATATCACATCCATTCACAAATTTCTCAAAATAAAATATGTTCAATATTCTTCTTTTTTAATAAAAGACTCGTGGGATTTACAAAATCAATTATACCCATATTTACTCTTTTAGTATAAACACTAATCCATTTATCTAAATAATGAATTATTTTCATAATTCTCATAAATTGAATGATTCTATAATATTTGTGCATAACCTTCTTTGTTTTTCTGACTATTGAATAATGCTCTTTTAGCATAAAATTTACTTACGCATGTACATACATAAAGATAAATATAACAAAAATTCTCTTTTCTCTATTTGAAGAATTATGCATAAATACTATAAAAGTATTTTCCATAAATATGATAAAAATCATTCTTTTAGCATTAAAATATCTATGCCTAGGATATGATGGGAATTCCTCTTTTTACTTTATTAAATTTATGCATAAAAATAAGAATTATCTTTTTTCTAGAAAATTTTACAACTTCTAAGAATGTTCAATTTTCTAACTTTAAATGAATATTCATGATTGAAATATGATAAGAAATCCTCTTTTAAACTAAAATTTATTGATGCATACAAAACATAATTATAAGCATAATTACAATTAAATCTCTTGATTATTCTTCAATATCCATTCCTCATTTCCAAAAATGTTAGCATAACCCTCTTTCAACTTAAAATGATTTAATATGATTTTTCTCAATCATAAACAAGCTTAAAGAAATTAATCATCATTTTTAACTAGATTAAATCATAAAAATACCTAATCTTTTTCTCTAGCTTGTCAAGCCTAGAGTTTTGTTTAAGATAATGAGTTTATCATTAAGAACCATCCTTCTAACAAGTATCTAACCATAAAGATGATTAATCTTTCCAAAAAGAGAGATTTACTAATGAAAATACTTTAATTAAGATAAAGATTAGTATTAAACCATTTAAACATTATGAATCATTAGAAAGCTTGATTTCAAGAAAAAACCATTTAATTGAAAGCTTCCCAAGCATTAGAGGGGTTGGGAAGGAGATGACCATTGAGAAAGATAGAAAATCCATTGGATTAAGGCTTACCTTTGATTTTGGCTTAATTCTTTAAAGAAAGAAGTGAAGCCCACAAAGTGAGCTTTGGCCACCAAGTTGGGGAGAGTAATCTCCAAGAGAGGATGGAGAATTGTGAAGCTCCAAACTTCCAAAAGTAGAGGCAAAATACAGGGATAATACCATTACACTAAAATGAAGATAATACTGACATGTAATTACTCAAAGATGAAAATACAAAGCAATGAGGGATAATACTGACATGTAATTACTCAAAGATGAAAATACAAAGCAATGAGGGTCTATTTATAGGTGAGGGAGGCCACTAACCAAGTCCAAGTGGGACATAAAGGCTTCCAGCTTCAGTTTGACCCAATTTGGACAAGTTTTGGACCAGTTTAGCTCGCTTTTTGATCCAGTTTGCAAGAGGAGAAAGGAGAGATAAAAGTATCTCATTTTTTTTGAATTAAAAATTCAAGGTAAAGATGAAAAAAAGGTGCCTCCTTCATGAGCCCTTTTCCTCCTTACTGAGGTGTCAAATTTTATTTTTTTACCTAATAAACCTTAATTTTTAACTAATAAAACCAATACTTGGTCAACTCTTCATCTTATGTGAGCATTTACTCATTTTTGGGGTATTTTCTTTTATTCTTTGTATTTTTGTAATCCCAATAGTTGGATTAATCCTATTGGCCCTTTAGAACCTTATTTGGACCTTAGTCAAAAAAATTTGAAAATGTGGACCCTTAGGCTAAGGTCTCCAATACACATATTCAGTTAATTTCTAATGCACATTGGAAAATTCTTTTTGAACTTCTATTTCAGGGGAATTCATCTTAAATATTAGAAGAAACTTTTTATAAAAAAATATCTCAATTTTATATTGCCTCTCTCTAGAACATTTTCTCTGTCTAGGCCAAAATAAGGGAAAACAATGTCTTCTTGTATTCTGAATTAGGGGATGATTACAGAGACTAAAGGGGAAGTTCTTACGCCTTTATATCTCAAAAGCTAGAGGGAGGAATCTTACATCCTACCCCACTTAAAAAATGTGAGATGTCCTCATCTCGCAGCCAGAGATGCAGTCAGAGAGGATAATCTTGGTAAAATCATCTTCCCAAGGTGGTACTTAATTCCAAAAATCAAATTCTTAACAGGGAACTGAAGATTTTAGACTTGATCATCAATGGTGATAGTCCTCTTTCTTCCTTCCACTATATCAGTTATTGTGGCAGTTCATGCTGTGCAGCTGCTGGGATGGGAATCTTTCTTTTCTTAGTCAAGTTTGTTTTTTCCAACTTAACAGATGCTCAGAGAATCTTAGGTGAAAAGACCACTTTATTTATAATTCGAATCCAAAAGGAATTAAACTTTAGATCCAACTAATTCTGGGATTCCTTAAAGTTTGGTCAACCCTCTCAAAATCGTGGGATAAAGATCCCTTCTACAAGAAGAAACATATAGAACTCACCATCAGAAAATACTTTATTCATATCCTTAACACAAAAATGGCCCATCAGATGAGTAATTTCCAATTATCATCTGAACATTCCCCATGGGAATTTTAGTTATACAGGTTCTTAATTTTGTTGAGATTCAAGCTCAATGTCAGCTTGTGCCATCTGCACCATGTGCTGGCATGTTAGGTAGCAGCATGTGTGAGACATAAATGACTGCGTCCAACTGGTCATAGAGTGTGGACATTAGCTAGGGTTAGCTGTGTGTGGACACAACACATAGTGTGTGTTGTGTATTATGGATTATGGCTTTATGCATTGTGTGAGAAGGGAGATGGCTTCCCTCTATGGTTAGGGTTTGCAATATACATTAGGCTTTGCTCCTGTGTGTGTGTCTCCTCTCCCTCTACCTGTTTTTCATCATGGTATCAGAGCCTGGTGCTCTCTATGAGTGAGTGAGAGAAGAGGGAGAAGAAGCTGTGAAGCTTGCCATTGATGCTGTGAATCATGGAGCACACTGATTTCTATCAAATCTGAGAGCTTGGCCTACCGGGTAAGGATTACTAAACACCCTTGAGTGGATTGCAGGTGATTCAAGCACAAACAAGGCAAATCAGGGTTGCCCAAAGTAAAAGAAAATTCTAGTTTTTGCAAGCTTTCCATTGGAGCTTGAAAGCAGTGATGTATTGTGAAAATAGATGCAATCTGGCAAAGGAACATGTATGTGATGTATGTGACAAGGATTAATGTATTGGCAACTCATGTGCAAGCCCTAAATTGAATTTGGAGCCAAGTTGGTGGATTTATGTGAGAGGAAAATCACTGGTTTGAACCCTTCACAACAAAAACAAAGACATGATGCTCATTGTGGATGAAATTAACGCCGGTTTTTTGTAAAAATCACTCAATTGATGGATAGTGTACATGCCTAAGAGTGTTGGGAACTCACCTATGCTCTCAATAGCAACTCTAAACATCTCATGGCAGTTTTCTCACCATTTTGATAAGTGGAGGCCAAATTCTACTAGTGTGATTGATTAAATCCATAACTTGCTTAGCAATTGTGTGATACACATACTTGAGGAGGTTGCTATATGTTTGGTTGAAGCAATTATGCATTATGGAGCTGGAAATGAGCTGATTAAATAGGCTGTCTACTGTGATTAGTGAAACAGAGGGTGATTAATCAGCTAATTACTCTCTCATCTTAAACAATTGGTCTAATTCCTTTTACATGGAGTTAGTAGAAATCAATGCTAAGCTAATGAATTCTTGGTCTCTCAATTTGGACAAGAATCAAAGGAATTAGAGCCATTTTACTACTGGTTTTTTTTGGTTTTACTAGTTTTTCTCAAAAGAGAGAAGGGGATCTAACAAATTTGATATGTACGCACCTTGGTTGGTGTTGATATGCAACATTGAGCTTGTTTAGGTGTCAATGCAAGTTATCCACACTTGATTGAACCACTACATTGCAATTTGAAGCCTTAAAAAAAGCACGCCAAAATAGGGTACCTTGGACTACGTATGCCAGTTCATTTTGGATGCAATCAGTTTGATTTTCTACATCATAAGTGAAGTTTGTTGAGTACTTTGGAGTATCTGGAACACTTATTAGAGTGTGGTTGAGCTGAGGAAGGCTTGTTTACAGATTTGGACATGTGTGGAAGGTGTATTTGCATTGAGCAAATATGTCAGACAACCCAGTACAAATTGTGGGTGAAAAGTTGGATAGGAAGAACTTCCAGACATGGAAGTACAGGATCAAAAGCTTTCTGAAGGGAAAAGGTTTTTGGAACCTTGTTACAGGTGTGGAGCCAGAGCCAGAACTACCCCAACAACCTACACAGCAACAGGTTATAGCTCATAAGCAATGGTCAAAAAAGAGCATACAAAGTTTTGCATTACCTATCTATATGTATCTCGGATGCTATACTCATACATATACATGATGCTAAGAATCCCAAGGATGCATGGGATACATTGGTAAAGCTGTTTGATACAGACACTAGTGTCACAAGTCTTAGTTGAGACAACAGATTCATAATGTGAAACGGAAAGGAAGGAGCATCCATGATTATGTACAAGAGATAAAGAAGTATGCAACATTACCTTGCATGGTCTTGGCAAGGAGTATAAGTCTTTTGATACTTCCATCTTGGTTCGGAGTACAAGTTTACCAGATTTTGATGAGTTGGTTTCACTCTTGCTTGTTGAGGAAATCAAACTCAGTGACTCCTTTCATGATGCATCTACTAGCCATGATGATAATGGTAGGAATCAGGCTTTCTATTCACAAAGGGGATCTAGAGGCAGGGGGAGATTTGCATCACCTGGCCATGGTAATGGTCGTGGATGGCAAGACAGGTCACAACAACAGAATTTTCAGCCTACATATGGTTCTAGAGGTGGTCGTGGATATACACCTCAGAGAGGCAGAGGTAATCCTTGTGGTAGAGGACGTTGGCAAGGCCAACAAACATCTATGCAAAATGTGGAATGCCATTACTGTGGGAAATTCGGTCATATGGCACGTGATTGTTTCCGCCGCAAACAAAATGATTTGAGAGGGGATAGAGCACAACATGGTGGAAATTATACAAGTGGTGGAAATTATGCATCAAGCAGTAATGATGGCAGTGCAAATCACTTGTTTGCCATGAAACATGTTATGGGACCTATGATGACAAATGGTGAAAGTGATAACACTTGGTATATTGACTCTAGAGCATCAAACTATATGACTTTTCATGGCGAATGGTTTGAGCATATGAAGCCTATGGATGTGAAAGGTTATGTGGAGACAGGAGATGATACCCAACATGCTATCACACATGTTGGAAGTGTACCATTAGTTTTGCACAATGGTGAAACAAAGTCTATGGCAGATGTCTTGTATGTGCCTTCTATTACAAAAAGTTTGGCCTCAGTTGGTCAAATGGTGGAACAGGGTTTACTGGTTTGTTTGAACGAGCATGGTTGCTTCATTGAGGATTTCAAAAATGGATGTAGAGTCATTGCCAAAGGCAAGAAAGAAGGCAGGTTATTTAAGTTGGATGCTGGGATTCCTGAGTTGAAATTGGCCATGTTCTCTAAAAGCCGAAATGTGGTACCAGACATTGACATGTGGCATAAAAGGATTGGACATGTGAACATACAAAGGTTAAAGAACATGCAGGCAAGAGGCATTGTTAGTGGGCTGCCTAGATTCAAGTATGATGGGAATATGCATGTTTGTGATGCCTGTCAGTTTGGAAAGCAGGCAAGGTTGTTGTTTCCTAAAGAAGGCAATATGACTAGCAGGCCACTTAAGATAATTCATAGCGATGTATGGGGTCCTGCACAAAACCCATCCATTAAAGGCAGCTTGTATTATGTGACATTCATTGATGATTTCAGTAGAATGACTTGGATTTACTTTCTCAAAGAGAAAAGTGAAGTGTTGGGAAAGTTTATGAACTTCAAAGCTTTTGCAAAGAAGCAATATGGCTCTTGGATAAAATGTTTGAGGACAGATGGAGGTGGTGAATACACCTCACATGCGTTTCTTGAGAAAGCATGGCATAAGAAGGCAGTTAACTTGCAGGTACACACGTCAGCGAAATAGTGTTGCTGAGAGAGAAATAATAGAGTCATTTGTGATGTGGCCAGGGCGATGCTCAATGAAAAGAGCATGCCAGACTATTATTGGGTAGAAGAGTGTGCCACCATGGTGTATGTACTTAATAAGACACCCACAGCAGCCATACATGGAAGTATGCCAGAGATGCGGCTTATAAGTTTTAGGCCAAACATTGGACACCTCAAAGTGTTTGGTTGCATAGCTTATGCACATGTGCCTGATGACGAGAGAAGGAGGAAGTTGGATCCTAAGGCAGAAAAGTGTGTGTTTGTTGGTTATGCACAGGATCGCAAGGCATATAAATGTTACAATCCACAACATAGGCAAGTGGCTATCTCACAAGATGTGGTGTTTGATGAACTTGCTACTTGGTACAATGAGGGTGTCATTGATTCCCTTGATGCTGATGTGCATGTGAACTTGCCACAAGCAAGTTCTATTTCTATGTCTGGGCCAGCAGAGTCTGAGAGTAGCACTATATGTCCATGGTCAGGACACTTGAGACATGAGAGTGTGAGCACTGGGAGGAGTAGTGCTATGGCTAAAGGGAAAAAGAAAGTTGAAGGAATTGGCATTACAGGTTATGAGTCGTCAAGTTCAGAGAGTTTGGATGAGAAACTTGGCATACCAGTTTTACGCACACCTGGTGCAAGGCAAGATAGATATGTGCCTCCACATGCTAGAGTAACAGGTGTTCAAAGAGATCCGCATGCATTGCGGAGATCCCAAAGGGTCAGGTATCCAATTGTTGACAGGTTGACATATCGTGACTTTGCTATGCATTACGCATATATGATCTGTTTGGTGAAGCATGTGGAACCTACATGCTATACAGAAGCTATTGGGAAGCATGTATGGGAGAAGGCAATGGATGTTGAGATGGACGCATTGATTCATATATGAAACATGGGATTTGGTTGCCTTACTACCACAAGGCAAAAATGTCATTGGTTGCAAATGGGTTTACAAGGTGAAATGCAAGTCAGATGGTTCCATTGAGCGACATAAAGCACGATTGGTAGCTAAGGGTTATGCACAAACCCAAGGCTTGGACTATGATGAAACATTTAGTCCAGTTGCGAAGATGGGAACAGTGAGAGCAGTCATTGCAATGGCTGCAACAAATGGTTGGGAAATGCATCAAATGGATGTGAAAAATGCATTTCTAAATGGTGATCTACAAGAGGAAGTTTATATGGCACAGCCCGAAGGATATGTACACCCGAGGTGTCCCACTCATGTATGTAGATTAAAGAAAGCATTATATGGTTTGAAGCAAGCACCTCGTGCTTGGAGTGATAAGATAACCCGATATCTTATCTCCCTTGGATTTTAGGTTTCTTCAGCAGACTCTTCACTCTATGTGAAGAAAACAGATCATGGGATTGTCTTACTTGTCATCTATGTGGATGACTTGATTGTCACAGGAGATCATGCTACACATGCTATGCATGTCAAGAAGGTGGCAAAATATGGGATGACAGGGTGTAAGCCAATGAGTACACTTTTGGAGCAGAATGTAAAACTGCGGGCTGATTTTGGTGAGGAGTTGGATGATCCATCTATGGCAGTCTTATTTACATGACTATCACACGCCTGGATCTCAGTTATACTGTGGGGCTAGTAAGCCAATTTATGCAGAGCCCCAGAAAACCTCATTCGGATGCAGTGAGACGCATTATGCGATATGTAAAGACCACTGCACATTATGGTCTTCTTTATGAGCATGGTAAAGGCTTGGATGTACATGGCTACACAGACGCAAATTGGGCAAGTAGCTCGTATGACAGGAGGTCTACTAGTGGTTATGCCTTTACATTTGGAAGTGCAGTGGGTGAGTTGGAGTAGCAAGAAGCAACCTATTGTTGCTTTATCTAGTACCAGAGCAAGGGTGCAGCCATTGCTACATGTGGAGTATGGTTAAAGAGTCTCTTGGCATATTTAGGTGAGCCTATTGATAGCAAGGTTTTCATTCATTGTGACAACCTTGCTACATGTGAAGGAGTATGGTTAAAGAGTCTCTTGGCTGATTTGGGTGAGCCTATTGATGGCAAGGTTGTCATTCATTGTGACAACCATTGCTACATGTGAAGGAGTATGGTTAAAGAGTCTCTTGGCTGATTTGGGTGAACCTATTGATGGCAAGGTTGTCATTCATTGTGACAACATGAGCAGCATACAGTTGGCCAAGAATTCAGTTTTTCATGCGCAGACCAAACACATAGAGGTCCACTATCATTTTGTCAGAGAAAAAGTGTTGGATGGTACAGTGGATTTGCAGTATGTGAAGACTGAAGAGCAAGTGCCCGATATCTTTAGAAAGCCACTTAGCAGGGAGAAGTTTGAGTACTTTTGTACTATGTTGGGAGTATGTGGGATGAGCTTGAGGGGGAGTGTTGAGAGCTTTGATAGCCCAAGCTCATCTACATCTTCATCTATGGCAGTACATCATGAGCTTGAGAGGGGCTGTTGAGATTCAAGCTCGATGTCAACTTGTGCCAGTAGCACCATGTGCTGGCATGTTAGGTAGCAGCATGTGTGAGATATAAATGACCGCGTCCAGCTAGTCATAGAGTTGTTGAAATATACAAGTGAATAGGGTGTGTGCGGGAACAAGCCCTTGGTTAGAGGCTGTAAAAGAGAAGATGTAAATATGAGAGAACCTGTGAAAAGGCGAGAAGAATCTACTGGGAGAGAATAAAGGGTAGCATGAGAAGATTTAGGAAGTGTGGAAATATTCTGGGAGAGGTGGAGAGAATCAAGCAAAAGAGGTGGAGTGAATCAAGGAGAAATCAATGGGATTAGATGCTTGGATGTAAACTCTATAAATTGAGGCATTGGCCGAATGAGAATTTTCTAGTTTTTGATTATCCATGCCTACATTAAGCTATTTGTTAATTACTCACTAATCACATCTTAATTGCTCACTAATCATATCTTAATTATTTACTAAAATCACTTTGTTAATGATGTTGATTCTAGTATTTGATCCACCATAGCTCATCACATTGCTCTAATTTCAACATGGCATCAGAGCCAAGCCTAGAATTCATCAAGTTTATGAGCCCATTATCTAGTTAATTAGGATTAGTAGATAATTAGAAAATAATCAAAAATTTTAGTTATTTTCAACTAACCTCTGTACCCCCAGCTAGTGGAGGAGCTCCCTCTCCTTGCACACTCAAAATTATCCCAGACCCTTCAAGCCCAACATAGCCAACTCAATGGTGTTCTAGCCAGTTGAATCAACGCAGCAAACCGCCCACGTAAGTGCCCGATTTTTGCTGATTAAGAAGCACCGTTTTTTTGTAGCAAATCAATGATTTCTACTTCCACAAATTAAATGGGTCTAATTCCTCTTAGCCCCAAGTGTTTTCAAGCATGGTCTACAAGCTGGTGAAGTCAGAAATTGATTTGATCAAGTCTACAGTGAGATCCAAGCTCTTCATCAAATCTATAGGTGACTTTGGTAAAACAAAGATTAAGCATTCAATGTTTGGTCAAATCTTGTGTTTCTTGGCTTAATCCTCTACTAGACTAATTGCTATTGATGGCCTTGAAAGCATTTGAGCTCATTTGAAGTCTAAGGCCCCAGATCTGGACTCCCCGTATACTATGTTTTTTGCACACAAAATAGAGGATTAATTTGCTAATCAATGATTAATCAATGCTAATCACTATATTTTGGTGCAATTAAGGGTTCAAATTAACCATTAGGTATCTGATACAGATTCTTATAACTTCAGATTGCAATTCAGAGTTAGTTTGATGCTCCAACCAAATGGGATCAGACGGTGCCCTTGTCCTCCAGAATAAGGCAAGAGGTAAGACCTCCTGCATAGATTTGGGTTTGCATTGCATAATGACACAAGATAAACATCAAAAGCCCAAAAGAACTATCAACAAAACATTTGAACATGTTGCTCACATGGAGCAAGAAGAACTGACAAACAAGCTCATGGCCCCAACCATGAAAGAAGAAGAACATCTCTTTCCAAGAGGAGGATCCACACCAAGAAGAAAAGCTGAAGGAAGACATGGAAATGAGAAGAGAAGCTACCACAAGAAGAAGACTGAAAGAAGAGGAAGACATGGATGCGTGGAGAGAAGCTGCCACCACGACAAGAAGACTGAAGACAAGAGAAGATGTGAGCCTCCAAAGAGTGAGGAGCCATGTGAAAATCTCTGAGAGAGAGAGAGAGAGAGACCCCACAACCCAATGTAACCTGCCCCAACAAAGTAAAACCACCTTTGAGCCACCGATGATGTAGGCCACGTGGTAGATGTATGTGTGAGCACTTTAGTCAAGGTCGTGGGAGGCACTTGTAGTAGCCTTGGACACATAGAGAGAGAGAGTGTCAAGGACTATGAGTTTAGGGACTTGAGGCACTGGTCGTGGGCTATGAAGTAAGAGAGAAACTTGGTATAGGGTCCAAGTGTGCTAAGTTAACTTGAGGGGAGGTGTGCTAGGCACTGGTCGTAAGAGGGAAACTTGGTATAGGGTCCAGGTGTGCTAGGAGTATTCACTTGAGGGGAGGTGTTGAAATATACAAGTGAATAGGGTGTGTGCAGGAACAAGCCCTTGGTTAGAGGCTGTAAAAGAGAAGATGTAAATGTGAGAGAACCTGTGAAAAGGTGAGAAGAATCTATTGGGAGAGAATAAAGGGTAGCATGAGAAGATTTAGGAAGTGTGGAGATATTCTGGGAGAGGTGGAGAGAATCAAGCAAAAGAGGTGGAGTGAATCAAGGAGAAATCAGTGGGATTAGATGCTTGGATGTAAACTCTATAAATTGAGGCATTGGCCTAATGAGAATTTGCTGGTTTTTGATTATCCATGCCTACATTAAGCTATTTGTTAATTACTCACTAATCATATCTTAATTACTCACTTTGTTAATGATGTTAATTCTAGTATTTGATCCACCATAGCTCATCACATTGCTCTAATTTCAACAAGAGTGTGGACATTAGCTAGGGTTAGCTGTGTGTGGACACAACACATAGTGTGTGTTGTGTATTATGGATTATGGCTTTATGCATTGTGTGCGAAGGGAGATGGCTTCCCTCTATGGTTAAGGTTTGCAATATACATTAGGGTTTGCTCCTGTGTGTGTGTCTCCTCTCCCTCTACCTGTTTTTCATCAAATTTGTCATTCCACAATTGGGTCCGCTGGGCCAAAGGTCAAGCTACGAACAAATCTGTCAGCACTCCTTGGTATGCTTTAGAATAGCCATTCTTGTAAGAAAAATGTGATGTAGAGTCATTCTATGGAGTGCAAGGTAGAATGGCACTAGGGCCATTTTACCATCCATTATATGCTTTAGAATGGCCTTAGGGCTGATCTCTCAAATCACATTATGCATGGTAGAATGGCCTTTTGGTCATTCTAGAGCACATTGTTCTTGTAACAATAGTCATAGTGCCATTCTCTACTCCATTATGTTAACTGTTGGGTGAACTCTAGAATGGTCTCAAAGGGCCAAACGCTACATGTGCATTCATAAAATATCAAAACTATGTTTTAGAGTGACTTGGATGTTGAAATGTGCAATGTAAAATGAATGGGTTATTTGGTTGAGTGTGTGAAAGCACTCTAGAGGTGCAAGATATTGTGGTAAGATAAGAATGCCACATGTATGGTATGTGAGTGTTGACCAAAAGACTGGAAAAGGAAGTGCCACATGGATGATGACATGTAAATTGGGATAAGGCTAGAAAGCCTATCAATGTATGGCTCACTTGAGATAGTGCAATAGAATTGAGTGTTGAGTGTGCAATCTCTCTCTCTCTCTCTCTCTCTCTCTCTTATGAAGTTCATAGTGTGGTTTAATCCACCCTAATTATGCTACTTAATCTATATCTATCACCATGATCAATCCCATTTTTGAATTGTTTTCATGGTTATGAGTTTGGGTGGGCTCTTGGTCATGGTGAATATTTATGTATAGTTTTCATGGTTATGAGTTCTTTGATTAAATATTTCTTTTAGTTATTATATTAAAAAAAATTATGCACACTCATATTATCATTTGGATTTGCATTTGTGAGGATTTGAGAGAAGATTTCCAACAAGGAGGTTGCATAGAAGCTGCCCAAGAGAGTTGCAAATGGAAGTTTTGCAACATGGAGAGCCTGCTCATCATTATGGAAGATAAAAATGGAGTTTTCAGAGCAAGTATGAAGGCTATGGAGTCTTCGGTGTCAACAAGAAAGCTGCCAAGGAGATTTGAGAAGGTATTTTTGAGCATGGAAGCATGTTCATATTTGAGAAGGGTTGCTATGTGTGGGATTTGTGAATCCCATGGCTCTTGCATTTTGGGCAAGGAGCGTATTGAAGGTGCATGCTTGTTTGTGTGAATGGAAAGTGGGGCTGGTTGCAGCTCAATTTGGAGCATGTCAGAAGGGCATGGCTCACGGAATTGCTTATCGAAGAAGGGCAATAGAGGCCCGGAAGCAAGTTGGCTTTCACAAGATTATGCACCTTGGGTTTCTTGCAATAAATCCATGAAGAAGAAGTAGCCTTAAAGATGGTGTATGCAAGAGAAGCATGCCCATAATGGAGCTCAAGTGAGAGCTCGTGGAGAAGACCATGAAGATGGTTCCTAAGAGGCACAAAGAAGATGGCATGATTACAACATGTAGGTGCTACATATGAAGCTTTGGAAGCTTCACCATGCCGTGAAGTTATGTACAATGTTCACACCACAAGTGTGGTCAAAACTACCCACGAGAACCAAAACTTTCGTGTGTCCAACGATTCACCTGCAAAAGTGGTGTTTCATAGTTGGACAGATGAAGCAAAAAGTATGAAATCAGATGATACTTGGCATTCTCAATCAAAGAAGTTAGAAGAACTTTCCAAAGGAGGTAAAAAGAGGTCTCCCCTTCTGCACATAGAGAGAAAGAGGGAGAGAGAGAGAGGAGGAGGAGGTGGTCTCCCCTTGCAGGGGAACTCTCTCTGCAATGTTCATGATGTATGTTATCAACAAGTAAGATGGGCGCGAGGAGTCTGTCCACTTTGACAAGATCATTGCCCGCGTCAAGAAGCTCAACTACAGCCTGTGCTTGTCGCTCAAAAGGTCTGCACATGCATCTACAAGGGCGTCACCACCAGCCAGCCCGATGAGCTCGTTGCCGAAACGGCCGCTACCCTCATGGCAGCCAACCACCTTGACTATGCCCTGCTCATAGCTAGAATTACAGTCTCCAACCTGCACCAAAATACCAAGAAATCGTTCTCGTCATGCTGCGCACAATGGTGAAGATAGTGGGTGGATAAGTGCCACCCACCATAGCCCGTGAAGAAGTGAGATTACAGTGAAGTGAAACGAGATAAGCTTTGGCGTCGACAACCAGCAAATTTATTTATTTTTAATCCTTAATCTTTAAAATCATGTTTGGTGTAAAGAATCCCAAAATAAGCCCTTATTCATATGCCGTTTATGAAAATACTTGTGGTGGTCCATCGGTGCAAAGATTCTCAAGTGGAGGCATCTTGCTATTTTTGGAGGTCATCAAGAACAATAATCTTAGTTCATTTGGTATCTTTAAGGTGTGGAGTTGTATATTTTTTTATCTCTCTCCTTAGCCCTACAAAATTGAGTGGATATCGGCTTTGAGAAATCCGTGGATTTTGACCACATTGGATGGGTTCTCTGCCCTTGCATAGCGCATAAAAAGGTTTGTAAAATTAACTCACCCGTAATTGAGATGGGTAATCGTACCCGAGCTTGAAGCTCAAAATGAGAATATTTTATAATCACCCACGTTGGTATGAGGGTTGCCTTGCCCGAGCTCACCTAGAAGCTCGAAATGGTTGTCACGTGATGTGTGCATGAGCGATGCACATGCAAGGTGCAATGTGCAAGGTGCATGCGCATGGGTTGGTTCCCACCCAAACTTCTATGTTCAAATCAGACTTAGTGGTTCTGCTGTGAGCGAGTCGGCTCAAAATGTACGTGTCAAGATTGGCTAGGCACATGTGTTGAGAACACTCCAATTTGAGGGGGAGTGTTGAGATTGTCAATGCCAAATTGGTAGGGGTGAGAGATGAGTTGATCAAATTGATTGAAGAGGTTTTATGCACACACCCAAGTTTACATTGAGGAGGGGTGTTGAAATGTGCAATGTAAAATGAATGGGTTATTTGGTTGAGTGTATAAAAGCACTCTAGAGGTGCAAGATATTGTGATAAGATAAGAATGCCACATGTATGGTGTGCGAGTGTTGACCAAAAGAGTGGAAAAGAGAGTGCCACATGGATGATGACATGTAAAGTGGGATAAGGCTAGAAAGCCTATATCATTGTATGGTTCACTTGAGATAGTGCAATAGAATTGAGTCTTGAGTGTGCAATCTCTCTCTCTCTCTCTCTCTCTCTCTCTCTCTCTCATGGAGTTCTTAGTGTCGTTTAATCCACCCTAATTATGTTGCTTAATCTATATCTGTCACCACCATGATCAATCCCATTTTTGGATTGTTAACATTGAATGGTTAGAACTAGGTCCATATTACCATCCATGATGTTCTTTAGAATTCTTAGGATGATTATTTCAAGCACATTGTGCATGGTGAAATGGTCTTAGGGCCATTTCAAAGCACATTGTGCTTGCAAGAATGGTCTTATGGTGGCCATTCTCCATCCCTAGGGCCAATCTATACATATGCATGCAATATACATCACGATTGTTTATGGAAGAATGGTCCTAGGGCCATTCTTGTAAGCACAATATGCTTGAAAGAATGGCCCTAGGGAAATTCTAAAGCACATAGTTCATGGTGTGGTTTAAAAAATGCCCTAGGGCCATTCTTCCATCCATGGTGTGCTTTCGAATAGCGAATCTCTACACATGCATGCAAAATACATCAACATTGTCCATGGAAGAATGTCCCTATGGCCATTCTAAAGCACACCATCAATGGTGTGCTTGAAAGAATTTCCCTAGGGACATTCTATCAGCCATAGTGTGATTTATAATGGCCCTAGGGCCATTCATTCAAGCTCATTGTGCTCACAAGAATGTCCCTAGGGCCATTCTTTCATGGACAATCTTGATGTATTTTGTATCCATAATGTGCTTGGAAGAATGGCCCAATGGCCATTCTACCAGCCATGGTGTGCTTTAGAATGGCCCTAGGGCCATTCTGCACTCCCTTGTGTCAACTCCCTAGGGAAGATCTCCACATATCCATGCAAACTGCATCAAGATTTTCCATGGAATATGCATGCCAACTACATCAAGATTGTCCATGGAATATTGGCTATAGGGCCATAATCGTTGTTGTGAGATCCCTGTCCCCCACCGCGCAACGAATTCAGGGGTGCTAGCAGCGGAAGTAGCACTTCTTGTGTAGGGCAGGGTCCCACACTCGGGGCCTCGCCCATGGATACCCAGACAAGAGACTAATCCATCAGTTCTTCCAAAACCGAACCCGGAAAAACGTCCCTTGCCCGAAAAGCACGGGCGATTCTTCTAGGATAACTTTTCACTAACGTAGTCAAAAGCCTTAACTAACTCATCTAATCTGACCGAACCCGTAAGTCCCATAGTCAGATCAGGGAAAAGATTATACTTGGATCACAGAGACCAACGCTTTTTCCCTCATTGAGAGGCACAACCATTGATTCTTTTCCATAGAACAATTTTTATCTAAGATTTACCTCATCTATCATACTATACAGAAATTAAGTCTCGTTTTATGGATCCATCAGTCCTACCTAGTCCCATGGGTTAGCCAACCACCCAACCACACTATAGTGATGGGATCCAATTAGGAATTTTGTTAGGTTTTGTCCCGGGTACCAAAGAAAAGAGTTCCTAGGCCCCCTAGCCAGATATTCATACAAACATAAAACTAGTCACACTATTTACACACCCAATATGAACTTGCCTTTTTCACAGATTCAACAATCTTTAAAACAATCATTTAATGAAACCATAGTGTTACAGATCATAATCCTCTAATTATCCAGTTGAATCCTAATTTTCAATTTATTCGTTCATCGGTGTACCTATGGCATCATTGGCAACCAGAACGCTCACCACCTGTTCACTCAGGGGCCTTTTCAATAGTTCCTAGCTCATAGTACTCGACAATATAATCACATAAGAATATCCAGATGGAATCTTCATTGAAGATCAGAAAGATCAACCAACAAATCCATATAAAAGAGCCATGGACTCATCCGTTGAGGACCAACAAGGTCAATCAACCAGATCCATGCCCGAATTCAAAAAACAACTCTTACTCCTTGTTCCAATATCTTCCCCGACGTACTTGTGGGTATCTTTGGTGACTCAGAGCCGAGCACCGTATGGTTAGCACCCTCTAGGATCCTTCGCAGAGGGGTCACCTAGCGCTTCACTCATAGGCCGCTTCCTTGGTCCCTCATCCACTGTACGGAAAGCTCACCATTGAAATCAAACCGACGCTGGTCAAGACCTCGGCCGACCTTGCTACGCGAGACGTCCTCCGATGACTCTCCGTCATCACAGCAGTAGCAACTTTAATAGATAGGTCTCCACGACCTCATTCATAAGACGGTCAAAATGCTTTCCCAGCATTCTTGACATAAAACAGTCATTTAAAAACAGATTTTACATACAAATACAGTTCCAACAATATTTCCATCTTTTCTCATTACTCCGCATCCTTTCACATTAGTCCCCATCTTTTCTCATCTTACCACAATTTTATTTTCTTCATCGATCCTATCATATCACATCATTCCCACATCTAATCGTATCATCCACACATCAATCCACATCATCCATACATCCATCCACATCATCCATACATCCATCCACATCATCCATCCACATCAATCCACATTATCCACACATCCATCAACATCTTTCATACATCCATCCACATCATCCAAACATCCATCCACATCATTCATACATCAATCCACATCATTCATACATCCATCCACATCAATCCATATGTCAATCCACATCATCCAAACATCCATCCACATCAATCCATATGTCAATCCACATCATTCACTCATCATACACACACCAATCCACATCATTCATACATCCATCCACATCAATCCATATTATCTGCACATCAATCCACATTCATTTCATAAGCATTCTCATTCTCATCTAATCACATCTTTTTCTAACTCATCACTTATTTCCTCATTTATCCTCAGATCTCATCCACTTGCATCTACCCATATATCTTATCACTTCACCCCTTATCGTTCATTCACATCCCGATTCACATCACATCACATCCATTCACATCCCTTATCATTCATTCACATCCTGAGTCTCATACGAACACATTCATTCACATCCTATATCATTCATTTACATTCTGATTCACATGCTAACACATTCATTCACATCCTATATCATTCATTCACATCCCGATTCACATGTTTACATCCTAATTCACATGCTATCACATTCATTCACATCCCTTATCATTCATTCACATCCCTTATCACTCATTCACATCTCTCATCATTCATATCTATCCAATTTACATCACATCTCATCGCCTCAATTCTCGTTCATATCCATCACATTTACATCCACATGTATTCTCCCACATACATTCACATCCATACTTATCACATCCATTCTCTATTCATTCCCATCTATCTAATTTGCATCCCATCTCATCACACCTATTTACCTCTCATTCTCATCACTTCTTTTCCTTTCACATCCATTCTTTATTCATTCTCATCTATCTGATTCATATCACATATCATCACATCTATTTATCTCTCATTCTCATTACTTCTCATCACATCCATTTATAGAATGTAAGAGAATTCTTATTTTTCGATATAAAGATTCTTTACACATCTATTTATGCATAAGAACAACTTCAGTGGGAAATAACACTTTTATAAAAATCCGTTTATGCATCTATTTATGCATAAATTCAATTTTAAGAAGAATAACACTTTCAAAATAAAAATAAATCTTTTATGCATCTTTGTATACATAAATTCAATTTTAATGAGAATAACTCTTTTGAACTAAAAAATAAATTTCTTTATGCCTCTTTCTATGCATAAAATCAAAATTGATGAGAATAACTCTTTTGAAATAAAACTATATTTCTTTATGCATCTTTCTATGCATAAAATCAAAATTGATGAGAGTAACTCTTGAAAAAAAAAATCTTTATGCATCTTTCTATGCATAAAATCAAAATTGATGAGAATAACTCTTTTAAAATAAAAATAATTTTTTTATGCATCTTCCTATGCATAAAATGAAAATTGATGAGAATAACTCTGTTGAATTAAAAATAAATTTCTTTATCCATCTTCCTATGCATAAAATGAAAATTGATGAGAATAACTCTTTTGAAATAAAAATAAATTTCTTTATGCATCTTCCTGTGCATAAAATCAAAATTGATGAGAATAAGTCTTTTGAAATAAAAATAAATTTCTTTATGCATCTTCCTCTGCATAAAATCAAAATTGATGAGAATAACTCTTTTGAAATAAAAATAAATTTCTTTCAGATTCAACAATCTTTAAAACAATCATTTAATGAAACCATAGTGTTACTGATCATAATCCTCTTATTATCCAGTTGAATCCTAATTTCCAATTTATTCCTTTATCGGTGTATCTATGGCATCATTGGCAAACCAGAACACTCACCACCTGTTCACTCAGGGGCCTTTTCAATAGTTCCTAGCTCATAGTACCCGACAATATAATCACATAAGAATATCCAGATGGAATCTCCATTGAAGATCAGCAAGATCAACCAACAGATCCATATAAAAGAGCCATGGATTCATCCGTTGAGGACCAGCAAAGTCAATCTACTAGATCTATGCCCGAATTCAGAAAACAACTCTTACTCCTTGTTCCAATATCTTCCCCAACATACTTATGGGTATCTTTGGTGACCCAGAGCCCGAGCACCGTATGGTTAGCACCCTCTAAGATCCTTCTCACAGGGGTCACCTAGCGCTTCACTCATAGGCCACTTCCTTGGTACCTCATCCACTATACCGGAAGCTCACCATTTAAATCAAACCGCGGCTGGTCAAGACCTCGGCCGCAACCTTGCTATGCAAGACGTCCTCCGATGACTCTCCGTCACAGCAGTTGCAACTTTAACAAATAGGTCTCCACAACCTCATTCATAAGATGATCAAAATGCTTTCCCAGCATTCTTGACATAAAACAGTCATTTAAAAACAGATTTCACATACAAATACAGTTCCAACAATATTTTCATCTTTTCTCATTACTCCGCATCCTTTCACATTAGTCCCCATCTTTTCTCATCTTACCATAATTTTATTTTCTTCATCGATCCCTATCACATCACATCATTCCCTCATCAAATCACATCCAACCGTATCATCCACACATCAATCCACATCATCCATACATCCATCCACATCGATCCACATCATCCATACATCCATCCACATCAATCCACATTATCCACACATCCATCCACATCTTCCATACATCCATCCACATCAATCCACACGTCAATCCGCATCATCCAATCATCCATCCACATAATTCATACATCAATCCACATCATTCATACATCCATCCACATCAATCCATATGTCAATCCACATCATCCAAACATCCATCCACATCAATCCATATGTCAATCCACATCATTGACATCAATCCACATCATTCACTCATCATACACACACCAATCCACATCATTCATACATCCATCCACATCAATCCATATTATCTGCACATCAATCAACATTCATTTCATAAGCATTCTCATTCTCATCTAATCACATCTTTTTCTACCTCATCACTTATTTCCTCATTTATCCTCATCAGATCTCATCCACACTTGCATCTACCCATATATCTCATCACTTCACTCCTTATCGTTCATTCACATCCCGATTCACATCACATCACATCCATTCACATCCCTTATCATTCATTCACATCCCAATTCTCATACTAACACATTTATTCACATCCCGATTCACACGCTAACACATTCATTCACATCCTATATCATTCATTCACATCCCGATTCACATGTTTACATCCTGATTCACATGCTATCACATTCATTCACATCCCTTATCATTCATATCTATCCAATTTACATCACATCTCATCGCCTCAATTCTCGTTCATATCCATCACATTTACATCCACATGTATTCTCCCACATACATCCACATCCATACTTATCACATCCATTCTCTATTCATTCCCATCTATCTGATTCGCATCCCATCTCATCACGCCTATTTACCTCTCATTCTCATCACTTCTATTCCCATCACATCCATTCTTTATTCATTCTCATCTATCTAATTCATATCACATATCATCACATCTATTTACCTCTCATTCTCATTACTTCTATTCTCATCACATCCATTTATAGAATGTAAGAGAATTCTTATTTTTTGATATAAAGATTCTTTACACATCTATTTATGCATAAGAACAACTTCAGTGGGAAATAACACTTTTATAAAAATCCGTTTATGCATCTATATATGCATAAATTCAATTTTAAGAAGAATAACACTTTCGAAATAAAAATAAATCTTTTAGGCATCTTTCTATGCAAAAAATCAATTTTAATGAGAATAACTCTTTTGAAATGAAAAATAAATTTCTTTACGCCTCATTCTATGCATAAAATCAAAATTGATGAGAATAACTCTTTTGAAATAAAAATAAATTTCTTTATGCATCTTTCTATGCATGAAATGAAAATTGATGAGAATAACTCTTTCGAAATAAAAATAAATTTCTTTATGCATCTTTCTATGCATAAAATCAAAATTGACGAAAATAACTCTTTTGAAGTTTTAAAAAATTTCTTTATATGTCTTTTTATGCATAAAATCAAAATTGATGAAAATAACTCAAAATAAATTTCTTTATGCATCTTTCTATGCATAAAATCAAAATTCATGAGAATAACTCTTTTGAAAAATAAAAATAATTTCTTTATGCATCTTTCTATGTGTAAACAATTGATGAGAATAACTCTTGAAATAAAAATAAATTTCTTTATGCATCTTTCTATGCATAAAATTAAAATTGATGAGAATAACTCTTTTGAAATTAAAATATTTATGACTCTTTCTATGCATAAAATCAAAACTGATGAGAATAACTCTTTTGAAATAAAAATAAATTTCTTTATGCATCTTTCTATGCATAAAATCAAAACTAATCAGAATAACTCTTTTGAAATAAAAATAAATTTCTTTATGCATCTTTCTATGCATAAAATCAAAATTGATGAAAATAACTCTTTTGAAATAAAAATAAATTTCTTTATGCATCTTCCTATGCATGAAATGAAAATTGATGAAAATAACTCTTTTAAAATAAAAATAAATTTCTTTATGCATCTTGCTATGCATAAAATCAAAATTGATGAGAATAACTCTTTTAAAATCAAAATTGATGAGAATAACTCTTTTGAAATAAAAATAAATTTCTTTAAGCATCTTTCTATGTATAAAATCAAAATTGATGAAAATAACTCCTTTGAAATAAAAATAAATTTCTTTATGCATCTTCCGCATAAAATCAAAATTGATGAGAATAACTCTTTTGAAATAAAAAATAAATTTCTTTATGTATCTTTCTATGTATAAAATCAAAATTGATGAGAATAATTCTTTTGAAATAAAAATAAATTTCTTTATGCATCTTTCTATGCATAAAATCAAAATTGATGAGAATAACTCTTTTGAAATAAAAATAAATTTCTTTATGCATCTTTCTATGCGTAAAATCAAAATTGATGAGAATAACTCTTTTGAAATTTAAAAAAAAATTCTTTATGCATCTTTCTATGCATAAAATTAAAATTACACTTTTAGAATACACAATTGGTGGGGATTACTCTTTTTGGATAATAAAAGATAAAACCTATTTCACCAAATTTTAGAAAATTTTACCATAATCTCCTTTGTATGGCTGACCATTTTTCATTTTTTCCTAACTTAAAATTACTTAAAAATTATCCCCAAATGGTTTTAAGCACTCTAAACTAATTAAATTTCACTTTTAAAAGAGAAAAAATATGAAAAGTTTAATTCCAACAATTAGATTACTTAACTAGGATAAATAAGGGCAGAATTTAAGAAAGAAGAGAGAGGGAAAGCCTTTCCAACAAGGCATAGCATCTGTTTATCATTTTAAGATAACAAAAATTTAGAAAACCATTAAAAGAATAAAGAAAAAGTAAGATTTCTAACTTGCATGAAATTCTGGGAGCTTTCCTTTGGCTTGATGGTTTGAGGGATCTACTCTTGTTTGCAACAAGAGTGGCCACCAATTCTTTAGAAGAGGGAATGGTCAAAACTTAATGAATTTTTAAGAAATTCATAGTTCTTGACTCTGGGGTGGAGTAGAGTAACAGTGCATAACACACTATTAACCATTTACAAAGGGGAAGGCTTCATTTATAGGAAAAAGTAAGCCTCTAACCAAGCAAATTGGTTCTAGAATTTTTCAAATCAGTTTGGTCAATTTTTGACCATTTTTAGGTCAATGTAGCTCACTTTTTGGATCTAGTTGAAGTAGGAGAGAGGAGAGATGAAAATATCTCATTATTTGTGAGTTTAAAACTCAACCACACATGTGAAATAGGCGCCTCCTTCATGAGGGAAATTTCCCACACTGAGGTGTCAAAAATGCATCATTTCTCTAAATATCTCTTCTTTTTTAACTAATATCCTTGTCCTTAGTCAACTCTTCATCTTATGTGAGTATTTACTCATTTTTGGGGGATTTTCCCCACACTGAGGTGTCAAAAATGCATCATTTCTCTAAATATCTCTTCTTTTTTAGCTAATATCCTTGTCCTTAGTCAACTCTTCATCTTATGTAAGTATTTACTCATTTTTGGGGGGATTTTCTTTATTTCTTCTATTTATCTTCTTCCTACATTTGGATTAATCTAATTGGCCCCTCAGAACCTTAATGTAAAATTTTTCAAGAATCTGGACCCTCAGGAGGGATAAGGCCTTTTGAACAGATTATAATTTATTTCTAATGCACCTTTTGAAAATCTTTTTGAACTTCTGTTTCAGGGGAATTTATTTTAATAAGAAGATATATTTTTCCATCCAAAAATATCTAGAAATTGAAAAACCTCTCTCTAGAATATTTTCTCTCTCTAGGCCAAAACAAGGTAAAACAGGATCTTTCTTTTATTTTAGAGAGGGGAATAATTATAAGATCAGAAGGGGAGGTTCTTACACCTGCACACCTCAAAAGTCGGAGGGAGGAATCTTACAATTGTAAGCACAATGTGCTTGAAAGAATGGCCCTAGGGCCAACTCACAAACCACATTATACATGGTAGAATGTCCTTTTGGTCATTCTAGAGAATATTGTGCTTGCAAGAATAGTCATAGGGCCATTCTCTACTGTCTTGTGTCAACTATTGGTGATCTTTAGAATGGTCATAGGCCCAAATTCTACATGTGCATGGATAAAATATCAAAATTGTGCTTTAGAGTAGCTTAAATGATTGGAATCTACCATCCATGATGTTCTTTACAATGGCCCTAGGTCCATTCTTTCAAGCACATTGTGCATGGTGGAATGGCCTTAGGGCCATTCCAAGCACATTGTACTTGCAATAAGGGTCTTAGGGCCATTCTCCACTCCATTGTGTCAACTCCTTAGGGCCAATATCTACATATTCATGTAGTATACATCAATATTGTCCATCAAAGAATGGTCCTTGGGCCATTCTTGTAAGTACAATGTGATTGAGAGAATAATCTAAGATACACCATCCATGGTGTGCTTGAAAGAATGGCCTTAAGGCCACTCTTCCATCCATGGTGTTCTTTAGAATAACCATTCTTGTAAGCACAATGTTCTTGAAAGAATGGCCCTAGGTCCATGCTAAAGCACACCAGCCATGGAGTGTATGGTAGAATGGCCCTAGGACCATTCTACCATCCATGGTGTGCTTTAGAATGGCCCTAGGAACAATCTCTCAAAGCACATTGTTTATTGTAGAATGACCTTTTCGTTATTCTAGAGCACATTGGGCTTCCAAGATAAGTCAAAGGGTCATTCTCTACTCTGGTGGTAAAGTTTAGAATGGTCATAGGGCTAAACTCTACATGTGCATGCATAAAATATCAAAATTGTACTTTAGTGTGTCTTCAATTATTGGACCTAGGTCCATTCGACCATCATGATGTTCTTTAGAATGTCACTAGGGCCATTCTTTCAAGCACATTGTGCATGATGGAATGGCCTTAGGGCCATTCTTCACTCCCTTTTGTGTTAGCTCCCTAGTGCATGGTGGAATGGCCTTAGGGAGTGAAGAATGGCCTTAGGGCCATTCTTCACTCCCTTTTGTGTTAGCTCCCTAGTGCTAATCTCTACATATGCATGCAATATAGATCAAGATTGCATGGGAGAATGGTCCTAGGGCCATTATCGCAAGCACAATAGGCTTGAAAGAATGTCCCCAAGGCCATTCTAAAGCACACCATGGATGATGTTCTTGAAAGAATAGCTCCAAGGCCATTCTTCCATCTATGGTATACTTTGGAATAGCCATTCTTGTAAGCACAATATGCTTGAAAGAATGACCCTAGGGCCATTCTAGAGCACAGCATGCATGGTGTGATTTAGAATGTCCCTAGTAGGGATAATCTCTTAAAGGATATTGTGCAATGGTAGAATGGCATTTTGGTCATTATCTTCTAGAGCACATTGTGCTTGCAACAATAGTCATAGGGCCATTGTCTACTCTCTTGTATCAACTTGTGGGTGAACTTAGGGTCAAACTCTACATGCACATGCATAAAATATAAAAATTGTGCTTTAGAGTGGCTTGAATGATTTGACCTAGGTCCATTCTACCATCCATGATATTCTTTACAATGTCCCTAGCACCAATCTTTCAATCACATTGTGCATGTTGGAATGGCCTTAAGGCCATTCTCCACTCCATTTTGTTAATTCCCTAGGGCCACTCTTTACATATTCATGCATTATATACATCAAGGTTGTCCATGGAATAATGGTCCTAAGGCCATTCTTGTAAGCACAATGTGCTTAAAAGAATGGGGGCCTAGGGCCATTCTAAAGCACACCATTTATAGTGTTCTTTAGAATAGCCAATCTTTACACATGCATTCCAAATACATCAAGATTTTCCATGGAAGAATGGCCCTAGGAATATTTTCGTAAGCACAATATGCTTTGAAAGAATGGCCCTATGGCCATTGTGAAGCACACCATCCATGGTGTGCTTAAAAGAATGGCCCTAGGGCCATTTTTCCATGGACAATCTTGATGTATTTTGAATCAATGGTGTGCTTGAAAAAATGGGCCTAGGGCAATTCTACCATCCATGGTGTGCTTTATAATGGCCCTAGGGCCATTCTCTGCTCCCTTGTGTCAATTGTCTAGGGAAAATATATACATACACATTCAAAATACATCAATATTATCCATGGAATAATGGCCCTAAGGGCCATCCTTGTGAGCAAAATGTGCTTGAAATAATGGTCCTAGGGCCATTCTAAAGAACACCATCCATGGAGTGCATGGTGGAATGGCCCTAGCCTGGCCACTCTTGTTGAAAGAACGGTAGAGGGGGAGGAGACACACACACAAGAGCAAACCCTAATGTATATTGCAAACCCTAACCATAGAGGGAAGCCATGTCCACTCTCACACAAAGCATAATGCACTAATCCATAATCCACACAACCTACTATGAGTTGTGTCCACACTCTACTAACCCTAGCTAATGTCCACACACTATGACCAGCTGGACACGCGGTCATTTATGTCTCACACATGTTCCTACCTAATCTGCCAGCACATAGCATAGTTGGCTCACACTGACATCGAGCTTGAATCTCAACAGCCCCTCTCAAGCTCATGATGTACTGCCGATGAAGATGTAGATGATCTTGGGATATCAAGACTCTCAACACTCCCCCTCAAGCTCATTCCATGTACTCCCAACATAGTCCGGAAGTACTCAAACTTCTCCCTGCTAAGTGGCTTGGTAAAGATATCTGCCACCTGCTCATCAGTCTTCACATACTGAAGATCAACTGTACCATCCAGCACCTTCTCTCTGACAAATTGATAATGGACCTCTATGTGTTTGGTCCTCGCATGAAACACTGGATTCTTTGCCAACTGTATACTGCTCATGTTGTCACAATCAATGACAACTTTGCCATCAACAAGCTCACATAAATCTGTCAAGAGACTCTTTAACCATACAGCCTCACAAGTAGCAATGGCTGCACCCCTGTACTCAGCCTCTGTAAGTACTGGATAAAGCAACTGTAGGTTGCTTTTTGCTACTCCAACTCACCACAGCACTTCCAAGTGTAAAAGCATATCCACTAGTAGACCTCCTGTCATATGCGCTACCTGCCCAATCAGCATCTGTGTAGCCATGTATGTCCAAGCTTTTACCACTCTCATAAAATAAACCATAATGTGTTGTGGTCTTCACATATCTCATGATGCGTCTCACTGCATCCAAATGTGGTTTCCTGGGGCTCTGCATAAACTGGCTTACTAGCCCCACAGCATAACTCAAATCCAGGCATGTGATAGTCATATATATGAGACTACCAACCATCTTCCTGTACATAGAAGGATCATCTGATTCCTCGCCATAATCAGCCTGCAACTTCACATTTTGCTCCAATGGTGTACTCATAGGCTTACACCCTGTCATGCCATACTTTGCCAACATATCCAATGCATATTGGCGCTGTACTAACCAAGTACCTGCATGATCTTTTACCACTTCAATTCTAAGGAAGTATCTCAACTCACCAAGATCTTTCATGTCAAATTGCCCACTCACAGCTTTCTTGACATGCATCACATCTGCACCATGATCACCTGTGATAATCAAGTCATCCACATAGATGACTAGTAAAACAATCTCATGCTGTGTCTTCTTCACATAGAGTGAAGAATGTGCTGTAGAAATCTGAAAATCAAGTGAGATAAGATATCTGCTCATCTTATCACTCCAAGCACGAGGTGCTTGCTTTAGACCATACAATGCCTTTTTCAATCTGCATACGTGAATGGGATATCTAGGGTGTACATACCCTTTTTGCTGTACCATGTACACTTCCTCTTGTAGATCTCCATTCAGAAATGCATTCTTGACATCCATCTGATGCATTTCCCAGCCATTAGCTGCAGCCATAGCAATGACTGCTCTCACTGTGCCCATCTTAGCCACTGGACTAAACATCTCATCATAATCCAATCCTTGGGTCTGTGCATAACCCTTTGCTACCAATCTTGCTTTATGTCTCTCAATAGAACCATCAGATTTGCACTTCACTTTGTAAACCCATTTACATCCAATAACATTCTTGTCCTTTGGTAATGCAACCAAATCCCATGTATCATTATGGACCAATGCGTCCATCTCAACATCCATTGCTTTCTCCCATACATGCTCTCCAATAGCCTCTGTATAGCATGTAGATTCCACATGCTTCACCATAGATGTCATATATGCATAGTGCATAGCAAAATCTCTATATGTCAATCTGTCAACTGGATATCTGACTCTCTAGGATCTCCGCAATGCATGCGGGTCACTCTGTACACCTGTAACTCTAGCATGTGGTGGCACATATCTGTCCTATCTAGCACTAGGTGTGCGTAAAACAGGTATGCCAAGCTCCTCATCCAAACTCTCCGAACTAGATGACTCATAACCTGTGATTCCAATTCCTTCGACTTTCTTCTTTCCTTTATCCATAGCACTACTCCCAGTGCTCACACTCTCATGCCTCAAACGTCCTGACCATGGACGTACACTGCTACTCTCAGCCTCTGCTCTGCTGCTGGCCCAGACATAGTAGTAGAACTAGAACTTGCTTGTGGCAAGTTCACAGGCACATCAGCCTCAAGTGACTCAATGACTCCCTCATCTTTTGCTTTGTACCAACTAGCAAGCTCATCAAACACCACATCTCGTGAGATGACCACTTGTCTAGTTTGAGGGTTATAACATTTCTATGCCTTTCAATCATGTGCATATCCAACAAATACACATTTCTCTGCTTTAGGATCCAACTTCCTTCTTCTTTCATCAGGCACATGTACATAAGCTATGCATCCAAATACTTTGAGATGTCCAATGTCTGGCCTGTAACTTGTAAGCCGCATCTCTGGCGTGCTTCCATGAATGGCCGCTGTAGGTGTTTTGTTCAGAATATACACTGCAGTAGCACATGCTTCTGCCCAATAGTAATCTGGCATGCTCTTTTCATTAAGCATTGCCCTTGCCACTTCACATATGACTCTATTCTTTCTCTTAGCCACACCATTCTGCTGAGGTGTATACCTGCAAGTCAACTGTCTTCTTATTCCATGCTTCCTCAAGAAATGCTCAAAAGCCTTTGAGGCTTATTCACCACCTCCATCTGTCCTCAGACATTTAATCCAACAGCCATATTGCTTTTCTGCAAAAGCTTTGAAATCCATGAACTTTTCCAACACTTCACTCTTCTCTCTCAGAAAGTATATCCATGTCATCCTGCTGAAATCATCTATAAATGTAACATAGTATAAACTGCCTTTGATAGATGAGTTTTGTGCAGGACCCCATACATCATTGTGTACTATCTCAAGTGGCCTGTTACTCATATTTCCTTCTCTAGGAAACCTCAACCTTGCCTGCTTTCCAAACTGACAGGCTTCACAAACATGCATATGTCCATCATATTTGAACCTAGGCAATCCATTGACAATGCCTCTTGTTTGCATGTTCTTTAATCTCTGTATATTGACATGTCCAATCCTCTTATGCCACATATCAATGTCCTGTACCACATTTCTGCTCTTTGAGAACATGGCTGATTTTAGCTCAAGAATTCCAGCATCCAGCTTAAACAATCTGCCTTCTTTCTTGCCTTTAGCAATCACTCTACATCCTGTGCATATCCAACAAATACACATTTCTCTGCTTTAGGATCCAACTTCCTTCTTCTTTCATCAGGCACATGTACATAAGCTATGCATCCAAATACTTTGAGATGTCCAATGTCTGGCCTGTAACTTGTAAGCCGCATCTCTGGCGTGCTTCCATGAATGGCCGCTGTAGGTGTTTTGTTCAGAATATACACTGCAGTAGCACATGCTTCTGCCCAATAGTAATCTGGCATGCTCTTTTCATTAAGCATTGCCCTTGCCACTTCACATATGACTCTATTCTTTCTCTTAGCCACACCATTCTGCTGAGGTGTATACCTGCAAGTCAACTGTCTTCTTATTCCATGCTTCCTCAAGAAATGCTCAAAAGCCTTTGAGGCTTATTCACCACCTCCATCTGTCCTCAGACATTTAATCCAACAGCCATATTGCTTTTCTGCAAAAGCTTTGAAATCCATGAACTTTTCCAACACTTCACTCTTCTCTCTCAGAAAGTATATCCATGTCATCCTGCTGAAATCATCTATAAATGTAACATAGTATAAACTGCCTTTGATAGATGAGTTTTGTGCAGGACCCCATACATCATTGTGTACTATCTCAAGTGGCCTGTTACTCATATTTCCTTCTCTAGGAAACCTCAACCTTGCCTGCTTTCCAAACTGACAGGCTTCACAAACATGCATATGTCCATCATATTTGAACCTAGGCAATCCATTGACAATGCCTCTTGTTTGCATGTTCTTTAATCTCTGTATATTGACATGTCCAATCCTCTTATGCCACATATCAATGTCCTGTACCACATTTCTGCTCTTTGAGAACATGGCTGATTTTAGCTCAAGAATTCCAGCATCCAGCTTAAACAATCTGCCTTCTTTCTTGCCTTTAGCAATCACTCTACATCCTGTGCATATCCAACAAATACACATTTCTCTGCTTTAGGATCCAACTTCCTTCTTCTTTCATCAGGCACATGTACATAAGCTATGCATCCAAATACTTTGAGATGTCCAATGTCTGGCCTGTAACTTGTAAGCCGCATCTCTGGCGTGCTTCCATGAATGGCCGCTGTAGGTGTTTTGTTCAGAATATACACTGCAGTAGCACATGCTTCTGCCCAATAGTAATCTGGCATGCTCTTTTCATTAAGCATTGCCCTTGCCACTTCACATATGACTCTATTCTTTCTCTTAGCCACACCATTCTGCTGAGGTGTATACCTGCAAGTCAACTGTCTTCTTATTCCATGCTTCCTCAAGAAATGCTCAAAAGCCTTTGAGGCTTATTCACCACCTCCATCTGTCCTCAGACATTTAATCCAACAGCCATATTGCTTTTCTGCAAAAGCTTTGAAATCCATGAACTTTTCCAACACTTCACTCTTCTCTCTCAGAAAGTATATCCATGTCATCCTGCTGAAATCATCTATAAATGTAACATAGTATAAACTGCCTTTGATAGATGAGTTTTGTGCAGGACCCCATACATCATTGTGTACTATCTCAAGTGGCCTGTTACTCATATTTCCTTCTCTAGGAAACCTCAACCTTGCCTGCTTTCCAAACTGACAGGCTTCACAAACATGCATATGTCCATCATATTTGAACCTAGGCAATCCATTGACAATGCCTCTTGTTTGCATGTTCTTTAATCTCTGTATATTGACATGTCCAATCCTCTTATGCCACATATCAATGTCCTGTACCACATTTCTGCTCTTTGAGAACATGGCTGATTTTAGCTCAAGAATTCCAGCATCCAGCTTAAACAATCTGCCTTCTTTCTTGCCTTTAGCAATCACTCTACATCCTGTGCATATCCAACAAATACACATTTCTCTGCTTTAGGATCCAACTTCCTTCTTCTTTCATCAGGCACATGTACATAAGCTATGCATCCAAATACTTTGAGATGTCCAATGTCTGGCCTGTAACTTGTAAGCCGCATCTCTGGCGTGCTTCCATGAATGGCCGCTGTAGGTGTTTTGTTCAGAATATACACTGCAGTAGCACATGCTTCTGCCCAATAGTAATCTGGCATGCTCTTTTCATTAAGCATTGCCCTTGCCACTTCACATATGACTCTATTCTTTCTCTTAGCCACACCATTCTGCTGAGGTGTATACCTGCAAGTCAACTGTCTTCTTATTCCATGCTTCCTCAAGAAATGCTCAAAAGCCTTTGAGGCTTATTCACCACCTCCATCTGTCCTCAGACATTTAATCCAACAGCCATATTGCTTTTCTGTAAAAGCTTTGAAATCCATGAACTTTTCCAACACTTCACTCTTCTCTCTCAGAAAGTATATCCATGTCATCCTGCTGAAATCATCTATAAATGTAACATAGTATAAACTGCCTTTGATAGATGAGTTTTGTGCAGGACCCCATACATCATTGTGTACTATCTCAAGTGGCCTGTTACTCATATTTCCTTCTCTAGGAAACCTCAACCTTGCCTGCTTTCCAAACTGACAGGCTTCACAAACATGCATATGTCCATCATATTTGAACCTAGGCAATCCATTGACAATGCCTCTTGTTTGCATGTTCTTTAATCTCTGTATATTGACATGTCCAATCCTCTTATGCCACATATCAATGTCCTGTACCACATTTCTGCTCTTTGAGAACATGGCTGATTTTAGCTCAAGAATTCCAGCATCCAGCTTAAACAATCTGCCTTCTTTCTTGCCTTTAGCAATCACTCTACATCCTGTGCATATCCAACAAATACACATTTCTCTGCTTTAGGATCCAACTTCCTTCTTCTTTCATCAGGCACATGTACATAAGCTATGCATCCAAATACTTTGAGATGTCCAATGTCTGGCCTGTAACTTGTAAGCCGCATCTCTGGCGTGCTTCCATGAATGGCCGCTGTAGGTGTTTTGTTCAGAATATACACTGCAGTAGCACATGCTTCTGCCCAATAGTAATCTGGCATGCTCTTTTCATTAAGCATTGCCCTTGCCACTTCACATATGACTCTATTCTTTCTCTTAGCCACACCATTCTGCTGAGGTGTATACCTGCAAGTCAACTGTCTTCTTATTCCATGCTTCCTCAAGAAATGCTCAAAAGCCTTTGAGGCTTATTCACCACCTCCATCTGTCCTCAGACATTTAATCCAACAGCCATATTGCTTTTCTGCAAAAGCTTTGAAATCCATGAACTTTTCCAACACTTCACTCTTCTCTCTCAGAAAGTATATCCATGTCATCCTGCTGAAATCATCTATAAATGTAACATAGTATAAACTGCCTTTGATAGATGAGTTTTGTGCAGGACCCCATACATCATTGTGTACTATCTCAAGTGGCCTGTTACTCATATTTCCTTCTCTAGGAAACCTCAACCTTGCCTGCTTTCCAAACTGACAGGCTTCACAAACATGCATATGTCCATCATATTTGAACCTAGGCAATCCATTGACAATGCCTCTTGTTTGCATGTTCTTTAATCTCTGTATATTGACATGTCCAATCCTCTTATGCCACATATCAATGTCCTGTACCACATTTCTGCTCTTTGAGAACATGGCTGATTTTAGCTCAAGAATTCCAGCATCCAGCTTAAACAATCTGCCTTCTTTCTTGCCTTTAGCAATCACTCTACATCCATGTTTGAAATCTTCAACGAAGCATCCATGCTCGTTGAAACGAACCTGTAATCCCTGTTCTACCATTTGACCAACTGAGGCCAAGCTTTTAGAGATCGAAGGCACATACAACACATCTGACATAGACTTTGTCTGACCATTGTGCATGACCAATGGTACACTTCCAACATGTGTAATGACATGCTGGGTATCATCACCTGTTTCCACATAGCCTTTCACTTCCATAGGCTTCATATGATCAAACCATTCACCATGACATGTCATATGGTTTGATGCTCCTGAGTCCATATACCATGTGTCATCATTCTCAGCATTTGTCGTCATAGAACCCACAACATGCTTCATGGGCAAACAAATGATTTGTTGTGCCATCATTGCTGCTTGATGCATAGTTTCCACCATGTTGTGCATAATTTCCACCATAATGACCACCACGCTGTGCTCTACCCCCTCTCAAATCATTCTGTTTGCGGAAACAATCTCTCGCTATATGACCATATTTGCCACAATAATGGCATTCCACATCTTGCATAGAATTTTGTTGGCCTTGCCAACGTCCTCGACCATGGGGGTTACCTCTGCCTCACTGAGGTGCATATCCACGACCACCTCGAGCACCATATGAAGGCTGAAAATTCTGTTGTGGAGGCTTGTCCTGCCATCCACGACCATTACCACCATGTCCACGTGATGCAAATCTCCCCCTGCCTCTAAAGCCTCTCTACGAGTAGAAAGCCTGATTTCTGCCATCATCATGGCTAGTAGATGCATCCAAAAATGAATCACTAAGTTTGATTTCCTCAACCAGCAAGAGGGAAACCAACTCATCAAAGTAGGGTAAACCTGTACTCCTCATTGAGATAGATGTATCAAATGATTTGTATTCCTTGCCAAGACCACGCAAGGTAATATCCACCAAATCATCATCAGGCGCATGGGAGCATTTATTGTGGCCAATGCATCTGCAAACTTCTTGATTTCTTGCACATAATCATGTATGCTCCTTTTATTCCTTTTGACATTATGTATCTGCTGTCGCAATTGAGACTTGCGAGCGCTCGTATCTGTATCAAACATCTTGACCAAAGTATCCCATGCATCTTTGGGATTCTCAGCATCCTGTATGTGTATGAGCATAGCATCACAAATACATATAGACAAATAATGCAGCACTTTAAATGCTCTCTCTGACCATTGCTTATGAGCAATAAGCTGCTGCTGTGTAGGTTGTCGAGGTAGCTCTGGCTCTGGCTCAGCACCTGTACTGAGATTCCAAAATCCTTTCCCTTTCAAGAAACTCTTTATCCTGCACTTCCATGCCTGGAAGTTCTTCCTATCCAGCTTTTCACCAACAATCTGAACTGGATTATCCGACATGTTTGCTCAATGCATACACCTTTCGCACACTTCAAATCTGTAAATGAGCCTTCCTCATCTCAACCACACTCCAATGAATGTTCCAGATACTCCAAGGTAGCCAACAAACTCCAAATTTGATGTAGAAAATCAACCTGTAATCATCCAAGATGAACTGACTCACGCAGTCCGGGATACCTTGAATTGACACAACTCCAAATCACAATGTAATGGTGCAATCAAGTATGGGCAACTTCCATTGACACCTAAACAACCTCAATGTAGAGTATCAACACCATCTGACATGTGTACATATCAATTTTTGAAAACCCCTTTCTCTGTTTTTGGAAAAACCAGAAAAACAAAAAAAAACCAGTAGAAAATTTGCTCTAATTCCTTCAATATTTGTCCAAATTGAGCAACCAGGCATTCATTAGCTTAGCAATAGTGTCCATCAAGTCCATGTAAGAGTAATTTGTCCAATTGTATAACATCAAAGATTAATTGCTCAATTAAAAATGCTCTGTTTCTCTGCAACCAGTGGACAGCCTGTTTTAATCAACTCATATAACATCCAATTGCTAAAGAAATTATGGAAGATATCAAGCACCCAATGAGAAATCGATCTCCTCGTAGCAAAAAAGTACAAAATTTGCTCTGTTTTCACAGTTCTGGTGGCTACGCCGCCTGCAGTAGGGGGGTTTAGGAGAGTTTGTGTTGATAATTGATGATGGTAATAAGTTCCCAAGACACCTAGGTACATGTGCAATCCACCAATGGTTGGATTTTAGCCACAATCACACTCCAAATGCTTCAATTTTGGACTTCCTCTTCTCTGTTTTGTGAGAGCTCAAAAACCAGAGTTTTTCACACTTTGAAATGCATTCAAATTGCTCCAAAATTTGTTCAAGGCTTGCACATGGGTTGCCAATACATCCCTCTTTGTCAAATACATATGTCTTTTGCCAGTTTTACATGTATTTCCACCATACATCAATGTTCCCAAGCGTTAATGGAAAGCTTCAAAAACCAGAATTTCTCTTTGCTTTGATTTGCTCTATTCTCCTTTGTTTTTGCCTGTATCACCTGCAATCCACTCAAGGATGTTTAGAAGACCTTACCCGGTAGGCCAAGCTCTCAGATCTGATAGTATTTGGTGTGCTCCAAGCTTCACAGCTGCAATGGCAAGCTTCACAGCTTCTTCTCCCTCTTCTCTTCACTCACTCATAAACCCTAATAAACAGCACAAGGCTCTGATACCATGTTGAAAGAACGGTAGAGGGGGAGGAGACACACACATAAGAGCAAACCCTAATGTATATTGCAAACCCTAACCATAGAGGGAAGCCATGTCCACTCTCACACAAAGCATAATGCACTAATCCATAATCCACACAACCTACTATGAGTTGTGTCCACACTCTACTAACCCTAGCTAATGTCCACACACTATGACCAGCTGGACACGCGGTCATTTATGTCTCACATGTTCCTACCTAATCTGCCAACACATAGCATAGCTGGCTCACACTGACATCGAGCTTGAATCTCAACAACTCTACCACATCCAATGTGTGATTTAGAATGGCCCTAGGGCCAGTCCCGCAAAGCACATTGTGCATGGTAGAATGTCCTTTTGGTCATTCTTGAGCACATTTTGCTTTGTAAGAATAGACATATCGCCATTCTTGACTCTCTTGTGTCAACTCTAAGTGAACTTTAGAATGGTCATAGGACCAAACTCTACATGTGCATGTATAAAATATCAGAAATGTGATTTAGAGTGCCTTGAATGATTTGACTTAGGTCCATTCTATGATCCATGATGTTCATTAGAATGGCCCCAGGGCCATTCTTTCAAGCACATTGTGCATGGTGGAATGGCCTTAGGGCCATTCCAAAGCACATTGTGCTTGCAAGGATGGTCTTAGGGCATTGTTTACTCCCTTGTGTCAACTACAGTGACATTGTACTATCCATGGTGTGCTTTATAATGGCCCTAGGGCCATTATTTCAAGCTCATTATGCTTAGACGAATGGCCCTAGGGCCATTATTTCAAGCTCATTATGCTTAGACAAATGGCCCTAGGGCCATTCTTCCGTGGACAATCTTGATGTATTTTGCATCCATGGTATACTTAAAAGAATGGCCCTAGGGCCATTCTACCATCCATGGTGTTCTTTAGAATGGCCCTAGGGCCATTCTCCACTCCATTGTATCAACTGCCTAGGGCCAATATTTACATATACATGTAAAATACATCAAGATTATCCATATAAGAATGGGAATAGGGCCATTTTTGTAAGCACAATGTGCTTTTGAAAGAATAGCCCTAGGGCCATTGTAAAGAACACCATCCATGGAGTGGATGGTAGAATGGCCCTATGGCAATTCGATGATCCATGGCATGCTTTAGAATGTCCCTAGGTCCATTCTCTCAAAGCACAGTTTGCATGCTTGAATGGCCTTTTGGTCATTCTAGAGCACATTGTACTTGCAAGAATAATCATAGGGCCATTATCTACTCTCTTGTGTCAACTGTTGGGTGTCAACTGTTGGTGAGCTTTAGAATGTTCATAGAGACAAAATCAACATGTACATGCATAAAATATCAAAATTGTGCCAGCAGGCATAAAAAATATCTTGTTGTCAACCTCTGCCTTGCTAGGGCAGGCCTTGTGGTCATATTTGTTGATGATGAGGACAAGTGTACAATTCATGACTGAAGTGATGGAGATATCATTGTGTTATATCTGGTGCTCTAAGCAATGGGCTTTACAGCTTCAAAAGGTATGAGATATTGGAACCTAATTCTTGTTAAGTTATTACCACATGTGCTATGAGTGGCATGGAGCTATGTCATGCTATGTCATGCCTACTTTGCTTACTTAAATTTTGGTAGTTTGTTGCACCTTAAAAGGAAAAGACATCACTCTGGTATATCTGGTACTCTAAGACATGGGCTTCACAACTTCAAAAGTTATGAGAGATTGGCACATAATGCTTGTTAAGTTATTACCACATGTGCTATGAGTGGTGTGGAGTTATGTCATGCCTACTTTGGTTACTTAAATTTTGGATGTTGTTGCACCTCAAAAGTCAAGCGATGGTGTCATAGTTACCAAAGCTTGAGGCCCATGTCCCCAACATGCTTGTGAGGGGTACATTTGGGGCAAGATACAATGGGCATCATTCCCAAAAGATGGATCAGGGCTATCGAGAAATTATAGCTTATACATAGTGATGTAGCTGGTTCCATGAGGACACCAACGGTCAGGGGATATCTCTACTTTGTGAATTTTATTGATTGTTACTCCAAGCACACCTGGATGTATTTTGTCCCATGAATGAGGACACCATCAATTAGAGGATATCTCTACTAGGACACCATCAATTAGGGGATATCTCTACTAGGACACCATCAATTAGGGGATATCTCTACCAGGACACCATCAATCAGGGGATATCTCTACTAGGATACCATCAATTAGGGGATATCTTTACTTTGTGGAGTTTCATGTATATATATGGTTGAAAGAGGCATAATACATCAATGCATAGTGCCTTATACACCTAGAAAATGGTGTGGCTGAGACAAAGAATAAATCTCTTATGTTACATGGATAAAGGCTAGGATTTGCCTCATGTTTTGTGGTTGGAGGTAGTTATGTGTGCCACTTATGTGCTAAATAGATGTCCCACCAAGGCCTTAGACAGTTACCCCTTATGAATCTTGGAATATCAAGAAGTCCTCTATGGCTCATTTGCATGTTTTTGGTTGCCTTTCTTTTAGGCTCTTGTGCCTAAGCAACAATGTAATAAGATGGATGGTAAGGTGGCAAAATGTATTTTGGTGGTGGGATACAGATCAGAAAGCAAATGCAGGTTAACCATTAGATGCATCACTTTATAAGAGTAACCTATTGGGTGCATCATCTATCTACATACATCTATCTACATAATATGAGGCTAGACATTCAATCTAGGGTCTCCCAATTGAGCAGGTTTATGCATAGTCCCAAAAGTAAGCATTGGCAAGATAGCACTTACTACCTTGGCTTATTCTGTACTAAGGGGGGTAATGTTTAGCTACATGCTTTTAGTGATTCCTATTATGCTAGATGTTATTATTACATGCGAGTGTCCACTAGTGGTTTTTTTCACCTTGGTGATTCATGTAAATCATGGCTCAATAAGAGGCAGCCCATAGTGGCCACTTCAAGTGAAGATTACAAAGCATCTTTTATAGCATTGTGGAGTGTGTATGGATTAGATGCCTTTTGGTGTTGACAATAATACCCCACCTCTATCTTAACTAAGATAGCTAGAGTGCATTAGGTAGCCGTTGCAAGTAACCCAGTGTTTCATGCTTGCACAAAGCACATTGAGATACATTATCTTCATATGAGGGAGACTCTCATTCACAAGAGATATTAGCTTGGCTTATGTCTCTACACATGACTCTTGAGATGTAAAGCTTAACATGAGTTAACACTCATGAGGTGCCTACATGATCGTTTGACATTTACATCACTGGCCAGTTTGGTAGCTGGCACACCGATATATCTTCGCCAGAGATTCTACAGCTGGACTATACCGGCTAGTCCACTCCTCTTAGCATGTTCACATTATGGACCACTTGTATATACTCGATTATGTGTGCTAGTCACTTTATCTTCTTTGTAGACCTCTTTTGTTGTGTGAGGAAGAAGATGAATTTTCAGCCTCTCACCTTGTGTGTTCTCTTCTAGGGTTTGTGTGAGTGTGTGTATACTTGCAAGGGCTCAAGATCATGTAAAAATCTTAAAGCTTTTTGCAGAGCTTTGGGCTTATTGACATTTGGAGATTGATGAGCCAAATGATCCCTATACATGTTAACATCATCACTAGAGGGGGCATTTGTACCATTTATATGGTAGTGATATGTGGGCATAGGCTAATAATGGGTTGGGGGCCTTTTTTGAAAAGATGCAGGGGGAAAGAGAGCTTGAGCTCTTGCAAGCACACACACACACTCACAAAACCCTAATAGAGAACACACAAGGTGAGAGGCTGAAATCTTCTTCTTCTCTACTCAACACTCAACACACCATATACAAGATAAGAGTACACATAATATGAAAGGTACTCAACCAATACATACACGGATTCTCTATAGTGTGAACCCGACTAAATGAGCTGGCGCTATAACTATGCCAGTCTCTAGAATGGCTGTCACACAGCCTGTCATCCCACTGGCCGCATATCACCCAAGATCTCACCAACCATGCCAGTGGTGTAAATGTGGGGCCTATCCCCCAGGCGGGTCATCAGTGTCCATCGCCTCACTAGATGAGCTCAATATCTCAACACTCCCCCTCGAGCTCAACTCCATCTCATGTACACCAAGCAAAGCCCTGAATCTACAGAGCTTCTCTGTACCCAATGCTTTGGTGAAGATGTCAGCTACCTGATCCTCTGTGCTGACATAAACAAGGTCAAGATCTCCTACCAAGACCCTCTCTCTAACGAAGTGGTAGTGGACCTCTATGTGCTTCGTACGAGCATGAAAGACTGGGTTCCTGGCCAACTGTATACTGCTAATGTTGTCACAGAAAATGACAACTTGTCTATCCACTGATAGACCCAAATCTGCAAGTAGCTTTCTCAACCAAGCTACCTCACATGCTGCCATAGCAGCTCCTCTGTACTCGGCCTCTGTACTCGATAGAACAACTGTAGGCTGCTTCTTGCTGCTCCAAGTCATAGCAGCACTCCCCAAAGAAAACATGAATCCACTGGTAGATCTTCTATCTGAGATACTACCAGCCCAATCAGCATCTGTGTACCCATGTACACATATCTCTGTCCCAGTATCATAGAATAGTCCACAATGCAAAGTAGACTTCACATACCTCAGTATGCGTCTCACTGCATCCAAATGCGGTTTCCGTGGAACCTGCATAAACTGACTCACCAACCCAACAGCATAGCTCAAATCTGGTCTGGTGATCGTCATGTATATTAAACTTCCTACTATGCTCCTGTACATAGTAGGATCCTCTAAGATCTCTCCTGAATCTGCACTCAACTTGCCATTTTGATCCAATGGCACAGAAATAGGCTTACAGCCTGTCATACTATACTTGGACAACATGTCCAAGCCATACTGTCTCTGCAGTAATCCAATACCATGTGGTGACCTAATCACCTCAATGCCCAAGAAATATCTGAGCTCCCCCAGATCCTTCATCTCAAACTTCTGTCTAAGCAAGATCTTTACATCAAAGATCTCTGCATCATGGTCTCCCGTAATGATCAAGTCATCTACATAGATGACAACAAGCACAACTCCTTTATCACCATGTCTCACATACAGCGAGAAATCTGCATTGGCTACATGAAAGCCAATAGTGACAAGATATTCAGAAATCTTGTCAGACCATGCTCTTGGTGCTTGTTTTAAGCCATACAAGGCTTTCTTCAACCTACAAACATGGTCGGGGTAACCCACATCCTCATATCCAGGTGGCTGCAACATATACACCTCTTCTTGCAAATCCCCATGCAAGAATGCATTCTTTACATCCATCTGATGTAAAGACCATTGCTTTGACGCAGCCACTGCTATCACAACTCTCACCGTTGCCATCTTGGCAACTGGGTTGAAAGTTTCCTCATAATCAATCCCATATGTCTGCGCATATCCTTTGGCTACCAATCTAGCCTTGTACCTGTTTATGCTTCCATCACTGTTATGTTTAACTTTGTACACCCACTTGCATCCAATGGCTTTCTTGCCTTCAGGCAATTGTACTAAATCCCAAGTTTCATTTCCATATAGTGCATCCATCTCCTCATCCATAACTTTCTCCCAACACACATTTTCAACAGCCTCATCAATGCATGTGGGCTCTACAACCTGCACAACCTTTGCCATATATGCATAGTGATGTGCCACATAACCATCATATGTAAATCTCTGCACAGGGTTCTTCACTCTCCCTGATCTTCGTAGCTTTTCATTCATGGCTTCCATAGCCTTCTTTACACCAGGTGTTCTCATAGCTGGGATCCCAAGCTCCTCATCAAGGCTCATATCTGAGCCACTCCATCAACATGAGAATACCCTGCAGAAATGTCAGGCATACTAAGGGGCTCAACCACTTTCTCTTTTCCTTTACGTGATGTACTAATCACATTTGCAGGGTTGGTATTATGACGCAGCCTACCACTCCATGGTCTATCAATAGACCCACTAGATGAGGACTCTCCTGGTCCACTCAAAGACTGTGATTGCTGACCTGCATTCTGTGCAACCACACTTCCACTCACATCAGCCCCAATAGCTTCTTTTTCAGCAGCATACCAGCTGCTCATCTCATCAAAGACAACATCCTTGCTTACCCTCAACTCACGTGTAGCAGGGTTATAACACCTGTATCCCTTTTGCTCAAGGGAGTATCCAATAAACACACATTTTTCAGCTTTTGGATCCAGCTTAGTTCTCAGCTCATCTGGCACATGCACATATGCAATGCATCCAAAGACTTTCAGATGAGACAAATCTGGTTTTCTCCACAGTAAACGTCTCTTCTGGAGTTACATCATGTATGGCTACAGTTGGAGTCCTGTTCATGATGTATACTGCTGTAGAAACAGCCTCAGCCCAATAGCAATGCGGCATATTCTTCTCTTCCATCAATGCTCGCGCAATCTCTGCAATGTGCCTGTTTTTTCGCTCAACAACTCCATTTTGCTGCGGAGTGTATTTGCATGTGAACTGTCTCCGAATACCATTCTTCTTCAAAAATTCAGAGAACTCATTGGAGAAGTACTCTCCCCCTCCATCTGACCTTAGGCACTTTACATATTTCCCTGTTTGCTTTTCAACCAAAACTCTGAAATTCTGAAAGTGAGTGAAAACCTCACTCTTCTCCTTCATGAAATATACCCACACTTTCCTTGTGTGGTCATCAATGAAAGTCACATAATACCTGTAGCCTCCCATAGATATGGTCTTCGTAGGACCCCATACATCTGAATGCACAACATCTAGTGCATTTCTGCTCACATATCTGTTACGTGGAAACACATGCTTTGTTTGCTTCCCAAATTGGCATGCTTCACATATTTTCTGCATACCTTCCACTTTAAATTTTGGCAACCCTGTCACAATTCCTTTTGTCTACATAGACTTCAATCTCTGCACATTTACATGTCCAATCCTTTTATGCCAAATGTCTATGTCTGCAACAATTCCTGAACCAGTTGCAAACATCGCAGCACTCATTTCAGGCATGTTTACATTCAACGTAAACATTCTGCCCACTCTGTTGCCTTTTGCAACCAACCTGCACTTATCTTTGAAATCTTCAACATAACACCCATCAAGGTTAAACTGAACCTGCAAACCCTGCTCAATCATCCGGCCAACTGAAACCAGATTCTTTGTTATGTTCGGTACATGAATTACATCTGCAAGGTACTTCACTTTGCCATCCTGCATAGATAATGGCACATCTCCAACGTGGGCGATTGGATGAGCAGTGTCATCCCCTGTTTCCACAAAACCTGGTCTTTCCGGGTTTTTCATCTCCTTGAACCACTCCCCATGACTCGTCATGTGGTTCGAAGCGTCTGAATCCACATACCATACATTATCTTTTTGTGCTGCATCAACATTTTCAGACATGGCATTCACAACATGCTGCATAACAAACAACCTTTCATTATCCTCATTATTTCTACTTGAGGATGCATAGTTGTTTTGCTGCACTTTCCCATTTTGCATGTCAGCCTGCTTCTTATAACATTCTGCCTACACATGTCCAGGCTTACCACAATAATAGCATTCACGTGCATCATTATATTGCCTTTGCCAATTTCCACGGCCTCTTTGACTCCCCCTGCCTCTGAATTTGCCTCTTCCACCTGCGTGTTGTTGTTGTTGTTGTTGAATCTGGGACTGTTGCTGCTGCTGCTGCTGCTGGCCATAATTTTAATTACCTGTTCGGCCACCTCCTTGACCACGTCCACGGCCTCCTCTACCTCGTCCTCTTCCTGAACTCGTGTAGAAGGCCTGTTGCTCTGAACTGTTTTTGCTTTGTGAGGACTGTTGGTCTTCACCCAAGCTCTTCTCTTCGATAATCAGCATAGACACCAAATCTGTAAAGTTGGGAATGTTTTCCCGAGTCTGAATAGACGTCTTGAACGCCTTGTATTGTGGCCCGGGACCACGTAGACAGACTTCCACCTTATCATCATCATCTACTGACAAACCAATAGATGCAAGGGATTCCACAATACCCTTTATCTTCAACGCATAGTCATTCTCACAGACATGTTCTTTTTCTTCACAGTATGAAGTTCATTCTTCAACTGTATCTTACGTGCCTTGGTATTTGTTTCATAAAGCTTTACCAAGGTGTCCCACACCTCCTTGGGGGACTTGGCATCCTGAATGTGCCCAATCATGGTGTCCTGTATACTAATGGATAGCCAATACATAACCTTCCTGGCTCCTTGGTTCTAGTCTTTAAACTCTTTCACGTCTGCAGCAGCGGTACCGGATTTATATCCGGTATCTCCGGTGCCTCTTCATGCTCACCTTCTATGTAGTCCCAATAGCCTTTTCCCATCAGGAAATTCGTCAACCTGAACCTCCAAGCATAGAAGTTATTCTTATCCAGCTTCTCAGCGACAATCTGTGTTATGCCATCATTAGACATCTTGCCAAACACACAACTTCACCAGAAACTGCACTCTGGTTTTTCTGCACAAACTGCTATATTTTCTACACAGCGGTACTGTAGTACTCCCAAATGTCACAACCAGTGACTTCAATGTGCATACATACACCCAATGGCAACTGTAGACCTCTTTGCAGCACCCACAGTGTCTGCACAGTCAATCTGTCTTCCTGCAGTTCTTGAAACAGAGTTCTGCAAAGATCGATGACTTACCCGCAGTGCTCGAAATCGCCTGCTTTCTGAAAAACGGAGGTCCAGACGCGCCTGAAACGCGTTTTCGGCCGGAAAATTGTAGTTCGATAGGACTGTATAGTTGCCCTATAGCTTTACTCCCGCGAAGAAAGCTCCTCAATCAGAGACCGTTTGCCGGTGCCTCCCGTAGAGCTCCCGACAAGGGTGTAGTCACCAACACAATAGGGAAGAGTAGTTGAAGCTCTTACCCTCGTACCGCTTCTTGTGGTTCTCTTGCTTGCAGCTCAGCCCTTAGCACGAACCAGGCTCTGATACCATGAAAAGATGCAAGGGGAAATAGAGCTTGAGCTCTTGCAAGCACACACACACACTCACAAAACCCTAATAGAGAACACACAAGGTGAGAGGCTGAAATCTTCTTCTTCTCTACTCAACACTCAACACACCATATACAAGATAAGAGTACACATAATATGAAAGGTACTCAACCAATACATACACGGATTCTCTATAGTGTGAACCCGACTAAATGAGCTGGCGCTATAACTATGCCAGTCTCTAGAATGGCTGGCACACAGCCTATCATCCCACTGGCCGCATATCACCCAAGATCTCACCAACCATGCTAGTGGTGTAAATGTGGGGCCTATCCCCCAGGCGGGTCATCAGTGTCCACTGCCTCACTAGATGAGCTTGATATCTCAACATTTTTCCCTATCTAGGAGGTTTTTTCCTTCAAGTGTATGTTTGCGCTCTTATGAGTGTGTAAGTGACCTTATCATGTCACTTCACTTGTACTTCACTCATTTGTACCAATCTACTTTGAGTGTTATGCTTTCATTTGTCTTTCCTTTCTTACTACACCTATGTGTGTGTTGCTATATTGATCTCCACTCCAACACACGCCTTGTGGTAGGTGTATATTTCAAGAAAGTCCAAGCAAAGGGGATGAAATTATAGATCAAGATAGCAAAGAGAGAGGGAAGCACACATTAGATGTGGAGCAAGGATCAAAACCTCGACAACACAAAATTTGATGAAGACAACTCATAAATGACATTTAGGATGACTAATGCATACACTAAGTACCTGGATGAAGATGAAAATTTAGGCTTACATGTTCTTCTTCCCATTGAAGTGTATGAGGATTCACTTGATGAGAGAACAAAGACTTTGAGCTAGAGTGATTTCAAACCTCTTTCATTATCAAGTTCAAGGCTAGAGCTCAGACTTCCAAGCATAAATGATTGTGATCCCAGTCTAATGACAAGTTGCTAGTGAACTATTCATAGTCAATCTCATGATATGCTGACACTCATGAAGTGTTTGCATGACTGTTCAACATTTAGATCACTAGCGGGTTTTGGTAGCTAGCACTGACATACCTTCACCAGAGATTCTACAACTTGACTACACGATTGGTTCACACCTACCCACTCCACTTTAGCGTGTTCACATTATGGACCTCTTGTATATACTCTACGATGTGTGTTAGTCATTTTATCTCCTTTGTAAACCTCCTTTGTTGATGAGCGAAGAAGAATAATAATTTTTAGCCTCTCACTTTGTGTGTTCTCTTCTAGGGTTTGTGTGAGTGTATGTGTGAGTGTGTGCTTGCAAAAGAGCTTAATCTCTCTTCATCCTTGCATATTCTCATGGTATCAGAGTTTGGTTCATGCTAAGAGCTGAGCATCAAGCAAGAGAAGAACAAGAAGTGGTACGAGGGTAAATGCTTCATCTACTCTTCCCCATTTGCATTGGCTACTACACCCTTGTCGGGAGCTCTTGAAGAGGCACTAGAAAATGAACTTCAATTGAGGATCTTTCTTCATGGAGCAGAGCTTAAGGGAAACTATAGTGTCATTTGGGCAAAAACAAGTTAGCCGTAAATGCATTTTGGGCGTGTCTGGACCTTTGTCTTTCAATTTGTAGGTGTTCATGGGCACTATGGGTAAGTTTTGATTCTCTGCAGAATTTTATTTTTGGTATTGCAAGAAGGGCAATTGGTTGTGCAAACACTGTGTGTACTACAAAGAGGTCTTACAAGTACTATTGGGTGTATGTATGCAAGTTGAGGTCACTGGTTGTGATAGTTTGGGTGTAGCAGAGTATCGCCTGCAAAGAATATAGCAATTTGTGTAAGTCAAATAAGAGTGCTATTTTTGGTGAGTTTGTGTTGTAGAAAAGATGTCAATGATGGAATTAACCAGATTGTTGCACAAAAGCTTGACTAGAATAACTTCCATGCTTGGAAGTTTAGATTGACACATTTTATGATGGAAAAGGCTATTGGGACTATATTGAAGATGAACATGAGGAGGCACCAAAGATATCGAAGATTAATCCAACTGAAAAATGTAAAAGAATACAAGAATTCGAATCAAGGAGTAAGGAAAGTCATGTATTGGATTTGTATTAGCATACAAAACACTATGATTGGGCATATACAGGATGCCAAGTCACCTAAGGAAGCATGGGACACCTTGGTGAAGCTGTATGAAACTTACACCAAGGCACGAAAGGTTCAGTTGAAGAATAAGCTTCATACTATGGAGAAGAAAAATATGTCTGTTGAATGATTATACCTTGAAGATCAAGGGTATTGCGGAATCCCTTGCATCTATTGGTGTTTCTATTAATGATGATGATAAGATGAAAGTATGTCTACATGGTCTTGGGACACAATACAAGGCATGCAAGACATCTATTCAGACTCAGGAGAACATTCCCAACTTTACATATATGGTTGCAATGCTGATCCTTAAAGAAAAAAGTATGGGTGAAGACCAGTCTTCACAAAACAAAAACAGTTCTTCAGAGTAGCAGGACTTCCACACAAGTTCAGGTAGAGGACAAGGTAGAGGTCATGGACGTGGCCAAGATGGTGGCCGCACAGGTAATCAAAATTATGATCAGCAGTAGCAACAACAATCCTAGGATTCACAACAACAAGACATACATGTAAGAGGCCAGTTTAGAGGCAGGGGGCATCAAAGAGGTCATGGTAATTGGCAAAGGCAACATAATGATACATGATGATGTTTTTACTATGGTAAGCCTAGAAATGTGCAAGCAGATTGTTATAATAAGTAGAATGACATGAAAAATAGAAAAGTGCAACAAAATATGCACTTCGTGTACTCGTCCCTCCTCTCACCTCACATCATTCACACACACTAGCATGCATTAGAGAGAGAGATTGGCAAGAGGATTAGCAAGAGCAAGACTCTATTACACAATGGGAGAGTATCCTTGTATTATGAGATAAATTCACTTATATACATGGCCATAAGTATTCACACTCAATTAAACTGTGGCCGGTCGGACACTTTAGGCTCATAAGAGGCTTAATACTATTACAATGACTACTCTCATATAATATATCCATGAAGTAAATCACTTGGGACTTCCTCCTAACTTACTACCACATGCTCTGGAAGCGGGAATTGCCTTAAGTATTCCATCGGACCATTATGGGCACATGTCCAAGTTGTAGATTTGGACACCATTGCTTTATATCTTGAATGTATGACCTTTTGGTGTATCTACCTTGACTCCTTGATATAAGATAATGGCGGTAGCTCTTGTTAACCCTAGAAATGGGTTAACATTCCCCCCTTCCTGATGCCGATCGTGACCTCGTGTTGCGTTGAAGACCTTTGTGTAGGGAGAATTGACAAACTTGTAGATGGCTTTGATGTTGAGTGACATTCAATGGTTGTTGTTCCTCTAGAAGGAATAAGAAAGCCGAGTTAATAAATAAAAAGGCTAGGAGTTTATATTTTTATATTTTAGTGAGCTTGTTTTTTTTCTTTTTTCTTTTTTTTTTGGCTCACTTGTTTTTGGAAATCATAAGCAAGGCTACATGTGATTCGTGTTAGTGGGGAGCTAAGATATATTAATAATGAGGGAGAAGAGAAGGAAGGATTGGAGAAACGTAGACATAATCATCAGAACAAGATTGTGTTTCTCACTTCCTCATTTGATTCATTGAAGCGATATTCATCAGTTGAATATGCCTTCGATGAAATCCCTTTTTGAGACAGGATTCTTGTCAAATGTTGTTGAGTAGGACCTGTTCCTACATGCTTCTTCCCATATGCTATTTTTGCTTTTATGTATATGTAAGTGCTCTAATAAAGGAGATATGCATGAAGTACAAGAATTGAGTCACATAGACTCTTATGGAGCTGTTGCTTGTTGATGTGGCCGCTTGTTGGTGAGGCATGCAAAAATTACGTCGACTTGCGAGGCTAAGATTTCTTCACTAAGGATTTGAGACCCATGCGGCGTTGTGAAGACTTGTGTTTGGAGAGGTTTGCAATTTGAAGGAAAGTTTCAAGCGATGGGTTTTACCATTGACCAAGTTTTCGCCCACCATGGCCCCCCCATCCAAAGATGTACCTGGAAGTTGTCGATGGTGAGGCTTTGGTGTAAATGTCCTCCAGTTCATGAGTATGGATATGTACTCATGGAGAAGTTGCTACATTGACTTAGCCAAAAGAGTAGTAAGCTATAAGCTTAACAAAATTGTATTTGCTCTATTGAAGATCGTTGGGAGATGCTTCTAATATTCTACCTTTTTTAGGTAGGCCATATGTGGGACTCCCTGATGTTTGTCTTTTTTCTTTTTTTCTTTTTGCTATCACCTTGCGATCAACGGTTCTTGTGTCTATTCCCTATTTTAGAGAATAGGTTCTTACGTCTGCCGCATAGCTTCAAGCACTTATCCTTCACATCATCCAAAGGGGTGAAAAGATCATTGTGAGTTTGTCTTTAATGCGCTCATAAGTCTTCATTGGACATGGGAATTAATTCTTGAATTTGTGGTTCAAGTGTTGTTGAGGAGGTAAGTACAGCTTCTGGTTGGTTACCATTGGGGTTGAACACACAAACTCTTGTGTATTTATTGAGTGGCTTGCTTGGTGTTTCTTGAGTTTCCATTCTTGTTGAATTTTAGGTGAAACTATTGGGATTGAAGTTGATGGTGAGGCTTTCTTCACTTTGTTCAATTTTGCCAACCATATGACGGAATTACCATCATAGTATCCTTGTTGTTGAAGCACGTGCACAAGCACCTATCTTTAATGAACATTATTAATTGGTAGACTGATGCTTTTGGTGCTGAGGTTTCTTTCTTTGTGCAGGCTTAGGGGACTTTTGGATGTGCTTGGGAATCCAAGCTTTGGTATTACCTTGGTGTAGTACCCTTGTGCTTGCAGTAATCTTTTTGATACCCACATTTGTTGATTTGTTGGAGTTCTATGAGAAACTCGCATAGGCTTTTGTGGATGGTGTTGTGGAGTACTTTTATTTTTCCTTGGCCTCTGAATGTTGCATTGAGAAAGAGGCTTTAATGATCAAGGCACCCAAATTGGATTGGTGCCTTTGTAGGAGCCGTGGGCTACAAGTATCTTCTTCTCCACCCACATTTGTAGGAGTCATGGGCTACAAGTATCTTCTTCTCCACCCACATTTTGATACCATTAAGATACCTTGATTTTGGTTGTCGTGGTGGAGTTTTCTTTTTGAATGAAGCAAACAAAGTGGGACACTCCTTCACATTGGTTATAGTGCCGAGATTGTGGTTGTGAGACTCATGGAAGTTGTTGACGATGAGGCTAGAGTCTCTTATGGAGTGGCTTTCGAAGATGAGAGTTTTGAGTATGTAGTCATCTCCTGTGGTGAGGGTGGTGGTTAAAGAGGTGTGGGATCTAGGGCTTTTCCTTTGAGTTTCTTTTTAGAGATAGATGGTTGCACTTGGGAAACTTTTTTAAAAATAGTTGTTGATTATACAAGGTTTTGGCATCAAACTTCATTGGTGAGGATGGAGTTGAAGGAGTAGATGCTTTATCGGAGTCGCTCGTTGATGCAGATGGTAGGTCATTGTGTAGAGGGGCTTCCGTGGAAGAGGTTTATAACTTTTTATGTTCAACAACATAGAAATCCATTAGGGTTGGATCCCCTTCCTTGTTGCAGTATGGTATTATCAACCTTGTGTTGTTGACCATCATGACGACCCTATCGCTCTGGCAAAGCAGAGTGGTGCTTGGGCAGCGCAATAGTTCATTTATGTCCTAAGATCAAATATGCTTCCAACCACAAAAAACTTGCAAAGCAAGGGGGTTAGTTTCAATTTACATTGTATGTTCAAAGTACCCCAAACATGGCATGTTCAAGTTTTATGTGGATGGAATTCTTTCAAGATGAGTTGTATGTTAAGATGTCAAGCTCAACATGAGCTGACACTTATGAGGCGCCTACATGACTATTCGACACACCACTGGTGAGTTTGGCAGTTGGCACCGACATATCTTTGCCAGAGATTCTATAACTGGACTTACACCAGACTAGTCCACACCCACCCACTCCACTTAGCATGTTCACACTATGGACCGCTTGTATATACTCTATTATGTGTGTTAGTCACTTCATCTTCTTTGTAGACCTCTTTTGTTGTGTAAAGAAGAAGAAGAATTTTCAGTCTCTCACCTTGTGTGTTCTCTTGTAAGATTTGTGTGAGTGTGTGTGTGCTTGCCAAAGCTCAAGCTCTCTTCTCCCCTGTTGCATCTTTTCATGGTATCAAATTCTCGTTCATGCTAAGGGCAAAGCGGTAAGCAAGAGAAGCATAGGAAGCAGTACACGAGGGTAAGAGCTTCATCTACTCTTCCCCCTTTGTGTTGGCTACTACACCTTTGTCACCGAGAGCTCTTCGAGAGGCACAGTGACAACAAACGAACTCTAATTGAGGAGCTTTCTTCATGTGAGCAAAGCTACACGGCAACTATACTATCCGAAAATGCGTTTCAGGTGCATTTTAGATGCGTCTGAAACCTCCGTTTTTCAGTTCACATGCATTCATGGGCACTGCACGGGTAAGTTTCAATTCTCTGCAGAATTTTGTTTTTGGAACTGCAGGAAAGGCAATTGGTTGTGCAGACACTAAATGTACTGCAAAGAGGTCTTAAAGTTACCATTGGGTGTATGTATGCAAATTGAGGTCACTGGTTGTGAGAGTTTGGTATAATATAGTACCATTGCAAAGAATGCATTAGTTTGTGGGTCAAACAAGAATATTGTTTTTAGTAAACTTGTGTTGCAGACAAGATGTCGAATGATGGAATAAACCAGATTGTTGCACATAAGCTTAACAATAACAACTTCCATGCTTGGAGGTTTACAGGGACTACATTGAAGGTGAATATGAGGAGGCACCAGAGATACTGGAGATTAATCCAACTGTTATTTTGCAGATGTAAAATAATTCAAGGATTGAAATCAAGGAGCAAGGAAAGTCATGTATTAGATTTATATTAGTATACAGGACACCATGATTAGGCATATACAGGATGCCAAGTCACCCAATGAGGCATGGGACACCTTGGTGAAGCTGTATGAAACTAACACTACCAAGGCACGAAAGATTCAGTTGAAGAATGAGCTTCATACTGTGGAGAAGAAAAATATGTATGTGAATGATTATACCTTGAAGATCAAGGGCATTGTGAAATCCCTTGCATCTATTGGTATTTCTGTTTTGATGATGATGATAAGGTGGAATCCCTTGCATCTATTGGTATTTTTGTTGATGATGATGATAAGGTGGAAGTGTGTCTACGTGATCTCAGGCCACAATACAAGGGATTCAAGACATCTATTTAGACTCGAGAGAATATTCCCAACTTCATAGATTTGGTGTCAATGCTGATCATTGAAGAGAAGAATTTGGGTGAAGATCGACACTCTTCACAAAACAAAAATAGTTTAGAGTAGTAGGCCTTCTACACAAGTGCAGGTAGAGGATGAGGTAGAGGTCGTGGATGTGGCCAACTTGGTGGTGGCCGAGCACATAATCATAATTATGGTCAGCAAAAGCAACAGTCCCGGATTCACAACAACAACATACAGGTGGAAGAGGCAAGTTTAGAGGCAGGGGGAGTCAAAGAGGTCATGGTAATTGGAAAGAAAGCATAATGATACACGAGGCTATTTTTACTATGGTAAGCCTGGACATGTGCAAGCAAATTACCTATAAGAATGAGAGTCACATGCAAAATGGAAAAGTGCAGCAAAACAACTATGCGTCCTCTAGCAAAAACAATGAGGATAATGAGAGTGTTGACAATGAGATCAGATGCTCTTCACTCCTCCTTTATTCTACTTAATCTCTGTGGTCCATTTGCTAAACATTTTGGCATCTCAAGTACTGGGTTACACTCATCAAAGAGCTATTGTGTCCACTTTGGAAGTGGCCTTTCGTGTGGTGCAACAACAGGCTAGTGTGATGCGTGAGAGTCTTCATCCCTGAAAACTCCTCCTCCTTGAGAGGAAATCTAGGTTGTGGTGGGTTGGACTTATGGTGGATTATTTCTCTAATTGATGAGAGAGTGGATGGGCATGTCTCCTCTATTGAGTGTTGCTGCCCCACAACCACCAGATCTCTTCTTCACCTCTGGAGCATAGAGTTATTTGTTATGCATTATGTGGTTAATGCTATGTCTGGAAACGATGTAGCAACATGTAAGAATGATGTATGATATGTTGATTCACGTGCTTTGAACCACATGATCACAAGTCATGGTGAGTGGTTAAAGGAAATGAAGAGTCTTGAAAGACCAGGTTTTATTGAAACAGGGGATGACGCTGCTCATTCTATTGCCCATGTTGGAGATGTGCCATTGTCTATATAGGATGGTAAGGTAAAGTATCTTGCATATGTACTTCATGTTCCAAACATTACAAAGAATATGGTGTTTTTTGGCCAGATGATTGAGCAGGGTTTACAGGTCTGGTTTAACCTTGATGACTATTATGTAGAAGACTTTAACGAGATAAGTGCAGGTTGGTTGCAAAAGGCAACAGAGTGGGCAGAATGTTTACAATGAATATAAATATACCTCAAGTGAGTGCTAATGTGTACAAATGGTTCAAGAGTTATAGCAGATAATACAGCCATTTCGCATAAGAGAATTGGGCATGTAAATGTGCAAAGAATGAAGTCTATGCAGACTAAAGAAATTGTGACATGGCTACCTAAGTTTAAAGTTGAAGGTATACAGAAAATATGTGAAGTATGTCAATTTGGAAAGAAAACAAAGCATGTATTTCCACATGACAAAAATGTGAGCAGGAATGTATTAGATGTTGTGCATTCAGATGTATGGGGTCCTGCTAGGTGAAGACTATGTCTATGGGTGGTTGCACGTACTACGAAACATTCATTGATGATGACCACACGAGGAAAGTGTGGGTGTATTTCATGAAGGAGAAGAGTTCACTCATTTTCTTAATTTCAGATTGTGGCTGAAAAATAGACAGGAAAGCATGTGAAGTGCCTAAGGTCAGATGGAGAGGGAGAATACTTCTCCAATGAGTTCTCTGAATTCTTACAAAAGAATGGCATTCAGAGACAATTTACATATAGATACACTCCGCAACAAAATGGAGTTGCTGAGTGAAAAAACAGGCACATTGCAAAGATAGCACGAGCATTGATGGAAGAGAAGAATATGCCGTATAGCTATTGGACTGAGGATGTGTCTACATCAATTTATATCATGAACAGGACTCCTACTGCAGCCAAACATGATGAAATGCTATCGGAGAAGTTTACTGGCAAGAAACCTAATTTGTCTCACTTCAAAGTTTTTGGATGTATTGCATATGTGCATGTGCTAGATGAGTTGAATACTAAGCTAGATCCAAAGGCAGAAAAACGTGTGTTTATTGGGTATTCCCTTGAGTAAAAGAGATATAGATGCTATAATCCTACTACACATGAATTGAGAGTAAGCAGCAACGATATTGTATTTGGTGAGATGAGTAGCTGGTATGCTACTGAAAAAGATGTTGTTAGGTCTGATATAAGTGGAAACGTGGTTACACAAAATGCAAGTCAGCAATCACAGCCATTGAGTGGACCAGGAGAGTCCTCATCTAGCAGTTCTGTTGATAGACCATGGAGTGGCAGGCTACATCATAATACCAATCCTGGAAATGTAGTTGGTACATCACATAAAGGAAAAGAGAAAGCGGTTGAGCCCTTTGGTATGCCTGATATTTTTGCAGGGATTCTCTTATTAATGGAGAGTCTAGTGGCTCGGAGATGAACCTTGATGAGGTGCTTGGGATTCCAGCACACCTGGTGTGAAGAAGGCTATGGAAGCCATGAATGCAAAGTCACAAAAATCTGGAAGAGTTAAAAACCTTGTGCAGAGGACTTATGATGGTTATGTGTGGCACATCACTACGCTTATATGGTAAAAGTTATGCAGGTTGTAGAACCCATATCTTTTGATGAGGCTATTGGAAATGTGTGTTGGGAAAGCTATGAATGAGGAGATGGATGCATTGTATGGAAATGAGACTTGGGATTTGGTACCATTGCCTAAAGGAAAGAAAGCTATTGGTTGTAAGTGGGTGTATAAGGTGAAACATAACAGTGATGGTAGCATAACAGGGAGAAGGCTAGATTGGTAGGCAAAGGATATGCACAGACACATGGGATTGATTATGAGGAAATATTTACCCCAGTTGCAATGATGAAAACTGTGAGAGCTATGATTGTGGTGGCTCCAGGATAAAGGCTACTTTTTGCATCAGATGGATGTAAAAAATGCATTCTTGCATGGTGACTTGGAAGAAGAGGTGTATCTGGATCAACCACTAGGTTTTGAGGATACAGGTCAGCCAGAGAATGTATGTAAGCTTCGTAAGGCCTTGTATGGGCTGAAGCAAGCTCCACGAGCATGGCATGACAAGATTATTGAGTATCTTGTCACTATTGGTTTTCATATGGCAGATGCAGATCACTCTTAATATGTGCGCAAGAGTGATAAGGGTATTGTGATCATCACCATCTATGTAGATTATCTTATGGTTGTTGGGGGTGACAACTTAGATGAGATTGAGCATGTGAAAAGTATTCTCAAAATGAAGTTTGAGATGAAGGATTTGGGAGATCTACGCTACTTTTTGGGAATTGAGGTCATTCGCACACCTTAGGGCATTTGGCTGTCTCACAGAGATAGTATGTATTAGACATGTTATCCAAGTATGGGATGGCTGATTGTAAGTCAATCTTGGTGCCATTAGATCAAAATGCCAAGCGTAGTGTGGATGCAGAGGTTATGTGTTGGAGGATCCCACTATATACAGGAATATTGTGGAGAGTTTGATCTATGTCACGATCAGTAGGCCAAATTTGATGTCATGAGTATATTTTAAGTCCTCTTTAAGAATATTATTTTTTCCTCTTGAGTAATTTAGAGACGCCTAGGTTACTCTTGTGTCATGCCGGCTAGGTTAATATTATGGGTGACACCACTATAAATATTAATATGTGTGGTATATGACGTATGCTTGGGGCCGTCTATGATTATTTCAGTTAGGTTTATATGGCAGGGTGATTCGTGGGGTACTTACGGCTGGTAGTCATGAGTTGGTGATGGTTTGTGCCTGTTTAATATTTGTGGGATTAATTTAATTATTAATTGGGCTTATATTTTCAGGTGATGAAGATTACGAGGATTGATGAATAATGTTGAGGAGAATGTTTCTTATGCGCATCATATTTATTTTTACAAGCGTAGCTTGTAACCTTAGTAGTTGATTTTTCCATTTTGATACATTGGGAAAAATACATTTATAATGTTGAATTTATTAAAGCCTAAAGGCTTTACCCTAGCTCCAATTTTTGGGACACTCTATTTTTGTTGTGGAAGAGTGTCGTGCTCTCTAAAAGCACACTTTATATATTTTTGGGGGCTATGGCCTATTTTTGGTTGAAAGCTAATAAAAATACTCTTGTGTGGGAAAGGCCACGCACAAGAGGGAGGGAAGATTGCACCCAGCATGTTTGTCTTGGAGCTAAGTATTATGTTTGCTATGTTTTTGTTCAATTTATTTGATTTTGTTGAAACCTGCAAAGCATGTGTTTTCATGGTTGAATTTATGTGTTGAATTTCTCAAGTGTTCCACAAGCTATCCTAGAGAACGATTCCGTTTTCAGTGGTATCAAAGCATGTCATGAGAATATATTTTAAGTCCTCTTTAAGAATATTATTTTTCCCTCTTGAGTAATTTGGGGACGCCTAGGTTACTCTTGCATCATGCCGGCTAGGTTAATGGGTGACACCACTATAAATATTAATACGTGCGGTATATGACGTATGCTTGGGGCCGTCTATGATTATTTTCAGTTAGGTTTGTATGGCAGGGTGATTCCTAGGGTACTTACGCCTGGTAGTCATGAGTTGGTGATGGTTTGTGCCTGTTTAATATTTGTGGGATTAATTTAATTATTAATTAGGCTTATATTTTCAGGTGATGAAGATTACGAGGATTGATGAATAATGTTGAGGAGAATGTTTCTTATGCGCATCATATTTATTTTTACAAGCGTAGCTTGTAACCTTAGTAGTTGATTTTCCCATTTTGATACATTGGAAAAAATACATTTATAATGTTGAATTTATTAAAGCCTAAAGGCTTTACCCTAGCCCCAATTTTCGGGACACTCTATTTTTGTTGTGGAAGAGTGCCGTGCTCTCTAAAAGCACACTTTGTATATTTTTGGGGGCTATGGCCTATTTTTGGTTGAAAGCTAATAAAAAATACTCTTGTGTGGGGAAGGCCATGCACAAGGGGAGGGAAGATTGCACCCAGCATGTTTGTCTTGGAGCTAAGTATTATGTTTGCTATGTTTTTGTTCAATTTATTTGATTTTGTTGAAACCTACAAAGCATGTGTTTTCATGGTTGAATTTATGTGTTGAATTTCTCGAGTGTTCCACAAGCTTTCCTAGAGAACGATTCCGTTTTCAGTGGTATCAAAGCTTGGGCTAGGAGATTTGTGAAAAGGTGGGAAAGGTCTTCATCAACACAACTCTCAAGAAAGTTACAGGCTTTTAACCGGTGGGCAAAAGAAGGATTTGTGGTCTTTAACCAAAAATTCAAATTCTCAAACTAGCTCTACTTCTCAAACCCACTTACCTCTTCCCAAAACCATTCTTCTTCATCAAAAAGTGGTTTTGCTCAAAGCTTCATGAATTTCAAATCCAACCATGTAGATGGATTTCCCATAGCCAAAAACCTCATGTGAATTGCTCAGTTTTTGCAAAGGTTCAAGGTAGAAGCATCCTTTAATGGACGGACTGCATGCTCTGTGAGCTTTAGCCATAAAAAAATAAATAAAACCAAGCAAAAAGCGATGCGCCGACTTGCAGCCTCACGGGCAAAAAAAAACGTGAGGAGAAGAAGACAAAAATCAATTAAGCTAATTTGCTTAATCTCAATTAAGCCCAAATCTTCAACTTAACCCAATTCTACTTTTCCCAAGCCCAATGCAAGTCACATCAACTTTTGGAGCTTTCACACTACCTATTTTCCTATTTCAAGGAAAATTCCAAAGAATTGCAATTTTTAGATTTTTGGGTGCAGAAAATTGATTTTTCAAGGCTCAAAGAGGCTTAAAAAGGCCAAATAAATGCCAAAAAATTCCAAAATAATTTTTGAAAAAATCTAAAAATTCTCAAAAATTATTACAGAGGTCTGGCCAAGTTTTCAAAATTGTTTGAGCAGTGTTCAAGGTACAAAAAATTATTTCTTCAGCATTTCGACTACCCCAAGTCTCCTAAATCACTCGGAATTGCTCGGGACTTGTGCGAAACGAAAGGAATTCGACCCAACCATTGAACCAAAGTCTTTGTTCAGTTTTAACACAAATCAAATTGCGGGAGAATTGAGATAAGTACAATCATTTGCTTTATTTACATACATCAAATAATATCAATTTTTACTTATTTACATTGTTTGCATGAGCACTATGGCAAATTTTCCTATTTTACCTTCAATTCAAGAGCAACTTCAATCTCTACAACAACAAATTGTAGAAGAGAGAGAGATGTGAATTGAATTGGAGCGACAGCTCACGAGTCGAAGCCATAAGCGTGACTCTTTGCCATCTTATGATGACGAAGACGACACCATCCAAAGAGCTGTCAATGCTACACTTCAAGCACAAAATTCATGAAAAGATTCTAAAATCAATCGTAAAGCTTTTTCATTTCAGAATTATGATGGCAAGAAAGATGCTCAAGTCCTTTTAGCATGGCTTAGTCAATTGGATGACTACTTTTCGGGGGAGAAATTTCTCGAGAAGGACAAGATCAAATGTGCGGCTAATCACATGGTGGATAGCGCAGCTTTATGGTGGAGCATCATCAAGCAAGGACGTGACAAACCGGATTCATGGAAAAGGTTTCAAAGGCTAGTGAAAAAGCATTTCTTACCTTCACAATTTAAATCTAAAGCTAGGCATCAACAGGATATATTGCATCAACTTGAAAAAGAAAGCATGTCTCAGTATGTGGAGAAGTTTTGGAATACATTACTACAAGTACAGGTTGTGGAGAAAGTCAATGAGAAGGACCAAAAGAGGAAATTCATTTCGGGCCTTAAGTTTATTAGGGCCGATGTGAATATGTTTAGACCTCATTCACTTTCTACAGCTATATCTAACAAATTCTGAATGCAAAAATGGTTTTCTTAGAGAGGCCAAGTCATTTGAGAGTAACCACTCTAAACCTTTTTCTAAACCTTTTCATGCTTCAAGAAATTTTCATAAGCCAGGGTTTGACAAAGGCAAGGAGATGGTCAAAGGTGAATCAAATTCAAAGAAAGTCAACGGTGGCAAGCTCAAAGGTCCTCCAATCAAATGTCTTCGATGTCATCAAGAAGGACATATAGCACCAAATTGCCCAGAATGTGCAAAGAATCCGACACCTGCGGTACGAATCAATATGCTTGAAGGGGATGACAATGAAGATGAATCGCTCAAGCAAGAGGGTAACTCTGACCCTGACTATTCAGAAGCAGAAGGTAAACCTCAAGCTCATTCGCTACTCAAAATAAAAGGAAAAATTAATGAGCATGAAGTTATGGTTTTGCATGATGATGGTAGCACTCATGACTTTTTTTTTGAAAAGGCAATTAGAGCTTTAAACATTCAACCTTCACCTACACATTATAGAGTTAAAGATGCAGTTACTGGAACCAAGTATAATTGCATGCAAGAGGTGGAAGGTTTAACTTTACGCATCAATTCCTTAACAAAAAAAAGGGATTTCTTAGTTGCACCTTTACAAGGCGTAGATGTAATATTGGGTATGCCTTGGAGACATATGTACAACCCTATTATAGACTATGATACACATAGCATTTGTGTAAGGAAGGACAATGAAAATATTTTCCTCCAATGTCTAGTCAAAGGAGAGACGAGCCCTTTACTGAGTCACACTCAAGCAAAGCGAGCTCTTAGGAAAAGAGAGAAGACTTATATGGTTTGGGTTAACCAGCTTAGCGCTGAGTTTAACACATCCAAAAGAACAAGACTTGATCCTTATATCTCCAAATTCAGGGATTGTTTTATGGAAGATTTACCTCTAGGATTACCTAAGTCTAGGCCTGAAGACCATAGTATTGACTTATTGCCAAGAAACTCTCCACCTTGTAAAGCTCCTTATAGAGTCAACAATTTAGAGCAAAAAGAAATCCAAAAACGAATCGAGGATTTGTTAGAAAGAGGCCTTATTAGACCTAGTAGTTCACCCTTTGGAGCTCCAGTCCTTCTTGTTAAGAAGAAGAATGGAACTTTTCGAATGTGTGTTGACTACCGGAGCATTGAACAAAATCACTGTCAAGAACAGATACCCTATCCCTAGGGTAGATGACTTACTTGATAAGCTTAGAGGTTCAAAGGTCTTTAGCAAGATTGACTTAAAGTCTGGTTATCATCAAGTATGCATGACTGAGTCAGACATATTCAAGACTGCATTTAGAACCCAGACTGGCCATTATGAGTTTTTGGTTATGCCATTTGGTTTGACCAATGCTCCAGCTACATTCAGTCATATGATGAATCGCATTTTCCTAAAGTTTCAAAGCTTTGTTGTGGTGTTCTTATAATGATATTCTTGTTTTCAGTGAGAATCGTCAAGAGCATGAGCAACACTTGGAGCAAGTGTTTAACCTTTTGAGAGAAAATGAATTGTATGTCAATCCTGAAAAGAGTTCTTTCTTTCAAAAAGAGATTGAATACTTAGGCCACAGCTGAAGGAATCCGTGTGGATCCTAAGAAGATTGAGTGTATAGCCTCTTGGCCTACACCTCGAGACATTCATGACCTTAGATCTTTTCTAGGTCTATGTAGTTACTATAGGAAGTTTGTCAAGAATTTCGCTTATATTGCACATCCTTTGACGGAACTTCTCAAGAAAACTACATTTTTCCATTGGACCGAAAGTCAAGATAAATCTTTTCTAGTACTCAAGGATACATTAACTCATGCACCAGTTCTTACACTACCTAACTTTCAAAGACCATTCTTTGTGGTAGTAACTGATGCTAGTGGCAAAGGTTTTGGTGCTGTGCTTATGCAAGACAACCATCCTATTGCCTATGAAAGTCGAAAGCTAAAACCTGCTGAAACAAATTATAGTACATATGACAAGGAATTAGCAGCAGTTGTGCATGCCTTGAAGATTTGGAAGCATTACCTAATGGGTTCAGAATTTCTTATCAAGATTGATCAACAAAGCATTAGGCATTTTCTTTCGCAACCCCTTATTTCAGATAGGCACATCAAATGGGCATCTTTCAGATAGGCACATCAAATGGGCATCTTTCATACAAAGTTTCCAACCCATGATTCAATACCAACCTGGAAAGGAAAATGTTGTTGTCTCGATGCTTTAAGTAGAAAACCACGTATCAACAACATTTCCGCTCTATTGAAAGTGAACCATTTGTACTTATGAAAGAAACTTATGAAGTAGATCCAGATTTTTCTAAGATATGGATCAAATTGCGTGAAAAAAATTGGACACCTCAAGGAAATTATTCTCATAATGATGGTTATCTTTTCTTTCAGAAAAGATTATGTATTACTCAACCCTATTGACAACTTGTCTTGGAAGAGATGCACCAACCACCATTCATGGGACATAGAGGAGTTTCCGCAACACTTCAAGTAGTTTCTCGAGAATTCTTTTGGCCTCATTTGAAAAATGATGTAGCAAAATTTGTAGCTACGTGTAACATTTATCAATCAATTAAAAGCTACAAAGACAAAGCTTTGGGATTGCTTATGCCTTTACCCATTCCAGACCGACTATGGGAACAAGTGTCTATGGACTTCATTACAAGCTTTCCTACTACTTCCAATCATCATGACATGATTTGGACAATAGTGGACAGGTTTGGTAAGCAAACCTATTTCATTCCATGTAAAAAGACACTGACTTTTAGCAAGCTGCGACCATATTTGTCAAGCAAATCTTTGTTCATCATGGTCTACCCAAAGTGATAGTTTCTGATAGAGATTCCAAATTTTGTAGTCACTTTTGGATTGCTCTTTTCTCAAACTTAGGCACTAAGTTAGATTTTTCTACGGCTTTTCATCTTGAATCAAATGGACAGACCGAAGTCACGAATAGCACTATCTTGGATATGCTTAGAGCCTATGTTTCCCAGCAACCTAGTTCATGGGATAAGTACATACATCTACTCCAATTTGCTTATAATAATACTCCTCATTCCGCTACTGGGTCGAGCACCATTTGAGATTATCTATGGTAGAGATTTGCCTATTCCGGCTACTAGACTCTCCCATAAGATTGAAGCTGCTGACCAATATACTCGAGACTTTGATCACATTTTATCTGAAGTGCGTGATTGTATTGCAAGAGCTCAAAAGAAGTATACATTTCAAGCAAATAAGAAACGTAAAGATTTTTCATTCCAAGAAGGTGATTATGTACTTTTGAGAATTGAGAAGAGACGATTGAAGAGTGTGGAAAAATTCCCTGCAGTTAAACTTGCACCTAGATACTATGGACCATTTAAAATTATTGAAAAGATTAATGATGTGGCCTATAGACTAGAGTTGCCATCTAATTGGAATATCCACAACTCTTTCCATGTTCATCTCTTGAAACCCTTTCGAGGAACACTTCCTTCTCACCCAATTTATGAGGAACCACCTCTTGTTGAAGGAGAGGAAGAAGTCTTAGTTCCTGATGCTATTATTGATCAAGAGAGGACAACAACAAGAACTGGGAACCAATACATCAAATATCTTTTGACATTCAAAATCCATCCTCAAGAAGATGCAAAATGGATGCCCGAGAAATTTTTCCGAGCTTATCCTGAGATCCTTCATTCTTTTCAAACCCAGCAAACCTGCAATTGAGGGCAATTGCAAACTCAAGCAAGAGGGATGTCATGAGAATATATTTGAAGTCCTCTTTAAGAATATTATTTTTCCCTCTTGAGTAGTTTAGGGACGCCTAGGTTACTCTTGCGTCATGCCGGCTAGGTTAATATCATGGGTGACACCACTATAAATATTAATACGTGCGGTATATGACGTATGCTTGGGGCCGTCTATGATTATTTCAGTTAGGTTTGTATGGCAGGGTGATTCTTGGGGTACTTACGCCTAGTAGTCATGAGTTCGTGATGGTTTGTGCCTATTTAATATTTGTGGGATTAATTTAATTATTAATTGGGCTTATATTTTCAGGTGATGAAGATTACGAGGATTGATGAATAATATTGAGGAGAATGTTTCTTATACGCATCATATTTATTTTTACAAGCATAGCTTGTAGCCTTAGTAGTTGATTTTTCCATTTTGATACAGTGGAAAAAATACATTTATAATGTTGAATTTATTAAAGCCTAAAGGCTTTACCCTAGCCCCAATTTTTGGGACACTCTATTTTTGTTGTGGAAGAGTGTCATGCTCTCTAAAAGCACACTTTGTATATTTTGGGGGGCTATGGCCTATTTTTGGTTGAAAGCTAATAAAAATACTCGTGTGGGGAAGGCCACGCACAAGGGGGGGAAGATTGCACCCAGCATGTTTGTCTTAGAGCTAAGTATTATGTTTGCTATGTTTTTGTTCAATTTATTTGATTTTTGTTAAAACCTGCAAAGCATGTGTTTTCATGGTTGAATTTATGTGTTGAATTTCTCAAGTGTTCCACAAGCTATCCTAGAGAACGATTCCGTTTTCATTTGAGTTACACTTTTGGCATAGAGAGCCAGTTTATGCAAGTTCCGTGTAAACCACATCTTGATAGTGTACGATGCACACTTCGGCATTTGAGGGCTATTGTTGGTTATGCCGTGTTGGTTATGCTACAGATGCAGATTGGGTAGGTAGCATCTCAGACAAGGAATTTACCAGTGGTTTCTATTTTCATTGGGGAGTGCTGTTGTGACATGGAGCAGTAAGAAGCAGCCCACAATTGCCTTGTCGAGTACAAAGGCATAGTACATAGGAGCTGTAGTGGCAACATGTGAGGTAGCTTGGTTATGCAAGCTACTTGCTGATTTGGGGTTACATGTAGAGAGAAATGTTGTCATATATTGTGACAATCTTATCAATATACGATTGGCCATGAACCTAGTTTTCCATGCGTAGACGAAACACATTGAGGTACATTACCACTTCATCTCAGGAAGAGAGTCTTGGCAGGCAACATCGACTTGGTCTATGCGCTAGCACACAGGATTAAGTCGCTGACATCTTTACAAAGGCCTTGGGAGCTGAGAAGCTCCACAAATTTTGAGATATGCTTGGAGTTCATGAGCTGGAGTTGAGCTTGAGGTGGAGTGTTGAGATGTCAGCTCAACATGAGCTGACACTCACGAGGCGCCTACATGACCGTTCGACATTTACATCACTGGCGAGTTTGGTAGCTTGAGGTGGAGTGTTGAGATGTCAGCTCAACATGAGCTGACACTCACGAGGCGCCTACATGACCGTTCGACATTTACATCACTGGCGAGTTTGGTAGCTGGCACCGACATATCTTCACCAAAGATTCTACAGCTAGACTACACTAACTAGTCCACACCTACCCACTCCACTTAGCTTGTTCACATTATGGACCGCTTGTATATACTCTATTCTGTGTATTAGTCACTTTATCTTCTTTGTAGACCTCTTTTGTTGTGTGAAGAAGAAGAAGAATTTTTAGCCTCTCACCTTGTGTGTTCTCTTCTAGGGCTTGTGTGAGTGTGTGTGTGCTTACAAGAGCTCAAGCTCTCTTCCCCCCTACATCTTTTCACTGTAAGTGTTGGTGGTTATCCTAATAAATCCCATAACTCAAGGGTCATGAGATTGTTTTCTCTTTGTGGATAAATCTATGCTTGGATTGTGGTGATTTTATTGGAAATATCCAATCCAACCATAACTCTTAGAATATTATCCATAAGATATGTTGGAAGTTCCAGCTCCTCCAAGGTCTCTTCCTCCCGTAAGAGCAATTGCACAATGCCAGCAGGAGTGTTCAAGGTGACTGTTTGCATAGATTCATCAAGTGAATATACAATGAGTCATGTATCCAAGTTCCACTAAGGACAACATCATACTCAAGGGGATCTGGGGGGGGTAACATGGAATCTAAATTCCACATCTCCACCAATTGTTTGTGGTAGCATAGCTATAGTAACCTGGAACTTCAATGTTTTGTCCATTAGCTCCTTTTGCAAGACCATTGTCTTTAGGGATGAGTCAAGGCTTCCCCAATGACACCCAAGTGTCTATTGTCAGGATGTTATGACTAGCTCGAGGACTAATCAACAAGCGTTTGCGCTTAACATCATTGTCCGTAGGGAAATCTAACCATACCATGATAGAATCTTCAAGAGGAAACATGGATGTTTCAGTTTTTGTTTCAACTTTAGATCTCATTTCAATTTCATATTTCCATTCACTCTCATCCTCTTTTTGGCTCTTAGCTTTTTAAAGATTACCCAATGTGTACAATGGCACACTTGGTCCTCTGACAATTCTAACTGAGGTCTGTTTTTTGAAAACTTGTGAATCCTCACAGTCCCATTCTATGTAGCTCTTGATGTCTTAGTATAACTCATATTTAGCCATTAAAGGTGCAAGTGTTGACGCTACACTAGCTTCATCACATGAGAGAAGAGCACTCCTCCAAATAAGGATTTGAGAGATTGCTTTAATTTCATGAGGGATTCATCAAATTCCTCACGTGCTTTTTCAACCACATAATTCATGCAATCTACCTCTATTGAATCTTCGATAGAGAGCATGTCTTCCTCTTGAAAGGGGAAGTGATACTCAGGTTCTTGTATTTTGGTTGCTTCTTTAGAATTGGCATTATGAGGTTCAATCACAACCGGTGATCTTGTATGACACTCAACCATGCTAAGCATGCTCTCCTGGGCTTTCTTTTTACCTTTTGCATATGTCATGTGATCATGATTTTCAATTTGGGGTGATTGGGTAGGTTCTAGTTTCTTGGTTGGTCTGTGAGGTGCACCTAGTGCCGAATCAGAACTCGTTTCATCCAGAACGAAGGGTACGCCAGACTTCCTGAGGTTGTAACAGGCTATCATAAATTCTAAAAAGCAAAAAAAAAAAGAGTGCTTGCTCATTAAGGAGAAATTGGCAACATGAGACATGGAAACGATAGAGGGACTACGTGGGCCGACACCCCAATGGCTGATATCTTTGAGCCATTGAGATCAATGCCCCAAATGCACCTCCCAATACCATTAGCCATGCTAACAACAAGCGTGTCAACGGGTTTTACACTCCCTATCACTTCAACCCCACCAAGCTTTGATCCTTTACCTAATATTCCCATAAATCTTATAGGTTCCAACCCTTTGTAACCCCTAGATGCCCACACCTTGGATATATTGACTAATCTAGGAAGGGGGGTTGCCCAAGGACTACGTGAGTTCCTACCCACCACAAGAGCACTCACACACGGCCTCAGTGACGTACAAATACACGGCCGTACATATTTCAAAAATCATGGAAAAATATGATGGAATAACTATCCTGTTTAATTCATTCAAATGCTTGAACAGATATGCGAAGCATTTGGAAATCCAAACTTCCCCACCAAGGTACATGCATTAACCTATGCTTAGTGGTGGGAAAGGCCAGCCGATGGTTCATCACATTGATGCTTGTGATCAAAAAACAAACTTCAGGACTTTGAGAATAGCCTTTATCCACGGCTTCTCAAGACAAGGTAATCGGTGGAGTGCAGCAAGAGAACTCTATTCAATTGACGTAAACCAAACGAAACCATTAGAGACTTTATCCTTCAAATAAAACTCTTGGACTCACGATGTAAGGCGTGGGAAAAATTAAACGATTCACAATTTTTGAAGACATGTTTCATGATGGGCTTAAAGAATAACAGCTTACACAACTTGATCATTGTCCGGAAACATTTGATCAATGTTGTAAAGAAGCAATACGTTTAGATGATAACATAATGGAAGATGATCATGATATAAAATGTTCCTCTCATCTAAACTAAGTGAAGCAATGGCTAAAGAAAAATTGATCTCGAAATTGTACATAGTTTGGAATACTTCCATGGCCACATTCACCACACCTTGCAACCCCTATGTGAACAATGTGGCATCGATCACATATTCCAAGATTGCCCAAGTTAAGTTTCTTCGTTATGCAACCTGTCTCACAAAATACAACTCTTAACATCTTAAGTGTGCAAAATGAGAAATTGTCCACGTACCTTTGCATGTGCTTACACGCTAGCACCTTGCTCTCCTCGTGTGGGGAAGATGGCCTCACATCTTCCATACAGCGGGCTGTTCAGTTGCAGATTGTGCACCCTCTGGAAAGTGCTCTGATGCAAGCTACTCTTCCATATCAGCACTCGTACCTAGTGCCTTCACTTCCTTGTCATCCCTCAAATACCCTGCCAATGCAGGCATCTCTACCTCCTCATCAAAATCCTCATCTCGTTGATGAGGAATGCAAAAGTGGTGAGTCACGAGAGAAACCTAGTTCCTAAATGGCTACTCTTCCATATCAGCACTCGTACCTAGTGCCTTCACTTCATTGTCATCCCTCAAACCCTGCCAACTGCAATGCAGGCATCTCTACCTCCTCATCAAAATCCTCATTGTTGATGAGGAATGCAAAAGTGGCGAGCCACGAGAGAAACCTAGTTCCTAAATTGCCCCTCCCCAACCTCTTCACCTCCTACTTATTGAAGGTACAGTAAGATCCTATGGGGGATGCAGATGTCGATGAAGGGGTGGGCCTATTGTTGAATGTACTTAAGCAGCTCAACAGGCACCCATCGATCATTGGGGCAATGGGGAAAGGACATAGAGTGGGGAGCCAAGTATTGCTCCATGTATGCAATCTGCGTCTCATAATGTTAGGATGCAAGGGTGAGTGACTTTTCAAAGTTGACTTCACGCAATGGGGAAAGGAGATGGAGTGGGGAGCCAAGTATTGCTCCATGTATGCAATCTGCATCTCATAATGTTAGGGCGCAAGGGTGAGCGACTTTTCAAAGTCGACTTCACGATAGAACATGTTAAAGAGCTTGCTCTTGCCTACCCACATGGGGTGGTGGTTGGAGAGGAACTCATAGAAGTCGTCGTCAAAGTGAGTAGCCATGTGTGAATGCAAAGAGATAGTATGAGCTCGTGCTTGGTTTCTATCACATGAAAATGAGAAAGAAGGCACCTTTGGCCTATTTATAGTAAAAATTTAAGGTTTGGCCTTTTTACACTAGGCTACTAGACAAAAAAGTCATAGTTTGCAAAAATATTAAGATTTCAATTAAATAAAGAGGGGTTAAAAAAGAGCCTGCTACAAAATTACAAGCATGTTATCTAATCTAAAATTGTTATAATGTCTTTATTTTTTGCCTCTTGTGACATTTACTTCATGTTGATCTCCGTCTCCTTATTGACTTGAAAGCTCGTCATTGCCTTCACCTTGATCCTGAAACTCTTTCCCCTCACGTGCATCAGAACAGAGGCTATTTTCCCATATACCTAGTTCATCTTCAAGCTCTTCCAATACCTACTATATGTTGGTAGGGCTATGCACCTCTGCTAAAAATTCAAGGTCCCCCATTCGCCATGATTCTGAGACCATGGTTTTTCCCTCGTTACGCTTCCCAATCTGTAAAAATATAGAAAGTGGCACAATAACCAGAAAGTGTAAGGGTTAATTCTAAACATGGAGATATACCTTTCTTCTCATCAACTTGAAACTTGACTCTTCGACATTGTCAAAGCCCATGATGCTAAAGTATTGATGCAAGTCTGCTAGGTTGCAATGCTTGCTTACTCCCACTCGCTCAATCCTTCCATTTTGCATCATCATAGCTACCTCAATAGGCACAATTTCTTCTTCTGAGGCTTGAAGTGGGATCCATGTTCTGTGCTTTTGCATCCATCTTTGGTAGTACAGACGCATGTACAAAATAGAGAGTGCCTTCAAGAACCTGAAAGACACTGTAGAATCTACTACATTGCCCTTGTACACATCACCTTGATGTGACACCTCATCAACCTACCAACCCTCTCTTGGTAATCCTTGAATGAGGTCAGACCATACCTCCTTACAAATATAAATTGTTTTCGTTTGGTGCATTGGCATGGAATTAAAAACATGTGCACAAAAACATGTAAAGGACAAATCCAATTTAGGCCTACTGACCTAGATGCCTTTGAAAACTTGAGTGATGTCTTAATATCACTTACCATCTTAAACTTTAAGCATAAGATGGTCTAAGCATCAGGTTTGGGCCATTCGAGATTATTAAGAGTAGGGTTGGGAATCTCTTCTAGCTTGCCAAATAAACTTGGTTTTTTATCTACAAAATATGAGTGAGAAAAGAAAAAGAACCCAAGCCCCAACCCTGAATCTTGTTGGAGCCCAAACTTCATGCTCATCTCTTGTGTTATGTAGTACAAGCTCTTCCACCTTCTCCCTAGGTCTTCTCACATTACTGGAAGAGACCATGGTGGTAAGAAAAGAGAAGAAGGGAAAAGAAAAGCTTGTTACAACAACAGAGGAGTGGAGAGAAGAGAAAGTTCAGGGTTTTCAGTTCAGCAATGGAAAGCTTAAAAGAGGGTTAGAGTTTGAGAATAAGCTTCCTGAACCTAGAGTAGACTAAAGAGGGATAGAGTTTCTCAAGCAATGGAGATGGAGGAAGCTTGAGAGGGAGAGAGAGGGAGCTTGAGAAGGAGGGAGAGCTTGGGAGAGAGGGAGCTTGAGAAGGAGGGAGAGCTTGAGAGAGAGGGAGCTTGAGAAGGAGGGAGAGCTTGGGAGGGATGGAGTTTCTATAGCAATGGAGAACTTAGAAGAGGAAGAAAGAGGAAGAGGAAGCTTGAGAGAGAGGGAGCTTGAGAAGGAGGGAGAGCTTGAGAGGTATGGAGTTTCTATAGCAATGGAGAACTTAGAAGAGGAAGAAAGAGGGAGAGGGAGCTTGAGAGGGAGGGAGCTTGAGAAGGAGGGAGAGCTTGAGAGGTATGGATTTTCTGCAACAATGGAGAGCTTAGAAAAGGAAGAAAGAGGTTCAAAATGAGCTTTCCAAACCTAGAGTATGTTGGGGGGAAGTTTGAGAGAGAAAACACACTTTTAAAAATTTAAAATTTTTAATTTTTAAGGTTTTTTAATCCACGAGATTCTAGGTGGGGGGACCTCTAAGTTTAGGCCCAAGAGGTAGGGAGACAAGAGTAGTAATTAGGTCCCATTAGCAAACCAAAGCCTAGGCTCCCTAGGGTCAAAGAAGTCAAAGAAGTCAAAAATGTGCACCCAACCCTCTTCCTATTGGTCCATTCCTAATCAAAAGTTAATCCAAGAGACCCTCTTTGGGTCTGAAAAATTCCTAATGGCCACGTCCACGATATCTATCTCGTGCTCTACTTGAACTTGTGTAGAAGGCCTCTTGCTTTGAATTGTTTTTGTTTTGTGAAAACTGTTGATCTTCACCCAAATTCTTCTCTTCAATGATCAACATTGACACCAAATATATAAAGTTGGGAATGTTTTTCCGAGTTGAATAGATGTCTTGAATGCCTTGTATTGTGGCCCGAGACCACGTAGACATACTTCCACCTTATCATCATCATCAACACAAACACCAATGGATGTAAGGGATTCCACAATGCCCTTGATCTTCAAGGTATAATCATTCACAAACATATTTTTCTTCTCCACAGTATGAAGTTAATTCTTCAACTAATCTTTTGTGCCTTGGTATTAGTTTCATACAGCTTCACCAAGGTGTCTCATGCCTCCTTGGGTGACTTAGCATCCTGTATATACCCAATCATAGTGTCATGTATGCTAATAGAAAGCCAATACATAACTTTTCTTGCTCCTTGATTCTAGACCTTGTATTCTTTTACATCTACAGCACTTAGATTAATCTCTGGTATCTTTGGTGCCTCCTCATGTTCACCTTCAATGTAGTCCTAAATAATAGCCTTTTCCCATCAGAAAATTTATTAATCTAAACCTCAAAGCATGGAAGTTATTCTTATGAAGATTTTTTACAATAATCTAGTTAATTCCATCATTCTACATCTTGTCTGCAACACGAACTCACCAAAAACAGCACTCGTGTGTAACCTACACAAACTATTGTATTCTCTACAGCAGTACTGTACTGCATCCAAACTGTCACAACTAGTGACCTTAATTTACATACATACACCTAATGGCAACTTTAAGGCCTCTTTGCAGTACACACAGTGTTTGCACAACTAACTGCCCTTCATGCAGTTCCAAAAGCAAAGTTCTGCAGAGAATCTGCAAAAGGTACTTCACCTTACCATCCTGTATAAACAATGGTATATCTCCAATATGGGCAATTGGATGAGCAATGTTATCTCTTATTTCAACAAAACTTGGTCTTTTAAGACTCTTCATTTTCTTGAATCACTTAGCAGGACTTGTCATATGGTTCGAAGCACCTGAATCAATATACCATACATCATCCTTGCATGCTGCTACATCATTTCCAGGCACAACATTAACTACATGTTGTATAACAAATCTCCTCTCATTATCCTCAGCTGCACTTTTCCATTTCGCATGTCATTCTCCTTCTTATAACAATTTGCCTGCACATGTGTAGGCTTACCATAGTAAAAACAACATCATGTAGCATTATGTTACCTTTTCCAATTACCATGACCTCTTTGACTCTCCCCTCTCTCTAAACTGGCCTCTTCCACCTGTGTGTTGTGAATCCTGGAACTATTGCTGCTTTGCTGACCATAATTCTAATCACATGTTCGGCCACCACCTCGGCCACGTCCACGATATCTATCTCATCCTCTACTTGAACTTTTGTAGAAGGCCTGTTGCTCTGAATTATTTTTGTTTTGTGAAGACTTATGATCTTCACCCAAATTCTTCTCTTCAATGATCAACATTGACACCAAATCTATAAAGTTGAGAATGTTTTTCCGAGTCTGAATAGACGTCTTGAATGCCTTGTATTGTGGCCTGAGACCACGTAGACATACTTCCACCTTATTCATCATCATCAAAAGAAACACCAATGGATGTAAGGGATTCCACAATGCCCTTGATCTTTAAGGCATAATCTTTCACAAACATATTTTTCTTCTCCACAATATGAAGTTCATTCTTCAACTGAATCTTTTGTGCCTGGTGTTAGTTTCATACAACTTCACCAAGGTGTCTCATGCCTCCTTGGGTGACTTGGCATCCTGTATATACCCAATCATAGTGTCATGTATGCTAATAGAAAGCCAATACATAACTTTTCTTGCTCCTTGATATTTCAATCCTTGTATTCTTTTATATCTGCAAGCAGTTAAATTAATCTCTGGTATCTCTGGTGCCTCCTCATATTCACCTTCAAAAATGTAGTCCCAGTAGCCTTTTCTCATCAGAAAATTTATTAATCTAGACCTCAAAGCATGAAAGTTGTTGTTGTGACCTCAATTTGCATACATACACCCAATGGCAACTTTAAGACCTCTTTGCAGTACACATAGTGTTTGCATAACCAATTGCCCCCCTTCTTGTAGTTCCGAAAGTAGAGTTCTGCAAAGAATCAAAACTTACCTGCAATGCCCATGAATGCCTACGAACTGAAAAACGGAGGACCAGACATGCCCGAAATGCATTTTCGATCCGAAAAAAAACATCCAAAAGATAGTATAGTTGCCCTGCAACTCTGCTCCCGCGAAGAGAGATCCTCAATCGGAGTTCGTTTGTCAGTGCTTCTCAAAGAGCTCCTGACAAGGGTGTAGTAGCCAACACAAAGGGGGAAGAGTAGATGAAGCTCTTACCCTCGTACCGCTTCCTGTGCTTCTCTTGCTTGCCGCTTAGCTCTTAGCATGAACTAGCCTCTGATACCATAAAAATATGCATGATGGGATACGGGAGCTTGAGCTCTTGCAAGCACACACACACACACACACAAACCCTAGAAGAGAACAGACAAGGTGAGGCTGAAAATTGTTCTTCTTCTTCTTCAACAAAAGAGATAAAGTGACTAGTACACATACTAGAGTATATACAAGTGGTCCATAATGTGAACACGCTAAATGGAGTGGATGGGTATGGACTAGTCGGTGTAGTCCAATTGTCGACTTTCTAGTGAAGATATGTCGACGCCAGCTACCAAACCCGCCAGTGATGTAAATGTCGAACGATCATGCAGGTACCTCGTGAGTGCCAGATCTTGTTGAGCATGATATCTCAACAAATATTGGTTGTCAAAGGCTATGCACAGACTTATGACATTGACTATGAAAGGACATTCAGCCTAGTTGCAAAAATGACAACCGTGAGAGCTGTTATTGTTATGGCTGCAAGGTTGGTCTTTTTATCAGATAGATGTAAAGAATGCCTTCTTGCATGATGATTTACAAGAAGAAGTATACATGATGGCTGCAACCACCATGTTATGAGAGTGATGCACACCCAGATTTTGTGTACAAGTTATGCAAAGCCTTGTATAGATTGAAGCAGGCACCTAGAGCATGGTTAAACAAGATCAGTGAGTATCTTGTTACCATTGGATTTCCGATATCCAATACAAATTTTTCACTTTATGTGAAAAAGACAAATAGAGGGATTATGCTACTAGTCATCTATGTGGATGACTTGATTATCACTGGTGATAGTGATGCTGACATGTACATAATAGTTGATTATGGACTTTTCTATGAGGCTGGTATAGAGATACACCTACATGGGTAAACAGATGCTAATCGAGCTGGTAATGTTGCAAAGACAGGAGATCTACCAGTGGTTTTATGGTCTCATTAGGAGTGCCCTTGTGAGTTGGAGCAATAAGAAACAGCCAACAGTTGCCTTGTCAAATACAGAGGTAGAGTACAGGGGTGTTGCTATGGTAGCTTGTGAGATAGCTTGGTTTTAGAAGCTACTTGGTGATATGGGTAAGCCCGTGGATAGGGCAATTGTCATTTATTATGACAACATGAGTAGCGTACAGCTGGTCAATAGCCTAGTATACCATGCTAGAATGAAGCACATTGAGGTGCACTATACCTTTGTGAGGGAGAAGGTTCTAGTAGGTGATGTAGATCTAGTATATATCAGCATAGAGAATCAGGTGGCTAACATCCTCACTCACGAAAGCATTGGACACAGAGAAGCTCCACGGGTTTAGGAGCTTACTTGGAGTGCAGTGTGCGGAGTTGAGCTCGAGGGAGAGTGTTGAGATATCAAGCTCAACTAGTGCTACCGTGGACATTGATGACCCGCTTGGGTGATAGCTTCTGCACTTATGCCACTGGTATGGTTGTTGAGATAATGGTTGATATGTCGCCAATGGATGACAGGCTGTGTGACAGCCAGTTTGGAGTACTAGAGTTATAGTATATAGTTATAGATATAGTTATAGTGCCCACTCATATAGTCGAATTCACACTATAAACTGACCATTTATATATTGTACCTTTTATGTATGTACTCTTATCTTTTAGATATATGGTTGTAAAGAAGAGAAGAAGATAGAAAAAAATTCAGTCATCCATCTCTCGTGTCTTGCACTCTCTTGTGTGTGTGTGTGTGTGCGCGCGCGCACTTGCAAGGAACTCAAGATCTCCATTTCCCTCGCATTCTCTTTAGACATTTGTGTGAAACAACCCTAAGGACCAATTTAGAAAAGGTCAAGAATTCCCCTTCGAGGGCAAGAATTCCGTTTCGAGGGAGAGCCAACCAATGGTAAGAAGCAATGTCAAAAAAATGACCTTTAGTGTAATTTTCACTTCTGCCTAGACTTCAATTTAAAGATTCAAAATTTTAAAGTTTTAGTTATAAAACTGAATAATCTATGATCTTTTTTTATAAAAACCAGTTCAATTTGAATCTATGTATTTTTTTTATAAACATCGGTTCATCTTGAAAGTCATGTTTTTTTCTGTGTTCACTAGACGCTACACGCTCACACAACACATGGGATGGCCCTCCCCCTAGTGTTATGGGCCACGACCATGAGATTTTTGTTTACCATGCATCAAATGCTCACAATGGACATCTTCAAGAGTGTACCATCATGATACGATCGTTGGCCACACATCTGACACACCCACTCACAACTCGGGAAAGAGTAGGTGGCATCAGTGTGCCTGGTTTGTAGCGTAATTTTTTCAGCTGAAATTCAAAAATCTTGGTTAAAATTCGACGTTGCCTTTAATTTTAAGGGATGGAATTTGACATTTTAGTTATAAATCCCGGCATTTGTATGATTTCTAGTGATTTTCAAGTCTAAATCCAAGTTAAGCCTAAGAATTGCTTTTAATTCTAAACGTTGAAAAAAGCAAAAATTTTGAACACTTGTTGGCATAACCAAGATTTAGCACCTAGTTGTGAATGGATCTAGGAAACACTACTTGCGTCCCTGCGTTATTTTGAGCAATTTTTTTAAAGTGCGCCTAGTTGTGAACGGATCTAGGAAACACTACTTCTAAGATGTCCACCCGCCGCGACAGGACACCGGAGGACATTTGACATGTGAAACCACGGGGGCCATAACCGCCGCCCAATTAAAAGAACCGTGTAGAGAGTTGGGAAAATGTGGTAAATTGGGCTGTTGCCAGAAAAATCTCATAAAAATAATAATTTGTAAGCAAGCCCGTTTTTGTGCTGAAGATATTATAGCAACAGGCATTAGTTACCCATTTGTCGCGCTCAAACTCCGCCCAGCAATCGTCTGCAAATACACATATTTACTACACGCCTTTACCACTGTCGGAATTCAATTTGAGCATATAAATCACAGCTTAGAGTGTTAATTACCAATGTTAATGTATCGGTAGCCCAAAGCAGCAAGTCCACTTGAAACGATTGCATCAGCTGCGTACAAAAGCAAGCAGAGATAAGAGTCTGGAATCAGTTATCATTTGATTTTATTTTGATTGAATCAACATTTGTGGATGATTTGGATATATGTGTTTCGGATAATGTCCTCTGTGACGTTACACCCATAGTGATTCCAGCTATTCCACCTGCATGCAAGGCAGATATATAATACAGCCGATAATCATGAGTGCGCAATTATAATTAAGCCACGATTGGCATAAGGCACAGTATACGACTCGTAGTTCCATGGATTAATGCGCTTTATCACTGCCTGCTTAATGGCGTACCCCATGGGCGGTGTCTTGCCGAGCCCATTGTCATGCGTCGTTGCATTGGCGAGAAAAGCTGGAGGTTCAGCGGCATCAGTGGTTAATTGCGGATTACTTAAACGAAGCACTAATATAACAAAGAGAGCTGGGAGCAGGGATACGTTGGTACAAGTAAAATTCATCATGGAACACTGGAATATGATTGAGCTCCGAGCCCAATGCCTTATGGTCGTGTCCATGGGGGGCTCTCTCTCTCTTGCATGTGTGGTAGATTGGTTAACTCATGGAGTTGTTATTCAACACTTCTTGTGTTTGAATCTCACTCCCGTCCGATAGATCATATTTGGTCTCTTGGGATTGTTCCTACGACGTTAAAAGAGCTTCTTCTTCTTCTTCTCTCTAGCTCTTGCATATACAGCACTGGATTCCAGGCTTACGGACAATCCTACAAACCTACATTGCATGCATGTGGAGCAATGGATTCCAACCTCACACGTTATCCTATACGCCTCACACGTGATCCCTATTCTCCCCTTCAACTTGGCGGCATCAATATGCCACTTTCCTAACTATCCATCTAGGGCTTCTCAAAATTTTACTCATGTTAAATGTGCATGTATCTCTACAACATGTACATGCAATATCAATCCCAAATTTCAATATTAAACTTGGAGATCACTCTACCAAAGAGTTAATTAAAGTATTTCTATAAATTAACATTGGCTGAAAATTATTTTACACCACACATATATGTGTACACACGTAAATACATGTGATGCACAAACTTTGTTGAACCTAATCAATGAGAATAACATCATTAAAAATAACATGGCCTTCTTCGTGAATAACAAAGGCTTTTGTGCACTGTATAAAGATGCGAGCTTTTGTGCATTGTGAATGAGAATAAAAAAGGATCCTAACTAGATCGTCAAGATTGTCGTCCTATTAACAGTAATAGTGCTACTACATTTGGTTGCCTTTTGCAAAACAAGAGACTTAGAACTCGAGTTTAGCGAGAGGCTTGTACATGGATTTGTGTGAGGTTCTAAGGCAGATGTGGGCAAGGCTAAAAGTGATATAATGCCAAACAACATGAGGGATTTGTGCAAGCACAAGGAAACATGCTACTAACAAGAGCATTTGGAGGTGGCAAAAATTTTAAAGGAAGATGGGACTTAAAGGTGACCAAACAAGGAGGTGTCTGAGCCACATGAGGAGGTGTCCAGGCCACATATTTTTTTTGTTGATTCTTGAAAGGTTAAATGTTTTCAGTATATGATAACATAATTTAGATTATATGTGTGTGTATGTAATACATATATATCCATGTAACTTTAGACCTAGTGTTGCATAGTGGAGCAAATTAAAATCAGATAATCAAATTTTCATTTCAAGTAATAATTTTAAGGAAAATAAAGCGTAGATCTACATAAACACCATATTGGATCCAATTTGCCCCCCATATGTGAGATCCGACGACATCACATGAGTATTTCAATGATTTATTAAGATAGGAAGTAATTTGGTACTATCCATCTCTTTGATAGAGAGGAGACATCATCTCATCGGAAAAGAAAAGGAAATATAGAAAGAAAGGATAGCTTCATCCAAGGAACCTGCAATTCTTACAAATTGCATTTAATAAACTCTCTCTCTCTCTCTCTCTCTCTCTCTCTCTCTCTCTCTCTCTGTGTTGGGGGTCATTCAACTGTTGGCCAGTGCCCAGGCTTGCCGCCAGCTTCGCTACCCAATATATCCGTTGGGCAACAAACTCTCGGTAGTACCCGGGCAGATGTAAAAGGGAAAAGGGGAACTATCTAGGGGGGATATATAGGATAGAGGAGAAAGTAGAGAAACTAACTGAGAGTGTGATACGGCATTGTGCTTTGGACTAAACCTCTGATCTAGTGCTACAAGTGATTTGTCTGTGCAATTCTCCTTTTTCTGTGATTTGTAAGTCTATTTGATACATTGTCTATGTCGAGCACCTTCTTGTTAAGATATGCCTTCTCATCGGGATTTGCACTCAGGGTTATTTCTATCTGGATGTGACTCCTATCTGGAAACAGGATCAGAAGTCACATGAGGAATCCTGATAGATGCAGGAACCAAACTCTGTGCTGGCATGATGAACTCTCTTAGCCTAGATAGATCAGTGTCACAATGCATTAACGTTAGCTTATCTTATTGGGCACATTTGCATTAGTCGCATCTCCTTTGGAGCCGACTAGGTGGTTCAGAACCACGCAAGTGCCGAGTCTTAACCGGACAGCAACACATTCGATGATCTTGCTGGGGACTAGTACGCTAGGTAGGGGAGTAGAGAGATGAAGGCTAGTATAGGTTAACTCTTACATGGTTAGTAGAGTAAGCTAGTCAAAAGAAGCCCATAAAGAAAGCATACACTAACTAGTGTCAGGAATGCTAACTAGAGAGTCATAAGAGCACAATGGAGCAAGCATGAAGAACAAAGGAAGCTCAAATAGGGTAATGTGGTACCACCATAGACAGGCTGAAGCTATACAAAAAGAAGCACCATTGCACCATCCACTGCATCGTTCAAGAAGATTAGCAGACGGGATTCCACAGCACCTAAAAAGATTAATTTTGGAATAATCGAGGAATCAGGAAGAAGATTACCAAGAACTAAATGGGATTCCACAGTAGCTGGAGAAAGATTGATTTGGAATCACTAAGGAATCAGGAAGAAGATCACCAGGAACTAGCAAACAAGAGGCATGAAGCTCAAGAAAGGGGAAAACTCGCAGTTGTGGGTAGGATGTCCCTCAAGTACTCGAAATTCAAAGGCAAGAATGAGGAGGATCCAGATGCCCACATCTTCACCTTTGAAACCATGTTCCAGGCAAAAAGAGCTCTGTTGAGGCAAAAGAAGGAGTATTTTGCTACAACATTGGGTGGCACAGCCACCAGCTGGTACACCCAGTACGGTCTGGAGCACTTCCAGACATTTGAAGAGCTAAAGAATGATTTCTTAAAAAGATTCAGAAAAGACAAGACCATAACATAGGTACTAGAAAAGCTGCAGAGGATAACACAAAAAAAGAGGCTAACAGAAGACTATGCAGCTGAATTTAGAGCAATGATTATGCACTTGGACCAGCCCAACCGTCCTGCTCCTCCAGCCACACTGAGCCAATGGTTTGTGAGAGGAATCAAGGAAAATCTCCAGACGATAATAGCCTCATATGACCTAGAAGCCCTGTGTTATGGCTCACCCAAACCCGTCTCGAGACACATCCAACAAGAAGATTACCTAGCAAACCATAACTATCATAGGGATCTTTCCATTGGCTGTTGAGCTCGTAACCCTTGAGGTCTCCAAGCTCCATAACTCCTTGAGAAGAAATTCCACCACGCCTCCTGTGAGAGCATTGTCAACCGCCGTGTTACACTACGTGTACTCATCCCTCCTCTCACCTCACTTCACTCACACACACACACTCACTAGCGTGCGTGGATTAGAGAGAGATTAGCAAGAGCAAGACTCTATTTCACAATGGGAGAATTATCTGTATTATGAGAGATTTCCACTTATATACATGGCCATAAGTGTTCACACTCACTTAAACTATGACCAACCAGGCACTTTAGGTTCATAAAAGACCTAATGCTATTACAGTGACTACTCTCATGATATTTCCATGAAGTACATCACTTGGGACTTCATCCTAACTTGCTACCACATGCTTTTGAAGTAGAAATTTCCATAAGTATTCCATCGGACCATTTACGGGCGCCCGTCCAAGTTGTAAATTTGGACACCATTGCTTCATATCTTGAATGTATGACCTTTTGGTGTATCTACCTTGACTCTTTGATGTAAGATAATGACAGTAGCTCTTGTTAACCCTAATGCTAATCACGTCCTCGTGATTGCATTGAAGACCTTTGTGTGGGGAGAATTGACAAGGTTGGTTGATGGCTTTTGATGTTAAGTTACATTCAATGGTGATTGCTCCTCCGGAAGGAATAAGAAAGGCTAGTTAGTAAATGAAAAGGTGAGAGATTAGTGGGAATTCCTAATGGGGTGGGGTTTTTGCGATTGATTGCATTTTTATATTTTTGTGAGCTATTTTTTTGTATATTTTTTCTCACTTTATTTTTGGCAATCATAAGCAAAGTTACATGTTGTTGGTGTTAGTGGGGAATCTGAGAGATGTTTATAATGGGGGAGAAGAGAAGGAAGGATCCAGAGGAATGTAGACAAAATCATCAGAACTAGATTGTGATTCTCAGTTCCTCATTCGATTCATTAAAGCGACATTCATCACTTGAAGAATTTGGCCTTCGATGATGTGCCTTTTTGAGGCAAGATTCTTGTTAAATGTTGTTGAGTAGGACCTTTTCTTACATGCTTCTTCCCATGTGCTTTTTATGCTTTTATGTATATTTAAGTGTTCTATGAAGAAGTAGATATGCATGAAGTACATTAAATGTGTCAAACAGACTCTTATTGACCTGCTACTTGTTGAATTAGCCACTTGTTGGGTGAGGTATGAAAAAATTACGGTGACTTGTGAGGCTAATATAAACATATTTACTAAGGATTAGAGATTAATGTGTTGTGAAGACTCTAGTTTTCATTTAGAGAGATTTGCAATTTGAAGGAACATTCCAAGCAATGGGTTGTACCATTGACCGGGCTTTCGCCCACCATTGCCCCCCCATCTAGAGATGTACCTAAAAAGTTGTCTCGCGATGAGGCTTTGGTGCAAATGTCCTATGCATGAGTATAGATATTTACTCATGGATCAGCTTAGCCAAAAGAATGGTAAGCTATAAGCTTAACAAAAATGCATTGGCTATTGAAGATCGTTGGGAGTTTCTTGTGATATTCTACCATTTTTAGGTAGTCCATTTGTGTGATTCCCTTGTGTTTTTTGTTTTTTTTTTCTTTTCCTTTTTTTTCCTTTTTTTCCCTTTTTTTTGTCACCACCTTGCGAGCAACAGGTTCTTGTGGCTATTCTCCTTTTTGAGAGAATAGGTTCTTATGTTTACCGCATAGCTTCTGCACTTATGCTTCTCATCCAGAGAGGTGAAAAGAGCATTATGAGTTTTGATGCACTCATAAATTTCCATTACAGACGTGGGCATTGATTCTTGAATTTACCGCATAGCTTCTGCACTTATGCTTCTCATCCAAAGAGGTGAAAAGAGCATTATGAGTTTTGATGCGCTCATAAATTTCCATTGCAGATGTGGGGATTGATTCTTGAATTTATGGCTCAATTGTTGTCAAGGCGATAGGTACAACTTTTGGTTTGTTCCCATTCATGGTGATCGAACACGCAAGCTCTTGTGTACGTGTTGTATGCATGAGAGGAGTTAAGTGGCTTGCTTAGTGTTGCTTGGGCCTCCATTCTTATCAAACTTTAGGTGAAGTTTTTAGAATTGAAGTTGGTAGTGAGGCTTTCTTCTCCTTGTTCGATCTGAGCAACCATCTGATGGGATTTCCATCATATGGTTGAGGAAGAGGCTTTGACTGTCAAGGCACCCAAATTGGATTGGAACCTTCATAGTAGCCTTGAGCTACAAGTAGCTGCTTTTCCACCCACATTTTAATACCATTAAGATATCTTGATTTTGGCTGTCGTGGTGGAGTTTTCTTTTTGTATGAAGAAGTGGAAGGTTTGGGGCCTTCCTTCACATTGGTTGGCGCTGAGACTGTAGGTTTGAGACTCATGGGCATTGTTGATGTTGATGAGGTTTGAGTCTCTTGTGGAGTTCAATGTTGAGACTTTTGAGGTTTCAGCTTTCTCCTTTGGTGAGGTTGGTCGATGATGAGGAGTTATTGAGTTCAAGGATTTTTCTTTGAGTTCCTTTTTAGAGATAGATAGTTGTGCTTGGGGAACTTCTTTAGGAAGACCGATTGTTTGAGTAGCATAGCAAAAGCAACTTGGAACTTCAATGTTTTGTCCATTTTCATCTTTTTCAAGAGAATCTTCTTTAGGGATGATTGCAAGTTGGCCCAATGATACCCAAGTGTCTATTGTCACAAGGTTATGGCTTGCTCGAGGGCTAATCAATGCGCTCTTGTGCTAAACCTTATTTTCCATAGGAAAATCTAGCCATACCATGATATAATTCTCAAGCAAATCCATGGAAGTTTTTGTTTTTGTTTCAGCTTCAGTTCTTGTTTTGGTTTCATATTCCCATTCACTTTTATCCTCTTCTTGGCTCTCAGTTATTTCAGGAGTGCCCAATGTGTACAATGGTACACTCGGTCCTTTGACAACTTTAACTAAGGTCTGTTTGGAAACCTATGAGTTTCAATCATAACCAATGATCTCATATGACACTCAACAATGCTAAGCATGCTCTTCTGAGCTTGCTTCTTACATTTCGCGTATGTCATGCGATAATGATTTTCAATTTGTGGTGGTCGGGCGGGTTTTAGTTTCTTGATTGTATTGGGAGGTGCACTAAGTGACGAGTCAAAACTTGTTTCAAAGTCCTCACTAAGTGACGTAGTAGAACTTGTTTCTTCTTTATTTGGATCATCAACAAGTTTTCATTATGTTTACCCATGCAATGAGGGATCAAACTTTCTTTCGAGCTTTTGTATCATGTGTCAAACATGTGGGTTTTGTGGTTTGAGGGGTAGCCTTTGAGGTGGTTTCTTCCGCATCATTAGTAGCTTTGGGCTCTTTTGGGATTAGGTCCTCCACATGCTCATTTCTCTTGTCCTTTATTTCAACCTTGGTTTTTATAGTTTGTTGGCCCTTGTTTTTCTTGGGAACTTACAAGGTTTTGCATCCTCTTTTGGTTTCTGTTTTAAAACATGCTCTTCGACCCATTCTGAAGTGTGTTCTTTTATATTCTTTTTTATTGTTTTTTGTGCCTTAGAATATGTGATCAATGCCACATCATTCACATATGGGTTGCAAAGTGTCAATGACTATGGGTATGGAAGTATTCCAAACTATGCAGTCTTCCACTTTGTGTTGAAATATATGATGTACAAGTGGCAAAGGGTGAGAGAAAGAGGTCATGTACGTGTGAACACACCCCAAATAAATTGGGCATGTCGATGGAAAAGGAATCTAGGGTTGGCCCAACCCTAGCCTTTGGTGAGCCCTATACAAAGCGCAAGAGGCCTCACTTTTTGTAACACAAGTAATACATTCACAAGGAGAAGGTCAAGCCAATTTTGGAGTGGATGAAATAGAAGGTAATATAGAAGCTTTATATACATCTTGTGTTCTTGCTCTCTCTAATATATGTTGCTCTATCTTGCCATCAACTATTACTTTCACTCTGCATGCTCCCCATAATTTTGACATGGTATCAGAGCCTTGCAAAGGCTAAGTTCCCCTTAAATCCCCTTTTATTGCTCTGTCACTATCATAAGCCATTCATATCCTCATCAAGAAGGATGGTGGTAGAAGAAGGTGAGAAGCAAAAAGGTGTCAAGAAGGAAGGCAAGAAAAGAGTTTCATCAAAGAGGAGATTTCATCATCATCAATAGGTTTTTGAAGCTTGAAAGAAGAAGAAGAAGAAGACAATTCTCATCATCAAAACAAGAAGAAGAAGAATGGAAAAAACGCAAGAAACCAGGTTTAAAAAAATTATGGTTTTTCGTCAAAAAATTTCATCGTATTTTTTCGTCACATCAACTTCTTCGAAGATGTCGAGGATGCATGGGAGCTTCTTTGTGTTTGGTATGAGGGTTGCTAGGTATGATCTCTTAATCAACAAGGAACTTCATCTTTCAACATCATCATTGGCGCATTAAAAAAACATAGCTTAGATTTTTTCAACATCATTCTGTCCGAAATTCCATCCATATGTTCATTCTAGTGGTGTTCTGTAGAATCATAACCACTCTGAATGACCCACATGTTTTGGGTGAGCTTCAAAACATTCACATGTCTCCAAATATATGACCGGCACAACGTTTCATCAGCAATATCCTCACGTGATCCCTTTGCAACAACAATAGGTAAGATTTGCCTGAAGTCACCACCAAAGAGCATAATTTTGCCACCAAACACTATATCACTTTGCATGATATCTTTTAATGTCCTATCCAATGCTTCATATGCATACCCATGTATCATTAGAGCCTCATCCCAAATGATCAATCCTGCAAGCTTCAACATCTCAGCGAATGGGCTATTAGCTTTAATATTACATGTGCTAGAAGCATTCAAAGCCAATGGGATTTTGAAACATGAGTGTGCAGTGCATCCATCTGAAAGTAACAATGCAACTATTCCTGAAGATACACATGCCAAAGAAACTTGATTATCTCCACGTAATCGAGATAGCAAGGCATTATATAGATATGTTTTGCCTGATCTGCCAGGTCCATCGAGGAAGAATACATAACCATTGTTCAAATTAACGGCCTCAAGGATGGTAGGGAATGCTTTAGATTGACAACTATTAAGACTCCTTTCCATGGAAAGAGCCAAATAAGCCTACTGAACAACATCAAACATCATCTCTTCAATCAACAATCCATTGTTAATAGCAATAATAGTTGATCTATCAAGAAGAGGCAACCCTTCAAAATCATGTAGACGTTTTTCATATTGTTGTAAGAGGTCTTGCAAGTGTAACAGAGCTTGATTCTTAGCTATAGATTGACAAACACCAACGTCAACACACCTTCTCTACAAGCCATGGAAAAAATCATCTGAAAGTTCGACACAAAATTTGACCCAAAGTTGTCCGGGAGATATCAGCTCGCAACAAAAACCAAAATGATGACAAAAAGTTGACGTAGCTAGAATCTTGTTTTCTAAAATGGATCTTCTTGAAGACATGTATACCACTCATCATCACTCTCCAGCATCCTCTTGCATCACATTAAGCCTTAAAACAAGGATATAACTACCCATTCACTATACGTACTTCCTCAAAAGATTTGCAGCCTTTACACACTATGAGTAGCATGAGTAGATAGTATTGCTCACCTACACTCGGGCTAACATTATACATACGTCCAATCACATTTTCATTTTTTCTTTTAGTCCATGATCTAAAAGAAGAATTCCACACCCATTTGCAAGGGAAATCAACATATAGCAAGCTATTTGCTTCTACATCCAATTAATTAGCTCTGAACCATTCAATGAGAGTAGTTCTTCAATTTCTATCACAACCAATTACATCGCGCAAATCATCACACGGTCATTAAAGATAACATGATTTTGCAAGGGGAGATGAACATGCAACCTTTGTATATCTGGCTTTTCATCATGCATATCATATTGGTATATGCACCAACTTGCCTTTAATGCAGACACGTACCGTGCATCCAAATATTGGCTAACCTCATCAATAACCCCATGTGTATCTTAAAACTCTATAGTAGCTCTATCATGTCCCTTATATACATACTTATACAAATATTTCACTGCTGTAATGGTACAACATACTTCTATGTTAATACGGGATTTGTATCTCATAGAGAGAAAAGGTTATATGGAACAACCCATTGGCTATCCACCCTATGATTCTTTACTTGGATGAAAATGCTATCATCTCATTGCATGTAAGTTGGATACCCATTGTCATCAACAATAGTAGTCTCAAAAAACTTGCTAGGATAACGATGTTTGCAACTCCTATTAACCATGTAAGGAGAGCACATATTTAGTTCCCCACATGATCCATGAACATTACACTGGCTAATTATCTTGTGCAACTCGGGAAACATCGCCTTATCTGGAAGCTTAGCACATACCAACTTATCATAGTGAGCAATCTCAGTAGGTTTACATGTACCCTCCAATATCAACAATATATGTGCATGTGGCAAGGCTCTTTTTTGAAATTAAATAACAAAAACAAATCCCACTACCCTTCCAAATAATGCTTTTTTCACCAATAAGTGCAACATATCTTCTATGCTTCTCATAGAAGACTCATGCTGTCAAGTCACGTTGATCTTGGGCAGCCTGACCTGGCAATAAAGCATTGCATATTTCATCCCACTTTGGATTACAAATAAAGGTAATAAATAGATCAAGTTTGCATATCTTCCTAATAATTGCCAATTGAATCTTGATACAATTCATGCATATATCGAGGCCCTCAGTATATGTAGATGGTAGAACTATCCGGCGTATAGCAATGCCCCCAGAGACTCTATTGACCCCATCACTGACATTAACCATATTTGCAAGCCCTTAGTATACTTCAGCATGCAATGCTTTCTAGTTATTGCGTATCCATACTAATCTTGATTCTTCCATGCTGCTATATGCATCAACAATGTACTGCTGCAAAAGTCGACCACCGCGTAAAATGGAAGCATTTGTATCTTCCCTTATTTGTAATCTATATGCATAATATTGCTGTTGAGTTACAGTCTTTATCTCCTCATTTGAGTGTTGTCTATTCCTACCATGGAGTGAAATTCCAACATACCAACCATCCTCTCCTCAAGGAAACAGAAGAACATATAATAGAGGCATATATGAACAATGCAAATTAGATATTCTCTTTATAGCACCTCTGCGAGACATTATTTGCATATCTCTATGACCTACATGAAAATCATCCCCTTGACCTGGCATGATAGCAGCTCTACCTCACTACCCGTAGGAACCAAGTATTGTCTTGATGTTGATCGAGTTTCAATGATGACCATTCTCAAATCTACATGTGGACTAGACTATAACATTTCTCTAATTGTACGAAATGCACCAGCATATGGATTGTGTTCATACATCATTGTTTGCAACCTTTCAAGAACATTATGATTTAAAGAAGGCATCCCATTAAGTCTATTCTCCAATTCATGCTCTGTATCATACACATACGATTGGGCAAATTAAGGAGGTGCATCTCGTGTTTCATCAGGTAGTACAGAGCCAATACGATGATAGTTAGTGCCATGGATTCGAAAATTAAATACACCTTCTCCCTTAGTAAGCTAATTGTCCAAGTGAGCACCCAGTGAAACGAATGCTAATGCATTGTTAGAAGAGCATATATTCTTCATGTATTCCTTACTTACATTATCATTACCAACAAGTAACAGATTGGCTAATGTAGGAGGAGGATTTTCCAAAGGTAATAAAGAGAAATTCCCACTTGCACAAAAATGTTTTCCCACATATTGTCAAAGCTTTCTTGATGCCTCACATTTCCAAATTAGTGCCTCACAAAAATGGCACTTGTAAGAAAGGGTCCCTAAAGAGAAGAGTACAATCTCCAAAACATAACACTATGGTCACTGTTAACATTATGAGAAAATGTAAAACACGCCTTATAGAATGACATATGGATTTAATACCTTTTACATCTCCAATAGAATAGGAAATAGGTTGAAAATCTTCAACACGACCAATCTCGTCTATAGGTGGCTCATTTGAATCAAAAGAAATAGGGCCTCCTGCTATATCTCTATGTGCCTGAACATTCAAATTTTCATTGCTAAGTTCTTGAAGAACCATAGCAGTAGGAGTTGCTCTATTACCCAAATCCAAGTGAATTCCAGCATACAATTCTCTATGCTCCTCATCTTCAACCCTTCCAAATGTTTTGATCTCATTTACATTGAAGTACTCCATCAAATTACCATGAATTTGTTTTCAAATTCTAGCCCTTGTTCGCGAACAATTACGGCGAGATGCGCGTGTTACATCCAAAATTTTAAGCCGACGGACTTGGTTGGAGCTTAAGTATGTAGAGCTCCTAGCCATCTTTAAACTACTTTGAAAAAGAAAAAAACAGCTACTAATTTGATTTTTACATTTATTATCTTATTAAATTTATTCTACTTTAAGTGCCATGATCCTCGCATATGATCTTTGTACGTATATCACACATATAACCCTACTCTCAAGGATAGACTCCACACATTAGCAAATAATGTGTAATTATTCGAGAAATAAACACAATGAGCTGCACTAATAAGTGATAACCCCTCTCCGTCTCTCACCTTTATTTGCAAACAAAGGCATTACTCCAAAGAGAGAGAGAGAGAGAGAGAGAGAGAGAGAGAGAGAGAGAGAGAGAGAGACCAAGAAAAAAACATAGAACTATAAAACATGTTGAGACATAAAGAAAGAAAGAGCAAAGAATAAAATAGAAAGGGAGATATAAAGACTTCGAGAAAGTAGAAAATTCATTAATACCGCCCGAAGATCAAAGCAGGATAGTTGAGTACAATTTTCTCCTAGACAAAAACATCATGCTCTCACAAAATCACTAAGCAACTATGCTACTTTCCAACACACAGCTCATCTTCTTCATAATAGCATTTAGTCGATTAATGGATATCTTTAGACTCAATGCTTCCAAACCTAATGTTTGTACTTGCTCTTTTAATGAATAAACTTGTTCTTTACATTCCCTAGTACATCCACCTAGATGCTCCCCAATTTCAACATGCAAATTCTCCATAAAGGAAATCATGTCTAATTGGTTTGCCTCCATGCAAGCACTGCTATTGAGAACACAATGAAGATGATGTGTCAACTCATCTCTCATCATATCTCCCCTTTGAGTGCCACTTCCACGGACCTCATCCCAAATGGCATCTAAGAACTCCTTGTGTAAGCAACCTGATTTTTCTCAGTGCGCTCGCATATGTCCACAATCGTATGTAGACGTTTAGCGCTTGGCTGTTCTAATGGAGACCTTGACTAAGCAAGGTTTTTTGCAACACGAATGTTCATCAACTCTGGCGGGGTAGATAAAGCCACATCAGAATTGAAAGTTCCACATGCCTCCACTACGACTTTTGATCAATTGTTACCATAATAGAGATCTCCATTTGCTGACATCCATATTGAAAATCTTTAAACTTTGCAAAATCTCTTTATATCTTAGTCAAAATGTTTCATAACCATGTATACCAACACTATAAACATGTAGACACCTAGTGGTTACAAAGAGAAAACAATGTATACTCTTAGCAACCCCCATTATTTCCTCTCTAAAAACATAACCATTGGGAAGTTCTTTCAAGCACATTTCTTTGCTGTTTAATAGTTAATATAGTCAAGGTACTAAAATAATTTTTGTTTGATTATTCTCTTAGGTCGTATATTGTGTTTATAGAGCTTACTCTACAATAAAAAAAATAATATAACAACGTAGAACATGAGATCTCTATAAAGAAAGTGAGAATAAAGAAATTAAGAGCGACATAATAAAAAAGAAAGGGAGATATAAAGACTTTATGAAAATAGAGTATTTAGCGAGCCCTATAATTTCCTCTCTAAGATCCTAATATTAGCAAAGTTCTTTATTTTTCAACCATATTTTCATGTTATTTAAAGCTAATATAGTCAAAGTACTAAAGTAATTTACATTTGAATATTCTCTTAAGTCATATATTCTCTCTATACGGCTTACTCTACAATCAAACACAATGTCCTATAATTGAAAAGTTTCCAGTGTAGCCAACCTTGCCACTAAGGTTGCCACTAACGTATTAAATACTATTCATGTGCACACACACAAAAAACATCTCAACATCCACATTTATCATTCCAATTTTCAAATTTGAAGCATTCAATGAGACAATAAGAGATATACAAAGTATTTTAATATGCGATGTCTTCTCTCTCTCTCTCTCTCTCTCTCTCTCTCTCTCTCTCTCTCTCTCTCTCAACTGCACACACACAAATAGATAGGCAACAAATGATAGCAACAATAAGACCTACCTCAAGTTGAAGAAAGAATGATATTCGAACCACCAACTTTACTGGCTAGCAACCTTGTGCCTTGCCTCTTTAAAATCACACACACAAACCAAAACAACAAAAAACTTATGATCTCTCTCTTTCTCTCCCTCACTCTCAATTTCTCAAAGGTAAGGGTAACTATTTATGTGTTACATGTGTCTAAATGTGTGCGCATGTGTGTGCACGTGCGAGAGAGAGAGAGAGAGAGAGAGAGAGAGAGAGAGAGAGAGAGAGAGAGAGACTATGTGATCAATAACCTCAAAGATAATTACTTCATTAATTTTCTTCTTGGAATGCACTTCAATATTCATTAGGAGAAATATGGACTCTCCATTTTGCCCCTTAAGGAGTGAATAAAAAAAGATTGGCCTGACCAATGAGAGAGCTGGGATTCTAGATCCATGTAACATGGATCTTTTTGTCATATCTTTGCCCAAATCTCTTAAGACAATAAAATAATAGAGTCCATATCTTTTAAAATTAGAGAAATGTCAAATTTCATGTCAGATTCCATATCCTTCATGTTAGATGTACCTTGTGGTCATCACATGGAAGTTTGAAAATTGATTTTTTTTCCATTTTTTATGTTTAACTTTTTACTTTCCCTCCTTTTGCATTTTATTATCTTTTCATTTTCTCCCTTTTTTGGCAAAATTTAATTTTGCCATATCTTTTACAAAAACTCTGGTTCTTTCTTCAGGAAAATTTACAGTCATGTTGTTCTACACCATAGCTCTCTCCTCCTAAAATTTCATCTCATTTGGACAAAACTTCTGTGAGTTATGCCCGTTTTCTCACATGAACTTTTTCTTCTCTGCACCACAGATAGCTATCTTGATGTGAAGCTGCTTTAAATTCTTGTGAGTAATTATCATATGTTTAGGGTTTGTCTGGATGTGAGTAATAATCATAGGTTTAGGATTTGTTTATGTTTTATCTTGATGTGTTGCTATTTATTTTCTCAAGAGCAAGGTTGTGTAAATCAAAGCAGTTACTGTTTATTTCTTGTTGTTTTAATCTTTATTTATTGCTTTCAATCTTCTTTGCACAGTATTGATTTGAAGTGGTATAAAATACCACAGTAATGATAAGTTGCTGTTTATTTTCACAGGAGCAACAAGGTTGTGAGCAGTAAGTTGCTATTTGTTTCTTGTTTTTTTAATCTTTATTTGTTTATTTTACAATCTTCTCTGCACAGTAATGATTTCAAGTGGCATAAAATACAACAGTAATGATCATAGGTTTAGGTTTTGTCTATGTTTTATCTTAATGTGAGTTTGTGAATGTTTTTTCTTGATGTGTTTATGTTTGTTTTCATAGGAGCAACAAGGTTGTGTAAATCAAAGCAGTAAGTTGCTATTTATTTCTTGTTGTTTTAATCGTTATTTGTTGCTTACAATCTAACATATATATTTATTAATCATGCAGTCTAGCTTTATTAATTTAAATGTCTTCAAGGAGGAGGAATATCAGTAATATTCACACAGTGGAGGTGTTTAACAAGAGAGACGATGAAGGTAACTGGATCCCTGATCAGTACAGTAAATTAAATTGGATTTTAATACAACCAAGTACTCGTGGAAATTTCAAGGTCAAGCTCAAAGATGTCACAGAACCCAACAAGCAATGGAAAGGTAGAATCATAGAGTTCAGGAGACGCACAAATGGTATGAGTACAATAACACAGGCTTTCATTCAACATGTTTATATGCACAAAAAGATTCAAGTGCATCATGATAACTTCAGTGAAAGACATATGCCTAACAGTAAGTTTATATCTCTGTGCTTTAAGTCCATCCACTTTGCATGTTTTAATACAAGCATGTTTGTTGCTTGCAGCTTTATATCCATCCACTCTGCATGAATGGCAGAATGTAGAATGTTATAGTGGAAAGCTAAATTTTTTACATGCAGAGATAGGTGCCTTGATCTATGACAACAAGAGTGCAAGTGAATTGGCATCTCAGAATGTTTACTTTTATGATTCAGTGTATGATGTGGAGAGACATAGTTTGGAGTATATTCCACTACCACCATTGTCTAGCCAGGAATGGTATAATCCTAGCTTAGACATGTCAGAAGCATGTAGGATGAAGATAAAAACTGATGTTTATGTTGCCATGAAACCATCCACACAGGCTCTAGAGATGTGCATCTAAGTTGGTTTGTACCATTTGGTTTGTTTGCACATTTGTGTGGATTCTGTGAGAAGTAGTTAAGAAAACTAAGATTACTTATCAACGCAAGTGCCCATCTGAGGATTGGATGACTCAGTTACTGGGTGAGTCATGGCATGTCAAGAGAACTCACCACGATGATATCATTGAGTGCAGAATTACTGTGTCAGATGTTACCTTTAGATAAGATTACAGAATTACTGTGTTTGTTGATTGTTGATGGTTTTTATTCATTATAAGTACTTCATTGTAAGACACTAATTGTTGATTGTTGATTGTTGAATGTTGATTGTTGATTTTATGTTTTTATGTTGGTTGTTTGTTTTTTATGTGACAGGTACTTCATTGCAAGAAAAACCTTATGCATTTGCTTCAAGTATAGGAGGTGGCGACTTCTACGAGGGGAGTGGCTCAGACCAAGACATGCGAGATGGCACGCATTCCTCATTGATGTGAATATTCTTTGGGAGGGTCATAACCCTTTTAGCATTAATGTACAAAGTCATTGGCCCCTTAGTTTTTTGAGACAGGAAACCCAACTCATGTCCAATGATCCCCCTTGTAATTTTTATTTTAAGTTGGATGGTAAGAAGGTTGGGAGTCGAAGTGAACATTGCAAAACATGCAAGCAGTGTGTTGCTCCACACATCCTTGAAATTGTAGAGTCCATGTAATTCTTATTCTTTCAAGTGAATACTAAAAATTATTTCTCTAAAAGTGTTGTAAATTTAATTTTATTTCATTTTCATAAATTGTAGTGGTTTTTTTAAGTCTACTGTGTTTCGAACCCATTAATATGTAAGAAAATAAAGATAAGTATAAGTAAGTATAATTATAAATATAAGTATAAATATATATTTAAGTGTAAACAATAATATAATTAATTATCCTAGAAATATATAAATATGATTTATAATTTCTTATGTTTTAACGAAGTGTCATTAATTTTAAGTCTATGGATATAAATATAAAAATAAAAAAAACTTTAAGTATATATTTAAGTGTAAATAATAATATAAGTAACTTTGTAAATAATAAAATATAATAATAATAATAATAATAATATGTAACAAGAAATAGAAGTATGATTTATTATTTATTATATTTTATTCAAGTGTCCTTTATTTACTAAAGTATAAACATAAGGTATTAAAATAAATATAAGTTTATAGATATTTTAAGTACAATAATAAACATAAGTATAAATTGCATCCATCCAGTCTTACGAAACCCAAAGTCATGACCCACCACTAGTTTCATTGAGTGCCATCACCTCCTCATGAGTTTTAATGAAATAAATATTACTCCATTAAAATTTAAATAAAATATATATTAATGAAATAATATATAAACTTATATTTATAAGTATAAGTAGGGATTATTTTCATTCACTTCTATTGCATTCTCTATCTCTCACTTTCTATCCACCTGGCTTGTTACTCCCTTTACGCCTTCACCATGGCTTCTCATCATGATGCAAAGAGCACTTGCACATGTTCCCCCCCCCCCTTCCAATCTACCTATGTGCCCCTCACTTTTGAGGAGGCAAACCTTATCGATCTCATCGACATGATATTGCCTTTGCTATTTATATATTATGCTCTAATTTTGAAGAGGAGAATGATGAGGAGCCAATGGTGCCTCTTCTCACCTATGAAGAGAAGGAGCCAGAGGAGACAGTCCTAGATAAGCAAGAAGAGGAGGCACGTAGCTTGTCTTTGGACTTGTCGACTATCCACCAAGAGGGAGCCCATCCTACTGAGAATGCAAAACTTGCATCATTGAGTGCCATCACTATAGATGGTGTGTTGAGTAATTGCTCATGCAGGATGTCCTTAAGGTCTTGGACTTGAGGGAGGAAGAGCTCTACTTCCACCTTGTCCGAGATGTTGATGAAGACCTCATCGACTTTGACATTGTGGACGTCCCTCCACAAGTAACTGAGATTGGCCGATACGATGGCATGAGCATGGATGATGTCTCTACGATGGCATGAGCATGGATGATGTCTCTACAATCATCCACATCCAAAGAAGTGCTGCAAAAGATGCCCCTGAGTATGATATCTCAAATGCAGAATTTGAGAGGCTGCTGAGAAGCTCTTTGGACCTCGACCACGCATTGACCTCTCGGACCCTGGAGATGGTGATAGAGCGATCCCTAGGGTAGACCTAGATGCATCGGATGGGAAACAGAATGATGAGGCTGAGAAGGTACATAAATTATTATTTTTTAATCTTCCTAAAAATTTCAATACGGGGCCTTAGTGGCCTGGGGACCCCACACATGTAATCTGGGATGCATCAAGACCCTCTAGGCATGCCGAGGATGGCCTTGAATCTGTAGAGCTGGCACGAGGATGGCCTTGAATCTGCAGATTCAGGGCCATCCTCGCACTTCGGCTGGCATGCCTGGAGGGCCCTGATGCATCCCAAATTACATGTGTGGGGTCCCCACTCATTATTGCACAAAATGGGTAGAGGCCAAGGCCCTTAGAGACTGCAAGGCATCATCTGCTAGCAAATTTTCTTTATGAAACCATAATGACAAGATTCGGATGCCCTATAGAGATAGTCAATGTGACCAAGGGCCTCAATTCATCAATGAAGTAATCAGGAAACTGGGAGAGCAGCATATGATAATATACAAGAAATCGATAGTCTACTACCCACAAGCCAATGGGCAAGCAGGGTCCACCAGGGTAAAAAATAAGATGCCTCCATGCATATATAAGTGTAGGTGAGTTGGCAATTACTCCTCTTATATAAATCTAAAATTATAGAAAATGGGACTAATTTTTTCAAAAAATTTCCTAAAATGTTCAAAATTGGGCGAATATTTTCTAAAACCCTTCAAAACATCCAAAATTTGGGCAAATGTTTTAAGATGTTGGGCGAATTTTTCTTTTTAACCCCAGAAAATAGCCAATTGGCAAAGATTACCCCTATTTTTTCCTTGGATTCCACCAATAAGATTCTCAAGGGATCAAAAACAGTAAATGAGAACAGGAACAACTGGGACACGAAGCTGCACTCAACATTATGGGTATTCCAAATGGCTTATAAGAATGCAACAAGACTTACACCCTTCAACATGGTGTATGGACTGGAAGCAGTAATGCCCATGGAGTTCCTGACACAGAGTCTCAGGATAGCAGGCTGAAAGGCTCTCTCCGGAAGAGTCAGAGGTACACAGGATTGAGCAACTCCTGAACTTGGATGAAAAGAGACTACATAGCACCTGGATAGCAGAGATTGCGCAAAGGAGAAGGAAGATGCAAGTGGACAAGAATGCAAAGTTCAAGATCTTTGAGAAAGGAGATGCTATCCTACTATTTGCATCAAGAATGGGACCCCACCCGAGAAAATTGAAAATGAGATGGACGGGCCTATACAGGATTGTAAGCAAGCTGGGGACATGAACTTTTAACCTAGCTATTTTGGATGGTAAACAACTTAGGAACTTGGCAAATGGGTACATGCCAAAGCCCTATTATGGAACGATGCCAAAAATGAAGGAAAAAGGTGTCTAGAAAGGAAATAGAATCCTGTTCCAGAGATGATAGAGAGAGAGAGAGAGAGAGAGAGAGAGAGAGAGAGAGCCTTACTAATCCCGCTTACTTGACCCACAGAACTCAAGAGGAGGAGCCGACCTGCGTAAAAGAAACACCAAAAAAGCACGTTAAAAGAGAAAGCACGTCAAAACGAGAGAGAGAGAGAGAGAGAGAGAGAGAGAGAGAGAGAGAGAGAGAGAGGCCTTACTAATGCCTGGGCTGCATATTGCAAGGGCTTCCCGAGGCGGGTGAGGTGCGCAGAGAGAGAGAGAGAGAGAGAGAGAGAGAGAGAGAGAGAGAGAGAGAGAGAGAGAGAGAGAGAGAGAGAGAGGAGCCTTACTAACCCTTGCTTGCAACAAGGGCTTCCCGAGGCGGAAGAAAGAGAGAGAGAGAGAGAGAGAGAGAGAGAGAGAGAGAGAGAGAGAGAGAGAGAGAGAGAGAGGAGCCTTACTAACCCTTGCTTGTGAAACGAACAAAAAAATTAATGTAATAAGATCTTCGGTTAAATTGATGCAAAAAGGGTTATGTTAATACAAATACAAGTTTAAAAAAGGGTTATGTTAATACAAATACAAGTTTAAAAAAGTTATGTATTCAATTATAAAACCAAGTTAGATTTTAGAATCTAAGTCTGAGCTCACTTAAATTCTAGAATCAATAAAGACAGATTCTAGAATCCAAGTGAGCATGCACTTGGATTCTAGAATCCAAATTTGAAACCTAATAGAGGAAGGTTGAGATATTCTAGGGGCCTTTTAAGAGCACACATGATAAAAAAGAGGATTCAAAAGGGGTCCAATGGGAGGATGCCATATTGGCAAAAATGTTGGGTTGTCCCTTTCCTTTAAAAGGTGTGGTCAAAGATTTAGGTTCTATAAAATGTCACTTTAAAAGGCTAAAGTGTCACTTTTTAAAGCTACTAAGAGTCACTATTACACACGTAATTTTCCAAATTTTAAATTTTGCGTTTCTTACATATCTTACTTTCCCTCTTTTGCATATGCATAACCCACTTTCCCTCCTTTCAGCACCTCCGTTCCTCCCTCCCCCCTCCCTTCTTTCAGCTCCTCTCTTCTACCTCCCTCGCTCCTCTTTTCCTCCCTCATACCTTGCATAGGAATATGTAAAAGTGTGATAAGAGATAATTGTTCATCCCTCGACGTAAATTGACTTTATGTGAGTTGGGAGAAAGAAAGTCTATCTTTGATAGGTAAATGAATGAGTATAAATAAAGATACAGATAAGGGAGACCTTTAGAGAGACAAAACCCACTTGGGAAAAAAAGGAAATAAGTAGTCAATATAGTCCGAGTAAATAGTAAATATATATGACTTTTGTCCTTAATTGAGAAATTCATCATCCTCACCATAGACCAAGACTTTGAATAAATACCTTAGAATAAAAGTTACAAATTTAACCCCTTTAAATGGAACAAAGGGCTCAATTTTGGCCTCACGTATAAAGGATTAGTAACCCCTAAGAATATGCTTAGGGTGACATATAGAAAAAAACATTGAAGGGTAGAAGGAAACATCCCAGTATATGACCCTTAGAGACCTCATGGATTAAGGAAGGATGAATCCGACTGTTTGCTCAAGAATCGTGAGGCTTAGGCAAAAATATTGAATCAAGAAATGCATTCGGAGATTTAATGGGATGATTGACTGACTCATTGGATCATGTCTAATAATTGTTTGGATACTATTTGTAATATACTTAGTGGTATTATCTATATACTTAGTGAATCTTGTAAAGGTACCTCACAAGTTGATAGGATGCCAAGTGGATGTCATCATTCGAGTGGTGAGTCCTGTTGCAAAAATGGTCATCCGAGTCCTTAACCCATCTCGGTGTACTCATGACATACCTGGTGTGGTCAAAGGTAGCTTCGGAGTGAACTAGGCTAAGCAGGTCTAGGCTAGACCTACACATTGGTCATAAGACTAGTGCAATCATAACCTAAGGTGTTGACTTCGGAAGGATATAACCGTCAAAATTGTGTCTTGTCAATATGGGATGCAACTTGTGGGCTCCTCGTCAACAAACAATAGCACAAGTTGGAGTGCTCATGCTCGAATAGGTACATATCTTTGTCGTTTGAGGAGAAGAGGTGTGGTGCGAGGAGATATTTTAGATTCATGTGATATTATTACTCTTTGTTATAATGGATAATATTTCCAGTGTTTCTCAGTATGTAAATTTTTATGTACCCTTTAAAGTTTAAGTATATTGTAAATTTCAAAGATTTGTGTGTTGTGGGGAGTGTGTATATAAACTATTTTTAGTTGGGTGTAAGAGTAATGAATATGAAATTATAGGGGTGTGAGTTCATGCTGGCTTCATTAGGTCCAATGTGGTAGAGTGGCACACTAGACCTAGGGGATTAGATGGGATCCAAGTTGTGCCTATGGATCTAGTCGAAGTAGGAATTGGATACACCACTAGAAAGCGGGAGGCGGGGTGGACCTAAATAAATGGGTGCTTTCCAAAGAAAACCCAAAAATTATTTGAAAAACTTAGTAAACTTGGGTAAAATGGAATTTTTATTCTAGAAGAAGTAGAAGTTTGAGTAGAAATTTTTACTCCATGATCAAAGGATAGGATTTCGGTAGTCTCTCTAAGTCACCGATATGACTTCTATCCTTGCAAAGTATGGAGGAAATTGAGGGTACAAATTGAGCTATCGCACTATATGAGGGTACAAATTGAGCTATCACACTATATGAGGGTACTCATTGAGGTGTCGTACACAGATGGTGGACTGAGCGGTGGTGTGAAGATGAAGACCATGTGCTAGTCATGATATTTTTGTATCAGTATTTAATTAATCATTTGTAGAGTCAATCATGTGACTATAGTTTGTGTGTATGTGTACAAGGTTATTTTATGTGCATATGTATGTGTACAAGGTTATTTAATGTGTGTGTGTGTGTGCATAAGTAGTTATGTATGTACAAGTCCATTTGATTTATTACTGGGCAAAGTTTTAGCATGATGTGTAAAACTTGGAAACTTTGGACAAGGTTATTTATATATAAAGCAAAATCCCAAAAGTGGAAAAGTTGCTATTATTAGGTCCGAGGGCTAAATATATGAATATGACATAAATACCGCGTGTGGGACAAGGAGCCACACACGTCAGGAGTATTTTCTTATGTTATGTTATACTATGGTGTGTTCATTTAATGTGTGCACCCCTGTTTTTTTGAGGTGCAAGCTTACGTAAATACTTGGAGAAAAGATTCGTGTTTCACTCGGCTCTCACAGTTGGCTGTGTTTTGACACAATCAAGAGAGAATAATATGGATTTCCCTGTTACCTTCACCAAATGATGCTGAACAAAACTACACCACCATAGAAAGGGAAGGACTCTCTATGGTCTATGTTGTAAAGAAATACCACCATTATCTCTTGGTTAAACCAATTTGTGTTTTTCATAGACCATCAGGCGCTTCTTTACTTGGTCAATAAGTATGCACTATGTGAAGGATAACTTGATAACTCTTGATCTTACTAGAGTTTAATTTCACGATGTGACTATGTGGAAAGGTTCACAACATGTGCATACTAATCACTTGTCGTGTATCTCTAGTGGAGAGGAACCCTAGGTCAGAGTGGAGAATGAACTACCTAGTGCCCCACTATTCAAGCTTTGCATTGTTCCAGAATGGGTCAAAGAGATTGCCCATTAGTTGGCTAACAATTTTTTCCCAGAGAGATCCCTCAATTGAGATAGAGCACGATGCCTTATCAAAAAGGCATCCCCTTACCAATTAATTGTGGGGTAACTGTATAAGTTAGGCCAAGAAGGAATCATGAGGCACTTTCCTCAGGAATTTGCATACGTTGATGTCCTTGAGCAAGCCCACTCTGATGCAGCTAGTGGTGGACATTTCTCGGTAGATACCACTGCAAAAAAAATTATATTAGCAAGCTTGTGGTGGCATACTCCGATGTAGCTAGTGGTGGACATTTCTTGGTAGATACTTGGTCTTTCTAGCATGGGCGGTCTCTTGCTGGACAGATTGATGAGTCTTTGATTCCCACTCGTTAGTTGGACCTCCTATGATAATGTCTCTAATGAAGTCTACAAAAATTCTTTGAGTAGTTGTGGGGGAGTCATGCACTCCAACTTCTTGGTTCGCATCTCTGAAGATATCGGTTCCTAGTAACCGGCCTCACTCAAGCTAGAATCCTCACTATCACTTAAATGTTTAGTTCCTAGGGTATCTTGCCTCATGTGAGGTCTTAGAGATTTTGAAGCGTGCAAAGATTTCTCTTGCTCGAATGTACTCTTGATTCAGCATCGTTCACGAGGCACTGTGGGATTAAGTCCAAAAATCTTACTGACCTTATGTGTACATGTAAGGGTGATCGGCTTAGATCACACCCCCTGACACAAGTCAAGCAGCAATCCTAGATATTCTAGATTCAACATAATTTTTTATGTTTTTTAGTCTTTGTTAGACTTGTGAACGTGGGTTCCCATTTAGGTACATGTGTGGCTAAGTGAGTTGGGAATGTGTGTGGCCAAGTCCCATTCAGACTTGCAAACATACATTCACAATGTTACGAACGTGCGTGGGAAATTGAGATCTGTGAACATGCATTCTGAGATGAGAATGTGCATGGCTAAGTGCCTATGGACTTATGAACATGCATTCCAACTTTAGCACGTGCATACGTAATTCTGACAGGCCACGTGATGATCAAGTTTCAACCATTTTTATCATTATGATCATTAATCAGAAGAATACCATCTAACCTTTCCTTAGTGAGAATATTGTGTAGATCTTCCTGGTCAGACTTAGGAACGTGCATTTCTACTTATTACGAATGTGCATACGCAAGCCTAGTCAAGCACGTATGCAAGCTAGCCACCACAGAGTAATTTTTTGTGTTTTGGTCAAAAAAGCCAGATTTGCCCTTTGATTTTTCCTTATTGGTGCATGTTTTTGGACTTTTGATTTGATAGCATGCTTTAGCTTTTTCTAACCTATATAATGATACACACAATGCAACCTAATGGTTTTTCTACAAGGATTAATGGAGATTAATTCCTAAAATGAATAAAAACTCAAGCATTTGTAAATGCAAGAAGAAAATAGCAAAAATCAAATAAAATTAAATCAAACACTTACTCGTAATCATGTAATTGAGCCTGAAGGGTTGCTCCATTGCACCAAGGAAGAAAAATAAACCAAAAACAACAAAAAAAACAAGAGTTAAATTGATGGATTTGCACTCTAATTGAGCTAGGGCAATAGACCAAATGCAAAGTATAGCAAGGTGTTCACTGATTGAGAGCACTTGAGCCTTACAAAGTAGGGAGAAGAAGAAGAGAATGCAAGGGTCTTACCGGCTTGCACCTCTTGCTACTCTTGGTAGATTAACCCTCTCTTACAGAGAGCTAGGGTCCTCGACCTTGCCTCCTTCATTGTCACCGCAAAGGAGATTTGTAAGTGGATGGGAAAAAAAGATGTTGGGTATTTCGAAGTTAAAGTGTGGGAACGTACTCTTAAGTGTGATGTATGTAGTGATGTATACAGAATGAGGTAAGCAGTGATGTGTAACCACATTAAATAAGGTCAAAAGGGAAGGTTGTATCTCAGCCCATAAAAGGGACAACATTGTACATGTTTTATCAATCCAAAAAACAATGTACTTTATGCCAAGCTATTGTGCCTTATCTTGTACTCTCACTCACACACATACACACACTCTCTCTCTCTCTCTCTTCCTCTTCCTTCTCTCTCTAGCCATGGCTATCTTGCGCACACACCCGCCATAGCTCTTGAGGCAACATTGGTATCAAAGTATACATAGAACCTCTTGCGCACACACCCGCCACACCATAGCTCTTGAGCCAACATTGGTATCAGAGTACACGTAGAACCTCTATACATGTTGTGTTGAAACCCTAACAACTTCTCATCCCACAGCACACCCATGTCCATCCTCCTTTCTCCTTTGATTTGTGCCGACGCAACCCTGATTTTATCATGGTCATTTTATGCGCTCTCTGTGCACATAGTTCAAGCTCACCCTTGATCTGAACCTCTCCCTACTCATTTGAACCTACTTTGGCTCCTGTGTGGTCAGCTAGGATTGCTGGACACAGTCGCTCTTAGGACCAAAGCAACCAATTCAGGTGACTAAAATACTCCGCCCATCGGGATGTCTATTTAAGTGGAAGGAGCAAATCGACAAGCCTTCACCACCCAAAGAAATCGTGTGCCTGAACTCAGCTGCCCACTGCGCCTCGCCTAAGCTCCTCATCTCATCCCATGATTAGTTGTGGCTTATGCAGCTATCTTCGCGTCATCATACCTCTTGAGCTACTCCAAGACCTGCACCTACTCGTAATTCATCAAAGTACAGGTGTCTCTACAGTCCAAGCAGTTCGAGAGTCATCACTTAACTGCCCTGTAGCTGTTCCCATGGGTTTCATCGGCAACATCATCTCCGGGACATTCCTACTCGGCGTTTCATTGACTTCATCATACGAAGAGTAGGAATGTGAGGACATCTATGCAACAACTACGCAAGGGTCCTCTTCCCGCTTGAAAGTGCTGAGAAATATGGTACTATGAAACAGAAGAAAAGTATGGAGTTAGTGTGAGAAGGCACATCACCAAGTGAGAATTATCCAACATGCAAGAGAAAAGCTAAGTTGTACTCTTCTCATACAAAAGGGGAACATTTCAAACAATAGAATACAAGCACAACATCTCAAGTCTTTTTATGAGTACGGGTTTCCTTCTTGTGGCCTAGCTGAACTTGAGTCTAAACTTAACTAGTACACACTCATCACAATGAGTCTTCTTCATTTTTATCCACCTTAGATTAGTGTTGTCATTCGTGTAAAATTAATTTATGATTAAGTAAATGTCTTGTTATTAGGAAGTTGTTTAGGAGACCTTGATCCATGATTCTCATCATGGTATCAAAGCTAGGGTGAGTCTCTCTAGTTCTTAGGAAATGATTAGATTTCATTAGCAAGTGTTTTAGTTTTAGATTAGATTTCTCTTCTCTTTTAGCCCTCTTACATTAGGATTGTGTTTCTCATTAGGGATATCAAAAGAATCTTTGAAAGTAATCTAGTCATTTTCAATAGTAGAGTGTAGAAACAAGAAGCCTGTTGGAAAGAAGGCCAAGGCAAGAAGCAAAAGATTCTAGCAGAAGCGACGTCGAGCAGCAACAGTTATCCAAGTCGAGCAACACCAACCGTAGTGCATCAATAGAAAAGGAAACAATAGATGAAACAAGCAGCAAGCAGGTGTCATCGCCAGTCATAGCAAGCCGAGTCAGAGAGTAGTAGTAGCAGCTTGATGAAGCTGGCGCAGAAGGTAGAATCATCCACGCTGCATCTTTAGAAGAAACCGGCGGCAGCACCACGAGTACCTTATCCAAAAATATATAAAACATAAAATAAAATTTAAAAAAATCAAATGGCAAAGGTTTCAAAAACCAATTCTCTTATTATCTTCCATAAGATAGTGTTCGCATGGAGCCTTATGCGATTTCATTTTGGACATTCCCAATTGTATGTTTTTTTAAATGTCATGGGTACCATCTAGGCCATCATCAACAAAGCTTTTGCACATGTTCATCATGGCAATCGTCAACAAAATCAATGCAAGCTAAGAACGTTAGCCATTTCATCATCAAAAAATTCTGAAACATGTTGTAAGCGACCAAATGAGCACACAATAAAAAGCCCTCACTACTCATCTCTTACACAAAAAATTATTGTAAAAATCATACTTCCTACAAAAAGTGCTTATAACCAGCCTCTAGAACCGATAACGTACCCAAGCTGAAAATTTATCTCACCTAGAGCCAAAGTAGCATTAAGGGGGGGAAGTGCCAAAGTAGCACATGGACCAAAGTTGCTCACAGCACGTAGGAAAATGTAGAAAGTAAAAAGTCAAACAACATTTTGTAACCAATATCCAACCACCTTGAGTAGCCCAAAGATTTGGCACCAAGGAGGAGTGTTGAGAAATATGGTGCCATAGAGCACAAGAAAAGTATGGAGTGAGTGTGAGAAGACATATCACCAAGTGAGAGTTATCCCACATGCAAGAGAAAAGCTAACTTGTACTCTCCTCATATAAAAGGAGGACATTTCAAGCAATATAAGCACAACATCTCAAGTCTTTTTATGAGTACAAGTTTCCATCTTGTAACCTAACTGAACTTGAGTCTAAACTTGATTAGCACACACTCATCACAATGAGTCTTCTTCATTTTTATCCACCTTAGATTAGTATTGTCATTAGTGTATGATTAGTTTATGATTAGGTAAATATCTTGTTATTAGAAAGTTGTTTAGGAGAGCTTGATCCATGATTCTCAACAAGAAGATCTTGTTTTTAGTTGTGTTTGAATCAATAAGGGTCTTCCACTTGGATCATCCCCCAAAATCTGTACATTTTCTCTTCTATTTGTATAAGTTCAAAACTATGAAATTATCATAATCCCTAGCCAGGAGTAAGTGAGGGTAACAAAGCATAACCTGGCTACTCTGCCTAGGTTTTTTGGGGATACTATGACCACAACATGGGAGGTGTTGCGTGGTGAATCTGCCAAGGGTTGGCCGTAGGGTTTTGTAGATGGTTGTAACTTTCTTGCCTCGGGTCTCACCACTCCTTCACTCTAAAGGGAGGTTTGTTGGGTATTTTGGAGTTAAAGTGTAGGAACGTACTCTTAAGTGTGATGTATGTAGTGATGTATGTAGCATGAGGTGAGCAATAATGTGTAGCCTAATTGAATAAGGTATAAAGAGGAGGTTGTATCTCATCCGAAAAAAGGGACAACATTGTTCTTGTTTTATCAATCAAGCAATCAAGCAATGTACTTTGTGTCCAAGATATTGTGTCTTATCTTGTTCTCTCTCTCTCTCTCTAGCTAGCCATGGCTCTCTTGCGCACACACCCGTCATAGCTCTTGAGCCAACAAAAGAGAGAGAGAGAGAGAGAGAGAGAGAGAGAGAGAGAGAGAGAGAACTATGGAAAGCTCGCCTTCTACTTCAATGCCATAGTGAGTGAGATCTTGAGAGAATAGACAAGAGAAAGAAAGACGGAGAAGAGAACATACATCAACACCATCACTCATCCACACAATCCCTAAGCATGCATGTAACAAAGAAGAAGAGAAAGCATACAAGCAACTTTAACCACAAGCGCAAGAAAACTCAAACTCAATTGTGAGAGTGGGATTATGTGTTCTCATTAATCAAAATGTCTTTTATATAAGACTCATTTATACAATGCTCGGCCACCCAAATAATGTCCAGGGACCCAATAAGTTAGTCTATGCTAATTTCCTAGTCTATTTGTACATTACTAGCATTACACAAGCCATAAGCTCGGTGTTTGACTATCTTCTGATATTACATATGTCATAAGCTCGGCGATTTCCCACAATCATTTTACATAAAGCGCATACAAAAAATATGGCTTGAAAGTGTTGCCACACATTTGAAGTAATTTTAGCCAATGTGGTTAACATAAGGCCACCATCATCTCTTCAAGCCTGAGTAGAGCTTCAACTCCTCCATCACATTTATAGAACCAATCCATAATAGACTTCACGAATCTCAAGCCAATATGTAACTAAACAGCAATACTTAAAGGATCAAGTAGTGACCTCTCTAATCTCAAGCAATATGTAACCGAACACCAATACTTAAACAACAGAGAGTAGAGTAAAGGTTTTGGTGAAAGACCTTGGAAATGGTTGTTGGAATGATTTACCTGCAAGAGACCCTTCATAGATGTCTATGGGTGTAAATTGGAAAATATAAACCATTAACCGTGTGTTCATTCTACATTTCCTTTATATAGGGCACATTTATTGGGATGGCCATGGCCAAAATAATAGCTCTACCTTCATGTTTCAAGTTGGTTTGTTGTTGAATAGCTGAAAGTTCATCACAGATAAAAGGTTTTCGACAAGGCTTGGGACATTATGAAATTTGTTGTATGTTTATTTTGCCAGAACCTGTTGCATGGCTCCATACGTACTCGTATTCAAAGTCTCTGATCAGTTCTACATTCTCGTTCAAGGTGACACACGATGGCAGTAAGTGCACTGCACAAATGGTTTGAAATCTGAATGATGAGCAGTTCTAGTACGGCTTCTGCATGCATTTCTCTGGAAACGAGGTTGTGATGAGTTAGAGGAAGTTTGGGGTTGGGCCACCCTTTGTGAAGAACCAACACTTTTCCAGCCCTAAAAATGGACTTTCTGGTTATTTTATATTTTATATTCTTGGGGTTTTTGTCTTGGCTGTCGGCCTACACCTTTATGGTGACCGACCAGCACCCCCCTTTACTATAAAAGCATTGCCCATACCTCATCATCCATGTACCACCGCATCGCCATATCAGGTACCATCTGGCCGCCTACAAGCAGAGGCTCTCATCTGCGTTTTCCTCTGCTGGTCCAGGCCGCCTACTTGCGGGCTCACATCAACCAACAGCAGGCTGTTTTCTGGCACTTACATCAGGGCTTCTTTTGCTCACATCTGTGTTTCACCTCAGCATATGTCAGCGCCTACATCAGAGCATATATCAGCGTTTATACATCAACTTACATCAGCGTTTTGCTTCAGCAGACATCTGCGTTTTGCTGCAGCTCACATCAATGCTTCACATCAGCCCACATCTGCGCTTACATCAGGCTTGCGTCAGGGTTTATATCAACGTTTATCTCAGCCTTCTTCAACGTATACATCAGGGCTCACATCCTGCATATATTGTGCGTTTTGGCACAGCCCTTGGGACAGCAGCCCTCTCTGCTACACATCGGGACAGCAACCTTCTCTGCTACTTTGGGACAGCAGCCCTCTCTGCTACATCGGGACGACAGCCCTCTCTGCTTCACGTACGCAACACCCGTGTCACCAGAGCTTGCACCACTCCGGACGGCAGCCCTCTCTGCTTCAGGTATGTAGAACCCGTGTCATCAGAGACTGCACCAACATCATCGTCATCGACGTTACCTTTTTCCACTGCCACTATCACCTCAGAGTGCTTTGCAACACATCGACACGAGCCTTCGTCATCGATCGTGCTTCAGCTCCGATGTCCTTCTTTGCTTCAGCACCGGTCTTCTTTTTGCTCAGAGTCACCTCTCATATAAGGGCTCTTGTACATATCTGCACTCAACCTTTTTATATATATTCACTCACATATTTCATGCTGTGTGGTTTTACTCTAATCTCTCGTATATCTGGTCCTTCCGTCCTTTTGCCCTCACATGGTATCAGAGCTATCGTGAGCAAAGGGATTGAAGACCTCGAGAGCACACAACATGGATCGTCCACCCGCACTCCCGGAGGACCGATTCTTCTCACCAGAAGATGTTTCTCCAAACTCTGATCTGGACCACATAGGGAATGGGATTACTTACTCGGTGGAGAATCCTGTTCAAGCTCATACTTTGGGAGACGATCAACCCATGCACATCCCCTCATCCACACCACCTTTGCCATCACGATCGCCCTCTCCGAATTTATCAGATCTTGTTTCCAGAGGGGGATACATTCCTTCTACCATTGTGTTTGTGTGGGACCCTAGCATACTTCATCTTCTCTCATGGTCCCTTTTTGGCCTGAGAGGGGGTGTGAAGAAACAACACTTTTCCAACCCTAAAAAGGGACTTTCTGGTTATTTTATATTTTATATTTTTGGGGTTTTTGTCTTGGCTACTGGCCTACACCTTTATGGTGACCGACCAGCACCCCCCTTTACTATAAATAGCATTGCCCATGCCTCATCATCCATGTACCACTTCATCGCCATATCAAGTACCATCTGGCCGCCCACAAGCAGAGGCTCTCATCTGCATTTTCCTCTGCTGGTCCAGGCCACCTACTTCAAGGCTCACATCAACCAACATCAGGCTGTTTTCTGGCGCTTACATCAAGGCTTCTTCTGCTCACATATGCGTTTCACCTCAGCATATGTCAGCGCCTACATCAGAGCATATATCAGCGTTTATACATCAGCTTACATCAGCGTTTTGCTTCAACAGACATCTGCGTTTTGCTGCAGCTCACATCAGCCCACATATGCGCTTACATCAGGCCTTCGTCAAGGTTTATATCAGTGTTTATCTCAGCCTTCTTCATCGCATACATCAGGGCTCACATCCAGCATATCTTGTGCGTTTTGGCACAGCCCTTCGGACAACAGCCCTCTCTCCTGCATCGGGATGGCAGCCCTCTCTGCTACTTCGGGAAAGCAGCCCTCTTCGCTACATCGGGATGGCAGCCCTCTCTGCTTCAAGTACACAACACGTGTGTCACCAGAGCTTGCACCGCTCAGGAGGGCAGCCCTCTCTGCTTCAAGTACACAGCACCCGTGTCGTGAGAGGCTGCACCACCATCATCGTCATCAACGTTACCTTTTTCCGCTGCCACTATCACCCTCGGAGTGCTTTGCCACACATCGACGCGAGCCTTCGTCATCGACCGTGCTTCAACTCCAACATCCTTCTCTGCTTCAGCACTGGTCTTCTTTTTGCTCAGAGTCACCTCTCATATGAGGGCTCTTGTACATACTGCACTCACCTTTTTATATATATTCACTCACATATTTCATGCTGTGTGGTTTTACTCTAATCCCTCGTATATCTGGTCCTTCCGTCCTTTTGCCCTCACACCCTTGGCTTTGGAAATTGATAGTCAAATGTAGAACTAGATTGAGGCTCTTGATTTCAAGTAAAGCTCCTGTAGAAAGGTTTGGGCATATGTGTAGCCATGGCAGTCGGTACTCATTGTGTAAGGAGAATAGGATGAACACATAACATCCTCTTGCAGTAGCTTACCAACAAGTTGTGTGATCATCAGGTTCACAATAGGAGATTTAGCAATAAAGGGCCTCCAAGATGATCAAAGCACGGCCAGCAACATCATCACTTGAAGAGGTTCCGGTATAAAAAGGCAGCAATTGTAGCATTATCAAGCATGCATTGCCATCCGTCTACGAAGGAGACAGCAGGCTAGTTGTCAGGCAGTTGCATGGTAGGGAGTTATTTGTGTAGCACTACTTGTTATGCTAGATCCATGTACTCACATTGAGCCCATAATGTATCCCAAGTTCCTTTACTGATACATCGGGATCTAACTAGCTGCACTTGTCTATCACCTAGGGCTAGATTCAGTTATGTGTGGTCGGTTAAGTCTACTGTTTTCCACGCATCAGTCACGCAGAGTGTCTTCCACGCATTAGTCTCTGCGTGGTCTGGGTGGCAAGACACACAAAGCATCACCAAAATCATAGTTTGCGTTATGTTTACTCCTAGGGCTAGATTCAGTTATGTCTATCACCTAGGGCTAGATTCAGTTATGTGTGGTCGGTTAAGTCTACTGTTTTCCACGCATCAGTCACGCAGAGTGTCTTCCACGCATTAGTCTCTGCGTGGTCTGGGTGGCAAGACACACAAAGCATCACCAAAATCATAGTTTGCGTTATGTCTATCACCTAGGGCTAGATTCAGTTATGTGTGGTCGGTTAAGTCTACTGTTTTCCACGCATCAGTCACGCAGAGTGTCTTCCACGCATTAGTCTCTGCGTGGTCTGGGTGGCAAGACACACAAAGCATCACCAAAATCATAGTTTGCGTTATGTTTACTCCTATACTCACATTGCACATCTCCATATAACATGCAACATGAAAGGCTACTGTTTTGTCCTTTTTGCTACATTCGAAGTCACCGGAAAAATCACACCTGCTTTTGGAACACTTTCCCCATCCATTGTGTATTCCATATGGACTGATTGACACCACAGCAGCTTAACTTTAACTTCCATTTCTTGAACATCCAATAGAGTACAACATCCAAGCCCTAAGTTAAGAGGGCATGTCAGAAAAGCAGGTATTATTGTTTATCTTCAGCAAATTTACAAAGATATATGGGAGACACCAACTTGATCACAGTTGCAAGTCATCAACTGCTTCTCCTGCAAACAAGATGCCATAATATTCACACAAGCCCGCTGAAAAGACAAAAAACTGTACTAAAAGGACCATGATCAAAAGGAGAGATCTGGAGAGAGAGAGAGAGGTGGGTTGGGTTTAAAGAGTCAAGACATCTCCTTACCATGTAGGCGCTTGACAAAACGTGTAAACTCTTTTAAGTTGTTTTCCTCCATCAATGTGGGATTAAGCCTCAGGTAGGTGAAAGCAGACAAATGATGACCATCAGGGTCATGCCTGGGCTTTGAATTCTCTAAAATCTTATCGTAACCATCTCTGTCATAACAAGGCAAGGCGTTTTCACTGGCCACATGTATACCAGCATCCCAAGCTGCATTCAGCACCTGCAATTTGAAGACATTGATTATTGTGTTTTAGCAGCAGGGTCCATAATGCAGTCATAGACAATAAGAAGGCAATGCATGTAGACAGGGCACATCTGTTTACCTGCCAAACCAAACCCTCAGGATCTGCCATTGCTTCAGGGAACTGTTTAGCTTGAGCCATTGTCCTTAATTCTACGCAAGTAAAGTTAAATGTTGTATTATGCTTCTTAAACATGTGCGCAATAGGTGCATAACCATCTCTATGTGTTGAGTTATTGAAACCGGCCGCAAGCTCTGCAGCATGGCTAGCAGTCTTGTACCACCAGTGTATCCCTGATATCTGCAGAAATCATAGTAGGCAATAAGATAACCTTGTAGCGTTAGTTATCCTTTGTGACTCTGAATACCACCACAAAAGAGGCAAGGTTTCCGGCTCTACCTTAGCTGATATGGGTGTGCCCTCAAATGCCAAATTAGCCAAAAACAAGACTCGGTCACCATGATCTATAAGCTGTTGGGCATACCATCTGAGGAAAAATCTGCCATAGTAACTGTCCCAATCACCCCCATCACGAAAGAAATCTGTCTCTTGAGGTTTTGAATTGTACTGCCCAGCGTTATCAGGTCCTTTGCCCCATTCCAAATGCCCTCTAGCCTCTGCAGCTCTCACCAGACTCTTTTGAAAATATTTATCATAGCACTGCACAAAGGGTGGATGTGGATACGGTGAAACAATTTTAGCTTCATGAATGCATGAAGCATGGGCGAGTATAAAGATTCCTTCATAAATTGATGGTTTATTGTCTTGTGGATGACTACCATAAGGTTATAAATTGCACTTTCTTATAAGGTGAATTTGGGCATGTTCTTGGATTCATCTAGGTATATATATTCCTTCATAATTCATGGTCTGCACCATGCATATCTGTGTGCCTATGTAAGTATGCTCAGGAGTAAATTTAAGTTACAGACATCTCCAGAGATCAAATTTAGCCACACATTACTGAGTTACCTGGAACTCTCCAATACCAGGGTATTTCCAACCACGTCTTTCAGGGTAGGAAGGATAGCGAAGCTCTCCACAAGCACCAAGGCCAACCTCGATCTCCACAATCGTTCCATCTTCAAAAAAACTGTCAAGCTCTTGGCGAAAGCTTCTCATGTAATCAAAGTACAGCTGCAGATAAGACACCGAAACATGGGATAAAGTTTTAATCTCTATTAAATTTTCACAAGAGGGAAACCCAAAAGCCAAAACTATATGTAGTGTGACAAAAGATATGTGCTGGAATGACTGTGTCTTGCTGCCACTGTGTTCTCCACTTAATCAAAAGAAACTAAAAAAAGAATCATTCAAAGAGAACCACAATAATTTACTCTCTTTGACCTTCTAAGGTTAGTCAAATGGCCACAGTGTCAAGTGAGAAAGAGCCTTAGCAAGCTTTGGAACATGGGAAGACTGATATATTAACTTTATTAAAGTGGACCACTCTGCCTACTGGTCTGCTTCTTTTTTTTTCCTGGGAAAAAGATCCTTCTATTAGTTACTGAAAAAACAGCCACGAAGGGCTAAAAACAACCACGAAGGGCTAGATACAAACTTGCCTCATGTATAGGGCGGGGATCAAGTAATCAAAAGAGGGGAAAGAGACGCTTCTACTCTGGCTGGCCGCTCTATGAGGAGAAGGCTATCTCATGGTGGGAGGGGGGAGGGGGGGGGGGGGGGGGGGGGGAGGGAGGAGCGGAGGGGTTGCTATAATGCCAAGTGGGACCACCACCTCTAATAGTGAGAAAAGGGCCAAGCCTCAATAAATCTTCCTGCTTCTTCCGCATGCGGTTAGATCCACCCTGCAACTTCCCCCACTAACCGCAGAGGGTATGTATGATATCGAGCCAAATGCTCCTAATAGACTCTGCTGGCGGGGAGTGGATACCCTCAATGGCTTCGCTCCATCGATCTCGCCATATGTGCCAAGCTACGACGCTACTGCAAATCTCCCATCTCTGGCATGAGCTTGGTCGCCGTCAGTGGTCTATAGGTCGGGCTGACTGGTATTGCCGAAATGCGGTGGTGAGAGACCTGAAGAGCTAGCCCTCCACTATCCTCCTCGTTAGCCCTGACCACCTCAACCTCTGTGGCCGCCCAAGAGACAGTGCCCCATGCAATGATCCAGGTCGAGGCCCTACCCTGTCCATACATAGTGAAGATGCGGAGAATCCGCCAAACTTGCTGAGCCTTCGGGCAATCCCAAAGACAATGTCGTTGAGACTCCTGAGGGTGCCGCACCTCGGGCAAGCTGCTGGCCGACCGCCAAGCTCCTGTGTGGCATTAGCCAAAGAAAGAGGGTGATCTTTCTAGGCCGAAAATTGTCCCAAAGCCTCTTCAAAAAATCTTAGAGGAAACGCTGTGAGAGGTCTGTGACTTGTTGTGCCTGCTGCCGGCATAGTTACCTACATTCGCGAATGCAGACGTTTGAAGCATGCTTGCGAATGCGTGGCCTTTGCAAACGTGGATTTTTTTTCCATTAAAAATTTTGGCCGGAAATTTGGCCGTTTTTATGTTTTTTTAAACGTTTTGTGTTATATATTGCGTGCGACGACTTCATGGGCACTGGGCAGCATCTCGCGAGTGGGCAACGGGCTCAGCAGTGACTCGTGAGCATGAGCTTGCGGGTTGAGCCGGCTGAGCAGTGAACACTGAAGGGTCAAACCATCAAACACTGAGAGATTGGTTTACATACACACCAATCTTTGACTAGGAGGTAACTTTGGAGATGATCAACAAGGAGAAAGATGATGACAGACTTGTTGCTTTACAAGAGGTTCGTGAGAGTATAGAGGATGAGAATATAGAGAACATGCATACAGCAACAAATGCCAATTATGTCCAGGTTGAAGCTAGCAATGTGGAGACTGATGAGGATTACACTTCATCTTCTTCCTCCGATAAGGAGGATGAAGAATGATAATTAAACATTTTGTTCAGTAGGTGATAGGTCTCATACATGAGCACTTTTTACCTTGGCTGGACAAGGGTTTTTTCCCCCTGTGAGCACACTTTTGTGTGTTGGGCTTTTAGCCTTGGGACTAGAGTACTTTACTCTTTAGTACTCTTACTTTTGTACTACACTTATGGCCATAATGTGAGTACATTTCCAGCACTTTTCAGTTTCAACTTTCAATGTCCATTTTGAAGTTCTAAATGTGAACTTTGAAGTTTATGTGTGTGAGTCTGTGAGTCATGACATTCTGATTGTGAGATGTATATGTTTGAATTTTTAGTCCCTAGCTTTAAAATTCAGCTTTCAAGTTTCATGCCACGAATGCATACTCAACCACCCTCGTTGCATTCTTTTGCAAACTTGGCATTCTCGAATGCGAATGCACGCATGCAAAGAATGCATGCAACTATGGCTGCCAGGGTGCCATCAATCTCTCGCATCTGGATCCTACGGCCTAGCTGCGCTGTATATGCAAATAAGGGAGCATCCAGAGTTTCCTCCCGATCAGCAGGGTCATGCCTAGTCCATTCAACCAGGTCCCACTGTAGGCTCGTCAGATGTCGGCACTCCCATATCCATAGCCGCCAGAATCTCTCCCTAGCCACCTTAGCCAATGGTGGGTCTATGTGCCACTCCCATGCCTGAAATCCAATCACCCTCACCCTTTGTAAGGTGCATCCACTGAAATCCTCTAAGGGGAGGTCGTATCTCTCTAATCTACCATGGGATCAAATAGAAAAAATGTGCAGACCACTGCCCTCATCTGCTCCGTGGACTGCCACAAGAATATCATGCCTGGTAAACACGCCTGCCCACACTGGGGAAGTCGGGCCTGGGATAGGAGCCAGCCACTCTTGAGGAATAGCTGAGTCGATGTCAATGATGCGCATGTCTCTACCCCCCAATCCCTGTCAAGCCTCTCTCCTGCACCGCCGGTGGTAACTGCCTGTGCGCGATCCAATCGACCTGGCAACTCCTATGCTCAAAGCGCCCCACGATACATGAGGTCGAGCCCCAACATGTGTTCACTGGGTAAACGGATCAGGGGTTCCAGACCAATGGCTATCGAAGCTACTCTTCTGAGGCTATCGGACCTATCCGCCTAAGGGTTGGCCCCCGATCCCAAGCTCGAAGTAAACTGGCTACAAATCTGTCCTCAAAAGCTAGACTAAAATTGTAGGCCCGCATCTCTATGAAGATCCATTTGGTACTCTATGGCCAAGGGCCCCCTAGACTCGAGGTACGGGCTGAAATCTAGGCCAAGAGGAAGTCCTTCCAAGGCTCACCATCAGGAAGGAATCCTCTAACAATCAGCTACCTTGCAGGACACGGCTCTGAATAGCAGGGTCGATGAGGCCTAGCCCCCTCTACATCATGGCTGAATGATCACTCTCCATGCCACCTTGGCCTTGGCAGGCCTCCCATCACTGCCGGCCCATAAGAAGTTCCCGGTCAGCTAGCTCTTACAGGAGTTGCTGAGATTTTCCCCACAACCTGGTCTTTTAGACATTTAATGCCTTTTTGTCATGCTCTTTCACACTGGACCCTGTCATAAAATACGGAAGCGTGTGCACATAAAACCTTATCCCATACATAATATCATGGCATCATACATAGCATCTGACAATATCATCATCAAACTTTGAAAATCCCTGAAACAACAATATGAAAAATCTACACGAGACAGCACTAGGGGCTGAAGTCCCCCCCCCCTTTTTATGTGCACAGTGTGTATCTACCGTGTGCTACACGCACACAAGACTAGCTTCGAGGTTTGGGGAAGCTTGGAGCTAGGCAGGCTGATTGGCGAGCCGAGTTAGGGATAGACTAACGGGCGGGCACCCAAGTATGGACGAGCGGGCGCCCAAGTGTGGACGCCCGATGACCGGCCAAGAGCCTATAAAAGGGTGGCCAAGGTTAGTCATTAGTGATATAGAGTCTCACATGTTTTATGAGAGCTCTATGGTCTGGAGTCTGGATCTAGTGTAGACGTGCACCTGCTTTACGCAGCAGAGCAATCTCGAGGCCCACGAGGGTAGCTTCGTGGCGGTATGGGACGTCGCGAGGTAGAGATTGGTCAGTACGTCAACCTAGTTAGCTCAGCTCGTGGCTCGGTGGGGACAGCCAAGACTGTGGGCTTGCCCACGGCTGTCATGGTTGGGTGGTGAGTCAAGCTTGCACCCCCGTCTTGTTTGTTTGGTTGAATTGTACCCAGCTGCAACAATTGTACCTGGCTGCAGCACTCTACCCGACTGTAGCAATTGTACCTGACTGTAGCAATTGTACCTGACTGCAGCACCTGTACCCGCCTGCTGATTACCTATTTACAACCCTACAACACATGATCATTAACTGCATTTGCCACAACTGTACCTGTTGACTGTCACCTTTGTATCGGTTGGCTGCCCTATTTGTACCTGCTGGTTCCACCCATTAGGAGTACAACTATAAGCCTAGCGGGGCGTGCAGTGACAGACTCAACCACGTGTCCAAGAGATAAAAATATAAAGAGAGGGGACAGAGAAAAGGGAATGGGGATCTCGCACAGTACACCACATTGAGCGGAGAACAAGCCCCGCCCCCTTTCAGGAATTTATTCAAGAACAATCCACGAGCACGCTGGCCAGGATCAATACAATCAATGAATACAAAACAAACAAGTATGCCAATGTAGATATCCAAGTCGATGTCGATGTCAATGTCGGCGTACAAGATCTCTGATGTCGAGCACACCACGGGGATGACACACAAGTATCTCTCACCGACGTAGTACCAAATCCAAATATCCAAATCTAAATCCAATGAATCCAACTCCAAATCCAAGTCCAAGTCCAGATCCAAGTCCAAGTTCCATAACCAAGTTCCATGTTCATGTCCAAGCTTCATGCCCAACCTATATGTCCAAGTTCCATGTTTATGTCCAAGCTTCATGTTCCATGTCCAATCTATATGTCCAAGTCCAAGAAACACTCGCTCATCCCATGAGTAATCCCCACAACTCCTATAGCCTTGTCCATGAAGAAAACCATGAAAAAGCTCTTTATCGCAAGAAAACTGATATAACACCTTTTTTAATGGTTTTTGGGCGATAAAAACATCAAAAAGCAATTTTTAGGATTTTTGGAGCAATTTTAGGGTTTTTGAAATTTTTAGGGTTTCTGATCAGCACCGTACGCGCGTCCATATCGCCCATGCATATGCCCATACAAGTCTTGGGATGACCATACATCTAAAAAGCATGTTGGAGAAGGTGTTGATGGCGAAGAAGAAGCTCTTCATGATCATAATGATGTCCACACATACTCCACGATCTCCTTCAATCTTCAATCATCTTGTTCATGGTACTACAAGAGAAGTCAAATCCTTTTTATACTTGTAAGAGACCCTGCTTTTTGCCAAAAAGCCTTTATGCTTTTGCTTTTCTCTTTTTACTTTTATTAATAAAATATTACTCAACTTTTGGTGCTTTGCTTTTCTAGCTTTAAGGCCTTGCTTTTTGGCCTTAGAGCTTCTTTTTGAGAAAGCGCCTTTTAGCTTTTTGGTCCGGCTCAATCTCCTCTTTCCAATGGTGCCCTTGGCTCGCGGTCAACCCTGTTTGACTTTTTGCTTTTTCTTGCTTTTTGACCAAGAATGGTGCTTTTTCTTAATCAAACCTTATGGACCCTGTCCCCATGTCTTCTTCCACCTGTTTGGTGTCCGGCATGGATTTCATCATGTGAAATAGAGCTAGGAGGACCAAATAGTTACATTCCCTCCCTCTTACATTGCAGTTGTCCTCAACTGCGGACCGCAAGTGTTCCAAGCACATCCATGTCCCTGGTACATCTATATGTTCCTGGTACATCCATATGTTTCACAGTACATCAAGTACATCCATATGTTTCAAGTATATCCGTGTGTTCAAAGTACATGAAGTACTTCCATATGTTTGAAGATACTAGTCCCATCTGGTGAGCTTGTGCATCTGGTCTTTCCCCATATCTGTAGTGTCATCTCCTCATCTGGCAATATCTCAATGCCTTTTCTTTGACCGATGTCCATGTTCTTGATGGTACATCTTCATGGCCTGTCACATGTGTTAGATATAAAATAAATGCATACTTACCTCCTGCAAAAACTAGACACAAGCTAGTCAACAAACAAGTATGCATCATTCACGTCTACTGGGTATTCCAGGTACTAGCCAGGTAGTCTGGAGCCCAGTGGACTATCACATGCCATAAATCCAAGCATTGTCCATACATCAAAAACAGCACACAAAGTCGAAGAAATTCAGACATACATCAGTATGCAATGGACAAGTAATGATCCTCCTGTTCATGGACTGTCCAATTTGGTTTCATCGAAACCGTGCTGAGCCATCTGGCCACTAGGACCGCTCAGACTTTTCCTCAAGGCCATCTGGTCACTGGGACCACCCGAGAGTTCATCAATAGTCATCTGGGCCATCTGGTCACAATGACCGCCTGACTATGAAATCCAATAGTCATCTGGGCCATCTGGTCACAATGACCGCCCGACTGCGAACTCCAATAAAGTCATCTGGGCCATATGGTCGCAATGACCACCCGACTGCGAAATCCAATACAGTCATTTGGGCCATCTGGTCGCAATGACCGCCCGACTGCGAAATCCAATAGTCATATGGGCCATCTGGTCGCAATGACCGCCCGGCTGCGAAGTCCAATATATCTGGCATCGTTGCCGTCCAATGGGTCATCTAGCATCGTTGCCTCCCATATACAAATCTCGTTCGGGTATCATTGCCGTCCATATACAAATCTTGCTCCTTGGGCTTTCTGGCATTGTTTCCACCCAAACTAGAGCATGTCCAAATAACCATTATAAGCAGAATAATGATCAATTCCAGTCCAATATATATACAGTGAAGAGGACTAGAGGTATGATCCCTCCCTCTTGAATCTGTCTTGATTGCAAGACGTCCATATCTGTACTTCAAATACATCTCGAACAACCACTTTCTCAATGCTCATAAGCTCGAAGTATATCTAGATAGTCCTAGAAGTACTCCTCTGGCATCCATTTCACGTCCAACAGCGAATAACTCTTGAATTCCAAGAGGAACTTTCTGACCACTGTCTTTCCTCCTTTTCTCACAGAATGAAACACAATCTGTTCTGGCTCTTCCGTCCCTGGTGGATTCTTCAAAACAAGTTCCTCTGGGGATAACATGGTTGATCTTCTTGGTATCCTAAAAGGGCCATATACCATCATTCCCTGACTTTGGCAATCCAAAGATAAAATACATAGGAATATTCTCCCATAGATCATTCAATGGGTGCAATAATCCTACTGGTGTTTGTCAATCAAACTTGACCTTCTGACAAAACAAACATTCTCGAATCATAAAGCTCAATGTCTTTCTCATACTAGGCCAATAAAAATAGCTCTCCAAAGCTTGAAGTGTAGTCAAGGTGTCTCTATGCCCCATGTATAGAGAAGCATGGCACTCTTCCATTACTTTGGCCTCAATTGCTTGAGTTACACATGACCTCGGTTGTATCATAAGAAAACCCTTCTTGATGACAAAAAAAGTCACCAAATTTCTATTGTGCAATCTATTCCAAAACATCTTTGAAGTCCTCTTTGATAGCATAAGGATCCTTCATCAAGTGAAATCCATATGGTAACCCATAGAAACCGCATGGCTCAAGGGTCTCCGAGATAATGCATCTTCTTCCTTATTGGTTTTGACATTCATTGGCCACAACATGGCCTGCTTGGTTCAAGACTGCTCCAATGCAATCTCATCATGTTCAACCACAAAAAAAAGGTCTAGAATATCCAACCATGGTCCTTTGCTAGCATAAAGTCTCAATGCTTCAAAAGGATTCTGTTTCAGGCTTCAGCTTTGGTCCACAAAGATCCCATGGCTTTATTTGTCAAAGCATGCAATGGGCTAAGCACCATTGCAAACCATTTGTCGAACTTACTGGCATGATGTCAATCTCATTATCTTCCAATCTCTCTGGCTTCTTTGCCTTCCTTTCCCTTACTTGTCTTGAAGAAATTGCATCTGAAAGAGCAGGCCTAGACATAGCTTCCTTCTCTCCTCCATGATAAATAGAGCAGGTAGGCTCTAGATCCTCCTGCAATGGTAACTCCTTTGGCCTGAAGTTAGGCTTTAGCAGCTTCAACTCCTTCGGCTTCGGTGGCTCAATCCTTGATGAAATCTGCAAACATTTGAGCCCTTCTTTGGTACTGTTCTCTCTTGGTTCTCCAAGAAGGAAATTCTTTAACTCTAAGAGGTCATCTGAACTGCTGAAAGTCATGATACTCTTCTGATGAACCCGGTTCCCATCCTGAAGTCCTATATTGGCCTCATAGTTGTTCCCTTCATGAGGTCCTTGGTCTCCCTCTGCTCTCAGCATGGCTGTCACCCCAAGAAAGTTTCTTCAAGAGAAATCCTGCTCTAATACCACTGTAAGCCCAGCAGGGTGTGCAGTGACAGACTCAACAACGTGTCCAAGAGATAAAAATATAAAGAGAGAGAGGGGAGAGACAGAAAAGAAAATGGGAATCTTGGACAGTACACCACATTGAGCGGGGAACAGGCCCGGCCCCCTTTCAAGAATTTATTCAAGAACAATCCACGAGCACGCTGGCCAGGATCAATACAATCAATGAATACAAAACAAACAAATATATCGATGTCGATGTCGATGTCGATGTCGATGTCGACGTCGACGTACAAGATCTCTGATGTCGAGCACACCATGGGGATGACACACAAGTATCTCTCACCGGGGTATCACCGGGGTAGTACCAAATCCAAATATCCAAATCTAAATCCAATGAATCCAAGTCCAAGTCCAAGTCTAGATCCAAGTCCAAGTCCAAGTCCAAGTTCCATAACCAAGTTCCATGTTCATGTCCAAGCTTCATGCCCAACCTATACGTCCAAGTTCCATGTTTATGTCCAAGCTTCATGTTCCATGTCCAATCTATATGTCCAAGTCCAAGAAACACTCGCTCATCCCATGAGTAATCTCCACAACTCCTATAGCCTTGTCCATGAAGAAAACCATGGAAAAGCTCTTTCTCGCAAGAGAACTGATATAAAACCTGTTTTAATGGTTTTTGGGTGATAAAAACATCCAAAAAGCAGTTTTTAGGATTTTTGGAGCATTTTTAGGGTTTCTGAAATTTTCAGGATTTCTAAAATTTCTGTCCATACAGCTCCGTACACGCATCCATATGCCCATACAAGTCTTGGGATGACCGTACCTCTAAAAAGCATGTTGGAGAAGGTGTTGATGGCAAAGAAGAATCTCTTCATGATCATAATGATGTCCACCACATACTCCACGATCTCCTTCAATCTTCAATCATCTTGTTCATGATACTACAAGAGAAGTCCAAGCCTTCATGCTTTTGCTTTTCTCTTTTTACTTTTATTAATAAAATATTAGTCAACTTTTGGTGCTTTGCTTTTCTGGCTTTAAGGCCTTGCTTTTTGGCCTTAGAGCTACTTTTTGAGAAAGCACCTTTTAGCTTTTTGGTCCGGCTCAGTCTCCTCTTTCCAAAGGTTCCCTTGGCTCACGGTCAACCTTGTTTGACTTTTTGCTTTTTCTTGCTTTTTGACCAAGAATGGTGCTTTTTCTTAATCAAACCTTATGGACCCTGTCCCCATGTCTTCTTCCACCTGTCTCGTGTCCGGGCATGGATTTCATCATGTGAAATAGAGCTACGAGGACCAAATAGTTACAACAACAAAAGGGAATGATATTCTCTGCTGAGATCTGAATTAAAATCTTTACCAGGTACTTGTTTCTATATTTTCTTCCAAATTCACATAAAATTAAAGTTAAATGTTGTTTTTACAAGCTTTGTGTGGGCAAGCATCAACCCCACTTGCCTTCACCATGGAAGGCCACCGGAATAGTGATTTTTCCTATGATTGCCCTGACCGCGCCCTCACTTTTAGAGGAGCCAGTGAAGGTCATGTGGGTATGAGAAAAAACTGGGAGCAAAGCTGACTTGGGAGCACCAGGTATTTCTTCCTCCGCGGCGCTTCACCTTGCCACGCATTAGTACGAGCGTGCCTGTTGGTGCACGATCCCGGAAGACCAGTGAGGGTAGGTATTCACCCAGTGAAGGTGGGAGACTGCATGTAATTTGGTCTACTCCGACAGTTGATTCTTCATCGACAAAATCTTATTGTATTTCAGTAGTTCTCACTCCATGTTATGGAGAAATCTGGCCATGAGGCCTGTGAACACTTGTACATATAAATACTCCAAGAAATACAAACTGTATTGAGGGGGAGGGGGGGGGGGGGGGGAGGGGCGGGAAGGGGGGGGAGGGCGGCCCTTTCCGGCCCCAGTGATGGTGTTAAGTGTTCTTGGTCATTTTCAGTTTTAATATTGCTAATAATATCCATTGTTGGTATTAGTTAAGCGATCTAAAAATGTCTATTTTGTCTTCCGATTTGTAGGCCTCCTATAGGGAGCGGTTACAATGCCCCTGTGACCACCAGTGATGGCGTCATGGGCATCATGGAGAAGAGCTGCCCTGAAGAACTTCATGACACAAAGTCAGCCTTTGTAGAAAAGCCAACCATCTTGTATCAAAAAGTGGCATGGTCCTGTGGCATCCAATGCCTGCTTGCACTGTATAATACCGAATTCTTCGAAATCCGAGTGCGTGTGCTTCATGTCATCTAGTCCCGTACCAACAAGGTCAAGTCTAGTGTTCTAAATCAAAGTCATTGTTCCCTTCCTGCTCAAAGCATCAGCCACTGGGTTGGTCTTACCTGGAAGGTACTCGATCATGCCACTAAATTGCCGGAAAATTTGGATCCAACGATGCTGACAGCCACTCCACTGTGCACTTGGTATTGTCTGAATCCAGTGTAATCCCTCATGGTCAGTGCGAATCTCAAATTCCTGGCCATAAAGTAAATGCTTCCAATGTTTCACAGCCTGAATTACTGCTATTTTCTGAATCCAATGTAATCCCTGATGGTCAGTGCGAATCTCAAATTCTTGGCCATAAAGTAATGCTTCCAATGTTTCAGGACCTAAATTACTACTAGGAGTTCCCAATCGTAGACTAAATAATTATTTTTGCGGGCAGTAACTTACGAGACATGTAAGCTACTAGATGGCCATTCTGTTGTAACACAGCTCTAATCGTGATGTTACTTGCATCTCACTGACTACTTGGAATGGCTCGTCCCACGAGGCAAGCGCTAGACAAGGAGCTTTTGACAAAGCCACCTTTGAGGTTCTTGAATGCCTCCAATGCTCGTGGAGTCATTCAGATCCGTTGTCTTCTAGTCTTGACACCCTTACGCAGATTTGTAAAATCTGTCGAGAGGTCAAAGAATCTGTCAATGTGGGTGAAATATGCTTGGCATATGCCCTCAAAGGATCGGATGTCGTTGCGGTATGTGGTATCTCCCAATTGACTATCTCGACCACCTTGGCTGGATCAAGTCGGATGCCCTCGGCATTGATTATGTCTCCCAAGGTAGTGAACCTTGAACAAATAAAACTCCGACTTCTTCTCATTGACATAGAGCTCATTGCTTTCTAGCAACTTCAAAACTTTCTCCACATCAATGTCATGCTACTCAACCGTAGCTGAAAATACCGGTATGTCGTCCAAAAATATGAACACACACTTTCCAATCAAGTCCCTGAATATCCTCATCATCATGCAGTCGAATGTGGTTGGGGCGTTCGTCAAGCCAAAAGGAATGATCACAAATTCATAGTGGGCTTGTTATGTACGGAAGGCCGTCTTGGGATGTCCCCTTAATAATCCAAACCTGGTGGTACCCACTCTTCAAATCTCATTTCAAGAACATCTTGGTGCCATTCAGCCTCATGAGAATGTAATCTATTCGAGGCATCGGAAACTTGTTTTTGATAATCAGGTTATTAAGTGTACAATAATCAACACACAATCAAGAGAAACTATCTTATTTCTTGACGAACAAGATCGGGACTGCAAATGGGAACACACTAGGACGTATGAAGCTAGATTGCAACAGTTCTTGGAGTTGGCAGTCCAACTCCGATTCCATTGGCGGTATAGGAAATTTCTTGGGGGATCCCAGCGTGGAAGGAGGTCTATCTTATGGTCTTCCAGTCGGGGGAGTTGGGGAGGGAGATTGTCCCAAAGAAAAATATTCTGGAACTTTTCATGGAGATACTTCTCAAAAGCACGGGCCACCATCTTGGCAGTCTGGATATAAATCATCACACATTGTATGCCTTTCATGATTTCTCGTTTAGCTTGCAAGTGGCTTATGAGAAGAAAGTTTGAGATTCCTGACTCACACTGGTCACTGGGGATTTGGACACATTCCTTGTAATCTGGAAAGTGTGCCAATCCCAATCATAGTTACATGAAAACACGTTTCTGGAGTGAGAAACCCCAAAACCCCAAAACCTTTCGAAAAGTTTCAAAAACTCTTGATTTTTTTGGTTTCTCAAAAAAAAAAATGTTTCTCAAAGTTGAAAGTTCCTATTTTTTGGAACTTTAGTAATGCAAAATTATATAGAAAAAAATCCGAAACCTTGACGTTTCTTAGTCGAAGGCCGAAACGTTTTGCCCCAAAACCTCAAAAATCCCAAAACGTCAAAAACTCCGTCTGGCTGGAACTTGTGAAACCATTGAATTCCCAAAATTATGTCTGCTTCTACAAGAGGGGCAACCATAAAGTCTCGCACAAACTCTATGCCCTGAATCACTAATGTAGCACCTTGAGCTTCAAACTTGATGCTTGGTATTTCTCAGAAGCATGGGCCACCGTCTAGGCAATCTAGATATAAATCATCGCACATTGTGCGCCTTTCTTGATTTCTCATTTAGCCTACAAGTGACTTATGAGAGGAAAGTTCGGGATTCCTCGCTCACACTTAATGGTCATTGGGGCTTTGGACACATCCCGAGCAATCCAAAAAGTGTGCCAGTCTGTCTAGCTGAAACTTGTGAAACCATTGAATCCCCAAAATTATGTCTACTCCTACAAGAGGGACAACCATAAAGTGTCACACAAACTCTATGCCCTGAATCACTAATTTAGCACCTTGAGCTACAAACTTGATGCTTGTCGTGATTCCTCTGCTAAGTCCCTCAACCTTCTTGTCTATTGAAGTCAGCAGGAACTAGGCTCGCTGAGTGGCATGTTCCGTGACCACATCCTCCGTGCTGCCGCTGTCAAACAAGACAACGACTCTCTGGCCACCAATGTAGCCAAAGGTCTTGAAAAATTCGTTGCGCTCATACTCCTGGTCTTGGGCACCCTTCTTCTTATCTTCGAGCTCCCGGCTAACGACTGCACCAACTGAAGACCTGGGGTTTAAAGAACTAGGGGCGCCCGTTGGGGTCTGTGGGAGCTGGGCTCACCATGGAAGCCCATGGAGGCTGGGGTGGTAGTCTACAGAGTGGTAGTCTTCTTTGGACAATCTTTAGAAGTGTGTCCTTTTGTGTGTCAAAAGAAACACCTACCCTCCTTGTACTGAGCTGTCTCTTCCATACTCAGTTTCCCACCGGTCTTGCCTGCCTGAGCTTTCTGGTGTGGAGTAAGCTTGGGCACATTGGTCGAGTTCTTGGAGCCAGAGGCTCCCGTGCTCTGTCCTCTCGAAGACCCCATCTATTTCTGCCCCAACCCCCCCCCCCCCCCAAAGCGGGTGCCTTAGGAGTGGAAGGCTAGGAAGTCTTGGGCTTTCCTCATTTCAACACTCTACGCGCACGGGAGTGCATCCTCCAAGGTGGCTGGCCTAAACATACGCACTTCCCACTGGATTTGCGTGTCAAGGCCATAAGGAACTGTCCTTTCTTGTCCTTGTCAGAAATGCCCAATTGCAAACAAAGGTTTGAAATTTTATTGGCATACTATAGGACTAGTTGTGCGTTTTGACTCACCTCCCTAAACTCGTCTTTGAGTTGCTCAAGGTAATGCGGCGGTAGAAACCGTCGTTGAAGATCAAGTGTCATATTTCTCACTATACACGTGTGGAGAAACACCATGGAAGGGTAGGTATAGACCCTGGTGTGTATTCCAAGTATGGTTTAGTACATGTGGAAGGACTCCATGGAAGGATTGAGATCCTGGTGTGAGCTCCTGGCATGGTTTGTTACATGTGGAATTAAGCTCCTGGTGTGAGCTCCTGGCATGACTCAGTACATGTGGAAGGGCTTCATGGAAGGATGGATACCCTGGTGAGATTTCTTAGCATGCTAATGAAGTCTCATGGAAGGGTGGACACCCTTGTGAGCATTCTTTATACCTATATGGGCGGTGCCCGAGACGGGTTCGGTACAAGATGAATTAGTTGGAAGATGGAATCCAGAATATTATGCATATTACAGCATGGCAGGTCTAGAGAGCTAGATGCACAGAGGCTATTGAGGGTGTCCAGATTTTTGGGTCTCAGTGCATTAGTACTATATGGGGTGATATCATCCATACTCTTATGGCTGCTTGGGCTCGTATTCAGGGGTCCTCTCGTTCTACGCAGGCAAAGTGCGTTATATTTATGCGGGAGTGGAACCATGGCATTTTCTTTTCCTCTAGTCCCACAGGTCTTTCATGGCATCATGATGCTCCTCAATGGTTGAAATCACCTTACATATTGGGGTGATTCTATGCTTTTCTGGCTTATAGCTGTGATTGTTGTATGTCTTTTTCATACTTAATAGAAGTCTCTTTCTCGAGGGGGAAAAAAAAAAAAGAAAAAAAAAGAGGAATATTATGCATAAAGCATTTGTGTGTGTTTTGACATGAATGATGACTTGTCTTGACTGCCTAGCAAACTTTATTGAGTCAGTTGATGACAACATCAAGGATTCTTCCAACATGACTTTAGAAGAATAACAAGATGATATTGAAAAGACCTTGGATTCTTTATCTCAAGATGATGAGCCACCAACGATAGATATAGAGATTACAAAAGTGGATATAACACTCGTTTCAACCTTACCCACATGGGATGACACAATTGATATCAAGCAAGAGGATAAAGTTTTCAACACTGCAGAGAATTTCAAGCATTCTTCTAACAACTTGGATGAGTACTTTACTACTATGAAGTGGAACACTTCAACAGATACTATTCAAGTATCATTGAGAGAATTCATGGTTGAACCTTCATATTCTTCTACGTCGTAATATAGCCAAGTCAACTTCAAGCCCAACATTTGAAAGCAGACAAAGAAGAAGACAGTAAAGAATGATGTTACAACTTGGGATTTAGCATTTAAAGCACGACAATAAGACAATAGAAGAAATTTTTTCCATATTTCTCAGTGCAAGCTTCACCACCCTTTCATTAGGGATGTGTCTCTTCATTTGTATCTCTTCAAGCCCTATTTAACAAGGCCTTGTGTCTCAATGCAAACAACATAGCTTTCTGCTCTTTGCCTCATGTTTATTCAAGTATTTAAGCATTAAGATATTTTAATCATGTTTAATTAAGCTAAAAGCCTAACAAAAATGCCCAACGAGTCCTCAGTTGGAGGTGTAATAGAAGCAGCGGGAGCAGGAGGAGGAGGAGGAGGAGGAGGAGGAGACGGAGGTGAAGGTGAAGGAAGAAGAAGCTCACCACCCCCCTCTGAAGATGTAGGAGTCTCGTCGAACACCACATCACGGCTCACAACAACTTTACCGGCCTGAGGATCATAAAGACGATATGCCTTGGACACAGTGCTGTGTCCGAGAAAAGTTATGCGCTGAGACTTCGAGTCCAACTTGGAGCAATGCTCCTTAGGCACATGAACATACACCGTACACCCAAATATCCGGAAATGAACAATGGAGGGCTTCTCACCATGGAAAGCCTCATATGGAGTTTTATCGGGAAGAGCAACAATAGGAGACCTGTTTTGAATGTAGACAGCAGTGGAAGCCGCCTCAGCCCAGAAACGTCGAGTTAATGAAGAATGCTCAAGCATAGCACGGGCCATCTCCATAATGGTCCTATTCTTCCTCTCTGCAACTCCATTCTGTGATGGAGTATATGATGTACTAAGCTGTCTCCGAATGCCATGTGTCTTGCAATATTGCTTAAACTCCTGGGATGTGAACTCACCCCCTCCGTCGGTCCTGAGAGCCTTGACCGAGTGACCGGTCTCTTTTTCCACCTTAGCTTTCCAATCACAGAAGTGCTGAAAAGTATCATCCTTGGTCTTCTAAAGTATATCGGGTAAAATCATCCACCATCACGAGCATGTACAACGCCTTACTCAAAGACGCGGTACTCATAGGACCACATAAGTCTGCATGAATGAGAGCAAGTGATGTCGAAGATCTGTGTCGCCTCCTTCAGAAAGGCAGCTCGGTGTTGCTTCCCCTGTAAACAAGAGGAACATGCAGAAGATGGAGCCTTGATGGTCGATAATCCTCCAACCAACCCATCCTTCGAAGCTCGCTGCAGAAGCTAATAGCTCAAATGGCCAAACCGAGCATGCCAAAGAGCAGAAGAAGCACTAGAAGAAAGCAGAGCGGTCAACTTGTAGAGACCACTATCTTGGACTCCCTGAGCCAAGATGCTACCAGTCGCCTTATCACGAATGGTAATCTCATAACGAGAAAAGATCACCTCCGCACCCTGAGCTGTAAGAGCACTCACTGACAAAAGGTTAAAAGCCAAACCTGGAATATACAGAACGTCAGAGAAGTACCTCTTGTCCTCGTCAAAATGGAAGATGGGGATAGTGCCATGACCATGCACTGGCACAGAAGAAGAATCACCCAAAGTGATCTCACTTGATCTAGCAGTGAAGTCCTCGAACCAATCTCGATGGGGTGTCATATGAACAGTAGCACCGCTATCAACAATCCAAGACCGTGACTGAGAAGTCACAAGAGCAAGTATACGCCGAGTACTTGCTAAAAGAAGAATGCCATCATCCTTCTTGGGTTGAGACACCGCCGTTGAGGAAGAGTTCTTTGCTGCTTCATCACGCTTCTTCTTGTGACATTGGAGTGACTTGTGACCCTTCTTGCCACAATAATGACATTCAATGTCCTTATTCATTGAAGATTTGTTGTCTTTATCCTTGTCAGAATCCTTGGAGTTCTTGTCAGAACCCCCTTTTCCTTTCTTTTGTTGATTCTTCTCTTTATCTCGTGCTGCCAAAGCTCCATCAGGGCCACCAGAGGTGCCAGTCCGCTCCTCAAAGCGAGACTCAATCTGCATAACGGAGGGGAGAACTTCCTCCCAAGTAACTGGAACAGAACGAGGAGAAGAAACAAGAGACTCAAAGCATGCATCAAACCTCTCTAGACGTTTAGAGAGCAGCCGAATAGCCATGTCCTCTGTGGAGATGTCCTTGCCACAAATAGCAAGCTCGTCCCGGAGATCTTTCATCTTCGAGATGAAAGCAAATAAAGATGGAAAGGCAGAAACTGATAAGTTCATAAGTTGCTTTTCCAACGCCAAAATCTGACCCGGAGACTTAATCTCATAGAGATCTGCAAAAGCCTTCCAAACTTCATGTGCAACATCTGCTGTACGCACGTGAGTGAGAACAAAATCCTGACAGTTCAACATCAGAAAGGGAAAAATGCGTCGATCATTCGACTGCCAAATATCAATCTGTGCCTGAGTCGCACCACCGGAAGCAAGGGTGGGAGGGGTGGCATTGGCCGGTGTAACAAGCCAATCCCAAAGATCCACACCACGCAAGGCCGATTTCACCTTCACCTTCCAGGGTGTACTTGGAACCATCCAACTTGGCAGACTCAGCAAACATATGAAGAGAAGTCGGTGCAGCCATCACAAAAGCTTGGGCTCAATCTCAAAAAATGCACAAACTCTAAAGAAGAAGTGTCCTCCACAGGTACCAAGAGTGCCACCAAAGCCTACAACACCACAGACCCCCTCTGCAAAGGGGAAAGCCCACTGGAGAGGAAAACGCAGCACACAGAAGGCTAGTGTCCTAAAAAAACAGGCCGCCTATGTCCAATCTCCACGTGGAAAAGAAAACACTGATCAAAGAGTACCTAATGGCTGTGTCGGTGAAGCCAAACTGTAGGCGAAAAGACCAGCAGGTGCTGTCCAGAAAACGCAGCAGCAAAGGGCTGCAAATCTGAGAGAAAATGCAGAGGAGAGGGTGAAAACAGTGCTGAATCTGGGGCAGCAAAGAGGTTGCTAAACCGGGAGCTCTAATACCATGAAAGAGTGCACAGAGCAGAAGCAGAGTGGCACTAGAATGTGCTGAACAGAGAGTGCAAGAGAGAGAGAGATATGGAGAGAACTATGCTGAATATACTGAAGTAAAACAGTCCCAAGCAAGAGACACTAGAAGTCTCATAAGTGAGGGAGCAAAATATGTACAAGACTGAATGAGAAATGAGAGGCCAGCACCCCCTATTTATAGTAGGGGGAAGCTGGCCGACTGGAGCTACTGGACAAGGCCGACTGGAAAATGCCAGAAAAGCTGGGAAAAATCCCAAAAAAATACTAGAAAAAGGGGTGGCCAGCCCACAAGCAAGGGCCATGCAAAAGGGACCAAATGGGCACCATAAAAGAGCAGAATCTGGGGATGAATGTGCTAACATGACATTCCCCTCTGTTACACTGTTGCTGGGTGGTACACCTAGCAACCTTTCAACTCCTTTGTTGATCCTCCTCCACTGAAACCATTGCCCCCTTATGACTTTTTCTGTCGGGACTGAGGTCGACTGCAAGAATTGAATCCTTTGAGCCAAAGACTTCTTTACTGCGGGAACTACATGGCAAATGCTGATAGATCTGCTCGGAAAACCTGAGTCACCTCTGACCTATTCTCCGTCGTTCCTGAACCTCTTAACCTCGTGAGGCGATGATGGAGCAAACTTCCACTTTCTTATGTGGAAGAGAACCCCCTACTGCCAGTTGAAGCCCAAAACTCCATTTAGTCCTTTGATGATATGTCATTTTCCCCAAAGAACTCATGGATAAAACCTGTCTGCCTTGCGGATGCGAGATACTAGACTGACTGCTAGGATGACTACTATGGTGATGCAAGCCCTCTGCAACCCTATATGTTGTGCAAGAATGCAGATGGATGGATTATTGATGCATGCCTAAGGGGGAAACCCTAAGGATGGCCTGCAAGATCTTGAGAACTGGATTTAACTGAGCGGAAGCAACTAACATGCTGACTTACTGAATGACCTTTGAAATGAACATGAATTAAGGCTTACCCTGTAACGCTCTGATACCAATGTGACATGCGGGAGATTGGTCGTAGTAAAACAACCTTAGGCTAATACTACTAAACTTCACTTAATGACACTTAAGAGATAGACAATGGTGTCAATGCAATGCAATGCAGCTATATTATATGCAATGGTTACAACTCAGATCTATGAATAGATCTATGTTGAATATCATTCTCAGAATGAGAGAGAGATGCTGAATGCTGCTGATGATGAGACTGATTTCTTCTCCAATGCTGAGGGCCACCCTTGGAGGTAGGAGATGATGACTGATGTTGTCTACTGTCTCTATGCTGAATATACTGCTGATCTGTTGATTCCCAATGCTCCCACGGAAGGAAAATGCTGAGGAGAGAAGATGATCCAAGATGCTAGACTGAATGGCCTATTTATATGAGTGAATGTTGCTGGTAGGGTTGCTAATGATGCCCTAAATGGTAACTTAGATCAAGGATTAATGCTAGTCATGCCGAGGATTAGCCATGGCACGGGCGTGCATGTCATGTGGAAGACATGCACCAGCTGAGCTCAAAGGCTAACCCTAAGGAGGCAACAAGATAAAGAAGAAAAGATCGGAACAAAACCAGATTTTTGGAGCATATACTGTAGAGTATCTTGTGGAAGGACATAGGGGCTGTCAGCCAAGGAATATCCCAGTCAGCTACAACATTTATGTGAGTTTATTGTCCAGGAGCTGGCCGACCAGCAGTGGGCCAGTCCATGAGATGTTCTCAAGCCTATATAAGGTTTATGTGCTCATTGTTGTGACTCATTCAACCCCTTTTGACTTGGGTCATAGAACTAGGACTTGTTTAGGTATTTTACCTTTTCATGGGAGGCAACCTATGGCTGCAAGGATTTATGTACCTTTTTCTTGTCATGTGCATGACATGCTCATGGACATTCTCAGGGCTAATCCAGAAGGGGCAGCCAAGAAAAAGACCATTAAAGCTAGGATTTTGGAGCATCAAGTGCTGATTTGGCTAGAGGGGACCAAGATGACCAGCGGCTGCAAAGAGGGGACTGTCGGCTGCAAAAGAAGGCTGTCGGCTGGGCCAGATAGAGGCGGCTGCAGGGCGCATCACCTTTATGGGTTTTTACTGCCAGTCGGCTGGCCGACTAGCATCTATTTGTTCAAGAGCCTATAAAAGGCAAGGATGCTCATTGAGTAGATCATTCACCCCTTTAAGGAGTGGATCCTTAGGGTCCCAGATAGGGATAGATTTTGGTGATGTTCACCTTTTCCAAGAGGGCAGCCAAGGGCTGTAGATTAGGAGTACCTTTTTGTACTATATAAATATACTGAATTTTCCAGCATATCTTCTCTCTCTACTATCTCTTCATGTCTGCGTTTTGTATCAGATTGTTTCCAGTGGTGTTTAGGGCTGAAAGAAGACCCCCAGAGCTTCCACATGTTACATTTGTACCATATGATCAAGCTCAGCAAAGCTGAACACTGATTCAGTCCCATATGATGGTGTACAGGTCCAAGGTACAGGAAAGTACACGGATACGAAGCCCAAGGCAAGGAACACAGAAACGGGAAGAGCTCCCAGGAGGTTTGTCGGTGGTGTTCCACGAAGCCAGAGGGGATGGCAGTCCTGTGAGCCAGATAGGTTCTCAGGCAACGGTCCCATGGGAGGATTATCCTCCAAGGGGTGATGTGAGTGTGCCAGACTCATTTCTCAGGAATGAAGACCAAGACAGCGTTCAGAGTCAAGACAAGATTGGCTTGTAGACTAGATGGAACAAATGCATAGATCTTATTCAGAGTCAGAGTGGTTTGGAGACTGGGCCGGGATTCAGAGAAAAGGGTTGCCAGGGATGGATGGATGACAGAGGGACTTCGGGAAAGGATTGGGATGATGACAGTCATCCAAGAATAGGTTGGATTCCCATCATCAAGTTTAGGAAAGGGGGATGTCATGTGCATGACATGCTCATGGACATTCTCAGGGCTAATCCAGAAGGGGCAGCCAATAAAAAGACCATTAAAGCTAGGATTTTGGAGCATCAAGTGCTGATTTGGCTAGAGGGGACCAGGATGACCAGGCGGCTGCAAGAGGGGACTGTCGGCTGCAAAAGAAGGCTGTCGGCTGGACCAGATTGAGGTGGTTGCAGGGCGCATCACCTTTATGGGTTTTTACTGCCAGTCGGCCAGCTCATCTATTTGGCTAGAGGAGACCAGGATGACCAGGCGGCTGCAAGAGGGCACTATCGGCTGCAAAAGAAGGCTGTCGGTTGGACCAGATTGAGGTGGTTGCAGGGCGCATCACCTTTATGGGTTTTTACTGCCAGTCGGCCAGCTCATCTATTTGTTCAAGAGCCTATAAAAGGCAAGGATGCTCATTGAGTAGATCATTCACCCCTTTATGGAGTGGATCCTTAGGGTCCCAGATAGGGACAGATTTTGGTGATGTTCACCTCTTCCAAGAGGGCAGCCAAGGGCTGTAGATTAGGAGTACCTTTTTGTACTATATAAATATACTAAATTTTCCAACATCTCTCTCTCTCTCTACTCTCTCTTCATGTCTGCGTTTTGCATCAGATTGTTTCCAGTGGTGTTTAGGGCTGAAAGAAGACCCCCCAGAGCTTCCGCGTGTTACATTTGTACCATATGAAATTCTGAATTTCCAGCTCTCTCGCTCTCTCTACTCTCCCTTATGTATGTCTTTTTGCATCAGCATGTTCTAGATGGTGTTTAGGGCTGAAAGAAGCATCTCAGAGCTTCCACATGTAACATTGGTATCAGAGCATCAGGCTCAGCAAGGCTAAACCTTGATTCAGTCCCATATGAAGGTGTAAAGGTCCAAGGTACAGGAAAGTGCAGAGGTACGAGGCCCAAGGCAAGGAACACAAGACCAGAAAGAGCTCCCAGGAGGTTGGTTGGTGGTGTTCCACAAAGCCCAAAGGGGATAGCAGTCCTGTGAACCAAGAAAGGCTTTCGGGCAACGGTTCCAAGGGAGGATGATCCTCCAAGGGGTGGAGTGAGAGTGCCAGACTCATTTCTTAGGAATGAAGACCAAGACAATGTTCAGAGACAAGGCAGGAACGGAATGGAGACTGGATGGAACAGATGCATAGATCTTCTTCAAAGTTAGAGTGGATTTGGAGACCGGGCAAGATATTCAGTGAAAAGGTTGCCAGAGTAGGAAGGATGACAGAGGGACTCCGAGAATAGAATGGGATGATGACAGTCATCCAAGCAGCAGATTGGAATCCCATCATCAAGTTTAGCAGAGGGGGATGTCATGTGCAAGACATGCACCGGCTAAGCTTAGAGGCTAACCCTAAGAAGGCAACAAGATATAGAAGAAAAGATCAAAACAGAACCAGATTTTTGGAGCATATACTGTGGAGTATCTTGTGGAAGGACACAGGGGCTATCGGCCAGGGAATATCCCTGTTGGCTCCAGCATTTATGTGAATTTATTGTCCAGGAGCTGGCCGACCAGCAGTCAGCCAGTCCATGAGATGTGCTCAAGCCTATATAAGGCTTATGTGCTCATTGTTGTGACTCATTCATGTCCTTTTGAGTTGGGTCATAGAACTAGGACTTGTTTAGGTACTTTACCTTTTCATGGGAGGCAGTCTATGGCCGCAAGGATTTATGTACCTTTTTGTACCATATGAAATACTGAATTTCCAAAGCTCTCTCTCTCTCTCTCTCTCTCTCTCTCTCTCTCTCTCTCTCTCTCTCTACGTTTTTGCATCAACATGTTATGGATTGTGTTTAGGGCTAAAAGAAGCATCTCAGAGCTTCCGCATGTAACAGTACACTGCCGCATGTAACAGTGCACATGACATTGGATGCTTCGAATGGAACCTAGGTTGACTCACCCCGAACTAGGGCTCACATTGGACCAGTTTCCATTCCAGGTCCTACATGTGTTGTACTCGTGCTGCCACCAAGAGGAACAAATACGACACATGGCGCATGGGTGTCTCCTTGCAGCTCTTGAGGCACGGGCAGTACCGGCGACTTCCTAGACTCACCTTCACGGGAAGGTGAATTTTAGTAAGCATAATGGTAAACTCGATCCCACATCTTTATACTCATGGATTCATCACTTTGAGGCTTACTTTGCTGCTTGTAGGAAGTCAGATAAAAGATGTGTTAGCTCGCTACTATATAAAAGGGGAAGCTATATCTTGGTGGACACATTGGGCCCAGGCAAATTCCCAATTTGGGATTGCTGCCTATGAATGGGACCAATTTGTCACCGATCTCAAGAAGCGGTTTCTACCACCTCATTATCTTGAGCGGCTCGAGGATGAGTTTGTTCTCAATGTGTACCCCTGTGTGTGTGTGTGTGTGTGTGTGTGTGTGTGTGTGAACAACCTCTAAAAAGGCCATTGTTCTTTTATATGTGTGTGAACGCTCACTTATGTGAGTGAATGAGTAAGAGTGTGTGAACCCGTTCTTGGAGTGGAATAATATCTAGATGTTATATACTTGTTTTACATAAGCTATGATGTCAAGCTTCTATCCATGACATCAATCAATCACATTGAGTCGTGCGCAAACATATCTCTCTGGAGTATTGTCTCTTTCTCTCTATCACTAGCATGTATCAACCACCCTAGTTCAGCTCAACTTACTAACCCTAAACCATCAAATGGTATCAGAGCAGGTTAGGATTAGGGTTTATGCCTCCTGCCAGTGCTGCTGCTATCAACGCCACCAGCCGACTGTTGCTGGTATTATTGATACCTTCGAAGACTTCTGCCAGTTGGAGTCAATGTCCCTGCAGATTTGAGTGTGGGGGCTACATAAGGGTGGTAGGAAGATGATGCACATTACTACAAGAAATGGCAGAAAGTGATCGGAGCAATGCCGACTATTTGAGGGGAATGTACCAGCTGCAATACACAAAAAGGTAAGAACCCTGCAGTAATCACCTACAAAACTAAAGAAGAAGACCAGCTCAAACTCCTCAGGCAATCAAAAAACCTGAAAACCATAGTAGCAGACAAGCTTATGGCAGGTTTTTCATTTTATTCTTCATCACTTTGTGGTCCATTAGCAAATTCTACATAACAAACTGAAACACTTTTCTAAGAAAATCAGACTTGCTTACTTCAAGTCCAGTGCGCCCTTTGAATAGCCGTTCCTTATCCACACCCCAAGATAGACACTCTGGATTTGGGATACCCTCCCGGTCAATGAAGAAAATATCTGGGTTTTCTTTGCCAATCTTGAGAATCCACTTGGGCAATGGGATGTTTACATCATCTCCAACATTCCCACCACATTGATGGAATGACATGACCACCTGGAAGAGACAGCATAGAGAGTTCTAAAAAACTGCATTAACTTAAAGCTTATTTACGCTACATCTGATAACCATCATGAGGTGACCCCGTGTCAATGCCAACTGTATTTTACACACGTGTGCATGCATTAAACAACACGTGATGTTAAAAATTTATCGGTGGTCTTTCAAGACCTTGGTCCTCAGAAGGGCTACCTGTAGTTTAAGGTTTGCCTCCTTCACAATAGAGAACAGCTGCTTATAGCCAGACCAATTATAACTCTGTGGTTCCTCTGACTCAACGAGACCCCACCAGCAGTCCACCATAATTCCATCCACTTTAGCTGACTTTAGAGTTTTCAAATCTAGCAATAGCTTTTCAGGATTATCCACTTTATTCTGCTTGGTTATAACACCCAACTGCATTTTTCATTACTTAGCACTCGTTAAGACATTAACAATAGAAACTGAAAGAATACACTTTGATATGGCAAAGGATAAGAAGGGAGACCCACTGGTAGCATAACATATATCGGAATATAAGTCGTTCCTGTGAAGTCTCGTTCAGGTTCCTTTGGAGATAAAGGCTCAAATAAACCCGTTCCCACTTCCACATCAGTTTTCTGAAAGCAGGAAGCATTGTATGTGTTTGTATGTTTAAAGAGACTAAGGCTAAGTACAGAACGCTCCCTGCCCATGGGACAGGGGAGCTGGCTGGGCACAGTTTCCAGTCCATGCCTCATGGGCTGCCTGGATGGGGCCACTCTGATGGCATGCAGGCATTGTTTCTGTATCCAGCCTCATATGGGAGAAGTAAGGGCATTGTGTGCCAAAAGCACAGACAGGGCATTGTTCCATGACAAAAGCACAGATGAATAATATAACAGCAGCAATCGAAGGCTACTCATACCTTTTCTTCAACTGTGGTACCAGTGATAGTGTCGGTATTTGTAACCAGAGCCATGAAGTTTGAGCCTGGGATAGCTCTGAGCTCACGATTGCGTTGTGGACTTCCGGTAAGTTTCCTGATCCCCGGGAAAGAAATGGAGGGGCCTATCAGGCGTCCTTGTAAAGCTTGAGAGCTCTGCCGCTCCTACACATGTGAGAATTGAGACCAGAAGCCTTTTGGAAGAGGAGTTGATGGTACTGCAGAAAAAAGATGGGTTGTTAGCTCCTACTCCATGTAGTTATGTTTTTCAATTCAAGCTTATTCCAAGGCCAAAACGTTTAAATCTCAATATCGTCCAGATAACACAGCCCGATTAGTGTCTTTAGCCTATCAAGTGCTTAACACAAGGGAAGAACGCTATGAAAAGCATGTACTTGGAGCCATGGAAACTTGGAGTAGAAGAGATAAAGCTCTCAAGCACTAGACAGTAAATTATGTTGAGGTGTTTGCCATGGCAATAGATATGTAGATCTCGCCAGTTCAGAGGTGAGCGGCCAGCCAGCACCTAATGTTTTTTGCCATGGGGTGAGGCAGTAGCATGAGACAACAGAACAGAGGCGATGCATAAAATACAGGTTGTTGATATTTCCACACCTCCCCGCCTCGCCCCCCAAAAACACACACACACGCGCGCACAAAATAGGAGAGAACAGGTCCCTGCACACCAATTGCTTACCTACCCCCTCTGCCCAGAACTCGTACCTTTTAGTCCAAAATGGCGCGCACCGAAGAGATGTGCTGGCGATAGCGAAAGGGAGCTGGATAGAGTGATCCATGGAAAGGCGATGGTAGCTCTGATGGAACACGGCTGGGCACGTGAGAGAGTGATCGATGGAGAGGCAATCGTAGCTCTGATGGAACATGGCTGGGCACGTGAGCTGGTTGTAACTAGTGCTCGGAGCGAGACATGGCCTCGAAGCACGAGAAGGGGGAGGAGCAGAAGACCACACAAAGCCATGTGTCACCCTCCACGACCGGTTGGTTACCAAAGGCTCAAGGCGCGAGCTCGTGAGTCGTTTATCACATGCATACACAAGTAGGTGTGTGACCCGCGCAGAAAAGACAGAAAATTAGCCTTTTCAAAATTTACACAAAATAAATAGAAAATGCATGTCTATAACATATTGAGAAGAATTGATATCCCATTTATCCAACCCAAAAAAAAAACTGAAGCCTAGCTACGGTAAAATTCTATTCTATAAATCATATATTTTAGGCCATGTTTGACACACAGTAATATTGTTTACTCTTCATTTTTTTCGACAATTTAGTGCTTTGTATTGTGATGATCCAGCTCCACTATTGTGTATTCTTATACCTCTGTTCTACAATAATCTTGTCTACTTTTCACTTCTTTTTACAATTTAGTGCTTTGTATTGTGATGATCTAGCTTCTGCTATTGTGTATTCTTACACCTCTGTCCTACAATGCACTTAATATTG